>NC_089229.1:58767888-59120648 GCF_963924675.1 Phocoena phocoena
TCAGCTTTTTTTTTTAAAGTAATTTTGAAGTAATGAATCATTTAAATGTGGCTCATAAACTAGCTGTGAAGGAGTTCCAGAAATGTTTTGTGCTATGAGAGCATTCCTGAAATAAGTGTAGGTTGAGATCATTTCAGCTCAAGTCCTCTAATGATTTGCTTTACTGGATAAACTTCAGAGATCCAAGCCTCTTAACATTTGGAACAAGCCAACAACTTGCAAGGGGATAATAAGTTCCTGTGTGTTAGATTTCCCCACACTAGCTTTTTAGTCACATAAAAGCAATTTGGATTAAGATCTAAGAATTTGTAGCTGAAAAAATCAGTATAGGGTGGCATTAGCTAGTCATTGGTTTTAAGGTGAAGAGACAGAAGGAAGGAATTAGGCTGTGATGTGGAGACACCCAGCCTGATTAGATTAGGGTATCTTACTGGAAAGAATTAAGGATTTAAAAAATGGGTGATTTAGGCAAGGCATATTGATAATAGGAGCATGTGTTTGAACAGATAGGGCACTGAAATTCCTAGACGGGATTAATACGATGAAAGCAGTGTTTTAGATATTTAAGTTTGGTGAAACTGGGGCACCTGGAAGGCCATTGTAACACAAGCATGAAATAGATGATGTGATGGAGGAAGCAATGATTGATGAATGATGGGCATGGCAGAATAGAAAATGTCTGATAATTCTTAAGGTTGGAAATAGATGGAATTGAGAGAATAGTACTAACAAATGGAAAAAGTTGAGAATGTGATTCTGGGAAAGAAAAAGTTTTGTTTGTGTTTTAGGTCGGGGTCCCCAACCCCCAGGCCTCGGACCAACCGGTAAGGGTCTGCGCAGCAGGAGGGGAGCGGCGGAGCGAGCCAGCGAAGCTTCATCTGCCGCCCCCCATCGCTCACACTGCCGCCTGAACCATCCCCCACAACCCCTGTCCGTGGAAGAATCATCTTCCATCTTCCACGAAACCGGTCCCTGGTGCCAAGAAGGTTGGGGACTCCTGTTTTAGGTGACATTAGGTCAGCTGTGCAGACATATAGCCAGCTGGAGATATAGGACGATGGTGTGGCTGAGAGGCCATGCCTGGAATGGTAGCTTGGGGTTTCTCTTTCTCGAGGAGGGAAAAGAATGAAGCTTTAGTAAAACTCCACAGAAGAAGGGAGAAAATGAGATGGAGAAACAGTGTTCTAAGAGAAAAGCAAGGAAGTACAATGTCTCTCAAGCCCAGTAAGAAATCAATGGTTTCAAACATAGCAAAGTTTTCTACCACAGGCTATTAAAGATAGCATGGAGCTGGAGGCAGAGGGTATACATTTTATTTTATTTTATTTTATTTACTTTTTAATTTATTTGGCTGCACCGGGTCTTAGTTGCAGCATGCGGAATCTAGTTCCATGACCAGGGATCGAACCCAGGCCCCCTGCATTAGGAGCTCAGAGTCTTAACCACTGGACCACCAGGGAAGTCCCAGAGGATACATATTTTATTTTAAAAAAAGAGTAGAGGGCTTCCCTGGTGGCGCAGTCGTTGAGAGTCCGCCTGCCGATGCAGGGGATATGGGTTTGTGCCCCGGTCTGGGAAGATCCCACATGCCGCGGAGCGGCTGGGCCCATGAGACACGGCCGCTGAGCCTGCGCGTCCAGAGCCTGTGCTCCGCAACGGGAGAGGCCACAACAGTGAGAAGCCCGCGTACTGCAAAAAAAAAAAAAAAAAAAGAGTAGAAAACAACATGGTGATTTGAAAGTGTCAAGTGAAGGTATAGTATTGTTTGTCCTAAATTAATGAAGGATTGAATGAGTAGAGTAGGAGAATTTTAACTTGTTATGGAAGGATATTCATGGAAGCTTCCTTAGGAGGTTGAAATGAGTGGGACTGCAAGCCAAGGTGCAGAAGGTAACTTCAGCTCAGAAGAGCAAGGCCAAATACTGAACCAGAAAATGAAGAATGCCAGTGGGTAGAATGTAGTAAATACGTAAGAATAGTGAGAAAGGGGGCCTCGTTATGCAACACAAAGAGAAATATAAGGATAGAGAGAGAGGATTTGTTGGGATGGAAGGGTGAAGGAATTGTGTGGGTGGTGGGCTATGGGGATGGTTCCGATTTGAAATTATCTATTGTACAGGAAGGTTCAAAGTCTTGGCCTCTCACCCCCAGAGTTACAAGTCAAGCATCTGAGAGTGAAAAGTAGTATCTCAAGTACCAAACAACCTCAGCCAGTTTATTCTGGATCCAGATCCTCCATTTTGTAAACCATGGGGGCCTTCTTCTCTTCACAACATAGTTGTCGGTTGCCCTCTGCTGGTCAATTTTGGTCTTGGCTCTTCAGATATTTAAATTTGAGAGTGTGTGCAAAATGGGATTTGGTAGGAAGTCCAGTACAGAACCTATTAGATTCTGTTCGTTCAGTACATTTTTTTTATCACATCTATGTCTAAGGCCTAGTAGAGGAGGTACAAACAAATAAAATACACAGTCCTTACTCTCAAGAAGCTTACAGTCCAGTCTGAGTGAAGATTAAAGCATGTACACATGACTATGTTAAAAAACATCCATGTACGCAAAAAGGTTTTTTTGGAGTGGCTTATATGTGCCAAGAATGTATATTCTATGGGGGAAGAAGGATTTCACATAGAAAGATTAGAGAATAGGATATGGTGGGAGACAGGTGGTTAGAGAAGACTTCCCAGGAGAACCAACATTTAAGTGGAGACAGAGAAGAAGGTAAGGATGAGAAAGATTATTTCAGGCAGAGAGCAGCATGAACACAGAAAAATACTATATGCCACCAGGAACTAACAGAATACCAGTGGATGAAATGTAGTGAATATGAAAAAGTGGGGAGAAAAAAAGGGACCAGGTCATGAAATACAAAAAGCAACCATGGAAGGGTTTAAGGTCCCAGGCTACCTTAAACCGGGGTAGTGTGGATGCTTTAGTGAAGCTTTATATACATCAACTCATGTGGTCCTCAAAAGTACCCCTACCTTCAGCAAGTGGTGGGTCCAGCCTGCACTCACCTCTGAGAAAAGTGGACACAGTTGAGACTATTTAGGAGGTAGAATAATGTAACTTGTTTTATTTTATTTTAATTAATTTTTGCAGAAGCATGTCAAAGGAGATGCCTTAAATTCAACCTAGTGGATGGTGGTGGTAGGTTCTAGCTGTTGTAATCAAGAACCTCAAAGAGGAGGGGTAAAAAGACGGGGAGGATGGAAAATAATAATGGTGTGGGGGGCAGGGGGGAGGAAGTGGTGAGGGAAAAACAGCATGAGTGGAAAAAACAGCATAAGCAATGATAGGAAGGTGGGAAACTCCAAAGTGTAAATGTGTAAAAAGCTCTGTGAATCACCTTTGAACCCCCTGCCCCCTGGGGAACCTTCTTGGAGATGTGGCTGTGCAAGAAATAAAATACAAAGAGAACATCTTCAACAGGTATCCTAGATATTCCCCACAGTGAGCAATTGGGAATAGGAAGAACGAGCTGAGGTGAGTACAGGAGGGTTAGAGGCTAGAGAAGGATTAATACCCTAGCTAGGAACTTGGAACATGGAGAACTTAGAACACATAATGAGCACTCAATAAAAAGTGAGTTATCTTCGCACACTCTGGCTCCAGCTAGATTGGCAGCGTTCATGATTCAGTAGGTTACTCCCCACTAGCCCTGTGATACCTGAGGTGCAGCTCTTCACAGCAATCCCAGTGAGAGAATGCCTTGTTTCCAGGGTCTTCATTGTAATCAGACCTACAAGATGTGACGTCTGGTCATGAAATCCAGAGGTGCCCTCTTTACCTGGAAACTCCAGTTTTGACTATTATAGCACAACAGTTATTCACATTCCCGAACAAAACTTAACCTTTCTTCAACCAAATCCTTTGCTATGCCCTCCCAAAAGAATGAAACAAGGTATGCCAAAACTCTGCTTGCAAAGCTGAAGTTACAGAACTCGGAAAGTGCCTTGTATCCTAGCAGCCAATACAGTGGTGCATAATTACGCTTCTCATGGTCACCCTCATTCCCGCCCCCTCCCCCCAAATCCAGAGGTGAGACCTTCTGGCTTCTGTTTCTGAGACAAAGGGAAGTGCACGAAAGACACGTGGAAGACAAGGGGCTCCCTTCACACACTCTTGAAGAGGAAAAAAAAAAAGCGGCCGTCACGAACAGGATTCGAACCTGTGCGGGGAAACCCCATTGGATTTCGAGTCCAACGCCTTAACCACTCGGCCACCGTGACTTCCAAAATCACCCTCCGCCGCGCATTTACAGAAGGGGTCCGCATAGCGACCCGGAGGGAGTGCGACACAGGGAAGCCGGGCCAGGCCCAAACACACACACCCTGAGACCTCCTCCCGCCCCGCTCCTTACCTCTTCCTCCACGCGGCTCAGAGGAATAGAGTCTGGTGGACCGGGTGACCCAAGGAAGGAGGGTCTCCCGCCCCACGAAGATGAGGGTCTCAAGGAGCGTAAAGTTATTCAGGAGGCGACGGTGAGGCCTGCAGAGGAAGCAGTTGGAGAGGAGGGGCTGGGCCCCCAGGGTAGCGGCTAGGGGACTCCTCGGGTTACGGAGTGAGAGGCGGACCTGGGACATGGCCTTAGGGGCGAAGGAGGCTCAGAAAGAGCTTAAACGGGGAACTCCTGGGGATGCATGAAAGGAAAGAACTTCTTGCGGAAAGGGGTCCGGGGTTCCTTGGGATTAGGGGTTCCGCGGGTTTAGAAATGGGCAAGGTGAGGACTACTCGGAGCTATGGGCTGGGGGCTTCTCATGCCACGGGCATCCCCTTGGGGTAGGATAGAGAGGTACCCCACTTCCCGGGCTGAAAGACAAGAAGAGAAAAGGCTTCAGGTCGGTAAAGGGCGATCTCAGGGGAGTGTGCGCCCCCTCCAGGAAACAGCCTCCTCCCCGAAGCTCCGGCAGCTCCCACCGCCGCCGCCGCCGCCGCCGGGGAGGCCGCCAGGGTCCGCCCAGCGCCCCGCGCTCCGCCGCCGCTGTGTGCGGCCAGCCGGCAGGGGGCGCTGCGCGGACCGGGGCCAGCCTAGGCGGCGGGAGGCGGCGGCCGCGGCGGCGGCGGGAGGCGGCGGGAGGCGGGCGGAGGAGGAGGCGGGAGCTGAGCGGGGCGGGCGGCGGCGGGGCCCGAGCCCGAGAAGATGGCGGTGCGGAAGAAGGACGGCGGCCCCAACGTGAAGTACTACGAGGCCGCGGACACCGTGACCCAGTTCGACAACGTGCGGCTCTGGCTCGGCAAGAACTACAAAAAGGTACGCGGGCAGGGCCGCGCGGGGCCCGGGGGCGGGACAAAGGGACCGAGGGCCCGCGGCCCCCCCGGATCCTGCCCACCCTCCCGCGGCCCGCGGCCCGCGGCCCCTCCCCCGCGGCGTCCTGAGCGGCCCCAGCGCGCCCTCCGCCGCCCCGCGCCCCTCCTCCAGCCTCTTTTACCGCCCCCCCCAGCCTCTGATTCCAGCCCCCGCCCCCACTGCTGCGCCCTCTGCCCCTTGTTTTTCTCCGCTGGCCCGGCGGGTCCCGGTGCCAGCTGCCCACCCTCCATAAGCCATCGCTTTGCGGGCTTTTCCGGGAGAGACGGCCGGGGGTGGACGGGGTGCCGAATGCACACCCCCCCCACACACACAGCGTGCCCGGCACGGTGCCCGCCAGAGCTCCCCACGGGGCCAGGTACCAGCGAGGCTGAGGCCTCCCCGGTGCTTTGTGTGTGTTCAGAGAGATGATGAAAGCGGGAGGGTAAACAGCTACAGAGCAGGCCGTGGACTGCTCATCAGCCTGAAAAAGGCCCCCACCCCGGGATCACCTGTCTATCGCTCGTCCCCCATCTCCGTACAAGGGGCAACAGAACCTCTTTGGGAGTCAGGGTATAGGAGTTCCTGGGCAGCTACCCCTTATAAAACCATTCCTCAGCTTCACATTGAAGTCACCTCACCACCTGGCCTTGCATTGCCTTGGGTTTGGGGTTCAGAGTCTAGGACACACTTTATGTCCGTAGTCCCCCATCCCGTAACAGGAGATATAAGGTAGTGAACAAAGGGTTCAAGCCTTACCTGTCTTTTCTACCAGACCTCTTCCTGGTGGTGTCTTTGTCTATAGGTCTGGTTGAAAGGAGCATCTCTACATAGGGCTTTTCTCTGGAGATGGTCTGCCTTTCTTCCTTCTCACTACCCCCAGTTAGGGGTTCTCTTTCTGACTTTCCTTCAGCTCCCCAGTTCTTCCTGCCCAGCTTTGCAGCCTGTCAGAAGTGTGATGGGTGGTTTAGGAGGACGCCCCCCTGATCCTGGTCATGAGCCTGGGAGGTCTCTCTGGGTGTCAGGATCTTGACAAACAGCTGCTGGGTCTGTGGCTTGTCTGTACCCCAGCGTGAGGCTCTGGTTCCCAGGCATCTACCTTTGACCTTTTGGAAGGGAGATCAGTCTAGGGGCTTAGTCTGTGGCCCTGGGGGGATTGACAGCCTGTGACCTGGTTCAGCTTTCAAGCTCTTAGCTCTCTGTCATTTGCCTTTTCTTTCAGGGATCTCTTTACACCTCGCACTGAAAGGTGCACTTTTCTCTGTGATCAGGGTTGAGGAAAAAGGGGTCAAAAGGTAAAGAGAAAGTTAGCCTCTTGGCACAGTTTTTAAATGAGAACAGAAGGCTAGGATGCTAGGTAGCATAATATGGAAATATTTAAGAAGGCCCAGGGTTGCTTGTCTCCGATACAGTTTCCTCAGAAAGGACAGAGGTTGTCTTGCTATTTCCCACCAGGCTGGGTAGTAGCTGGTCTTTTTTTTCCATCTAGCAAGGCCTCTGAAGACATTTGTGCCCAGTCCTAGCAGAAGCAGATGTACAAACTATTCTCTCAGTCCGTTTGCCCTACCTTACTTCCTTGCATCTTTTTTATTAGGCTGTATTATCGAGGGAATCTTGACCTTCCACAAAGTTACCCCAAGAAGTAGACTGTTGTCTCGCTTAGAGCCTTCAAGATGTTGCTTCTGTGGCCTGAACTCCGTGAATCTTCAGAATTTTACCACTCTCAGTGCTGTTGGCTAGAGATCAGGGTCCTGCAACTCCATTTTTAGGGTGTTGCTGAGGGAGAGTAGGAGACTGCCTTTACCTCCAACACCAAAGACTGGTAACCTAGGCTGGAGGCAGCAGAATTTCAGCTTCTTGGTGAGGGGCATCTAGGGCCTTCCTTCTGCCATTTTCTTTTTAGAGACTAGACACGTGGGGGAAGAAGACACTATTTCTTTCTGCCCCAGATGCTTCCAGAGCTCCTGGGGAAGAAATAAGGGAGATGGTGGATAATTGATCTGGGGTCTATTTTTCTTTCCTTTTCCCTGTTTCCCCAGTATATACAAGCTGAACCACCTACCAACAAGTCCCTGTCTAGCCTGGTTGTACAGTTGCTACAATTTCAGGAAGAAGTTTTTGGCAAACATGTCAGCAATGCACCGCTCACTAAACTGCCGGTGAGTGCAAAAAGCACGGGGGCAAAGCCTCCAAACCCGAGAGGGAGTTGTTTTTTGTGTGTTTTTGTAAATTTCGTAATTTTTGAGATTTGGGTTATTTCCTACCATCCCTTTCCCTGGTTGGGGTGTTACTGGCTTAGCAGAGTCCCCAGTTTACCATTCCCTTTGTCCTAGGAATATTCTGTGCAACAGGTTATCTCCCAGTGTCTAAGCTCAGTCATGAAACTCATGGCATGGTTAAAACATGAGATTTGGATTTGCACAAGCTTGTGTTCAAATCCTGGCTCTGCCACTTGGTGTCTCTGTGATCTTGGACAAGCCATTTATACCTTTTGAGTCTTGGTTTCTTCATCTCTCCATGGGATTAATACACCTACCTTGTAGGGTTTCTGTAATGGTTAACGAGGTAACCCAGTAAAGCATATGGCGGGGCTTTGTGAGTATTGGTTTCTTTCTCTCGTCTCTTTCAGGCCTCATGATAGAATGGCACAGGGGTTAAAGAATTCCAGCTTCAAGAGGGAGATCAATTCAGCATAGGATTTTGTGAAAGGATTGTTAAAGTCATAAGAAAATTTAGGATGTAACTCTCACATACTTCTTCCCTTCTCAATTTTGTAGATCAAATGTTTCCTAGATTTCAAAGCAGGAGGCTCCCTGTGCCACATACTTGCAGCTGCCTACAAATTCAAGAGTGACCAGGGATGGTGAGATGCCTTCTCTTCTCTCTGTGCTTCTTACATTTAGTTTAGAGGGAATCCCCCTTTATGATTCCCTGGGGTCTTTGTGGGGTGGGAGAGCATAGTCATTCTTGCAAGTCTCTTACTTTGCTAGGTCAGTAGGCCTGACCTGCTAGGTTGGCTGGGAGTCAGAGCCAAAATAGTCTCCAAGAATGAGTGAGTATGTGTATGTGCATCAGTGTGTGTATTGTAGAGGAAAAGGGATTCTTAGGTTGGCATCTCAAGCTTTTCTTTGTCCTTTTGCACTAAGTACAAAGTGATTCACAGAGTTATGATCAGTGAACCCCAGATCCCAGGTGATTTTGGCAAAGCTGAGGGCACGATTGCCTCCTAATTTCCCATGTTAAAAAAGTCACATACTCTGACCTCATCCCCAGACTTGAGCTATACCACTCACTAGATTATTGCCTCTTTACAAGGCGGCGTTACGATTTCCAGAATCCATCACGCATGGACCGCAACGTGGAAATGTTCATGACCATTGAGAAATCCTTGGTGCAGGTAATAGGAACCTCCTCCATCCATCTCCCTTCCCTTGGTGAGAATCCAAAACCCCTTCCCTGTAATCTCATCCCATTTATTTCTTCTCCCTACAGAATAATTGCCTGTCTCGACCTAACATTTTTCTGTGCCCAGAAATTGAACCCAAACTGCTAGGGAAATTAAAAGACATTATCAAGAGACATCAGGTGAGTGGGTGGGTCAGGAGAGGTTTTAGAAACTCCATGACTCTCTTTCTGAAGTTTTCCATACAAGCAGCCCTGAGGTAGCCCTACCTACTTGGAAAAGTATTAGAATTAAAGCCTTGAGACTCTCTTTCTCTGTTCCTCCCCTTTCCCAGTCTTGGCAGATTTGGATCACTGTTCCTAGAGAGTGCATGTGCCTGGGGGAAGAGCATCTACTTCCACTGAGCTAGAGATTGCCTGGTTTCAGATCAATGAAATCTTTGCTCTTTGGAACTCTATAATAACAAGCAGATGTTGTTGGGACATACAGGGACATAAAATCGACTGTATGTTTCCCATGTGTGACAGATTATCTACTCAGAGGATTATCTGCAATTTAAAATTCTTTGATTTGTCTCCATTATTTGCACAATCCCAGCTGTTTCTCTCTGCCACTTAGCTGATGTGTGCTTAGAGAATGCAAACCAACTTTGATACCATTCTGAGCAAAATATGATTAGGAAGGCAGATCTGTGGTTAAACCTTACTTTGGTTTATTTACATCCATGAGTAATTCGGAGGGGACCATACTTACCTGCTTCTCCTTGTGCCATCCAGGGAACGGTCACTGAGGATAAGAACAATGCCTCCCATGTTGTGTATCCTGTCCCAGGGAACCTGGAGGAAGGTGAGACCAGGGTTTTCTTGGTCACTGCAGTGGACAGCTTGGACTAGGAGGTGGAGGACTGCCCAGCAGCTCTGCAGTGCCTGGGCTCTTCTCTCCTTTCAGCCCTGAATCCTCTTACCACCTTTGTTCCTATTTCCAGATCCCCTGCTGCAATAGGAGTTGTGTACAGAGTTATTTTGTGTGTATCTCCCTTTAGCTTATGTTTCTCTCTGCTCTCTCTATCCCCAGAGGAATGGGTACGGCCAGTCATGAAGAGGGATAAGCAGGTTCTTCTGCACTGGGGCTACTATCCTGACAGGTGAGGATGGGTTCCTGGGGCAGGTTTAAGTACAGGAGCCAGACTGAGAAGCCTTAGAACATCTAGTAAAGCGAGAAGGCACTCTTCGAGGGTTATTTTTAGGTCTAACGTTAATTTGTTCTCCTCCCACCTATTACGTGAATCCTCTGTCTTGGGGGAAGTTTGGATTTATTGGACAAGGCCTAGTCTAAAAGGATTGGGGCTTTCTGTGTGAAATGGTTAGCGTAGTATAATTTTTGGTAAGTAAACATTAGAAATAATCTCAATATCTAACAGTGGGAAAATGTTTCAGCAAATTTAAATATCTAGTCAGTGGGCTATTTTGCAGTCTTTAAACTGATAGAGATAACACGTGATTTGTAGATAAATATTGCAAAAAGTAGGACGTACAATAACATCTAGCATCAATGCAATTATATAAAAACAAAATTGTACAGAAAAAGTTACTGGGGGAAAAAATATATACTGAGTGTCACAAGAACTTGTGTTAGAGTGATTCTTCTCTATTTTTGAAATATTTTGTAATCATTTTTATTACTTTATATTGAAAAGAATCCCAATATTAATTGGAAAAATAATCATACCAAAAAATAACCCAACAACCCATACTTTTTGTAAATGGGAAAAGTAAAAGGTTTGCACTTTATTTTTCCACAACTCTATCCCATTGATTGTGCTTTACGTTCAATTTCCCGCGGCAGTTACGACACGTGGATCCCAGCCAGTGAAATTGAAGCATCTGTGGAAGATGCTCCGACTCCTGAGAAACCTAGGAAGGTGAGCTTTTCTTGTCTGTGCCCCTCCCCCAAGAAGAATGCCAGGGCCAGACCACTCTTTGGAGGTGAAGCAGAGGCTCCTGTGCCCTTGGGCTCCTCTGTTAAGGATCCCCAGACAGAACTGGGGCTTCCAGGCCTCTCTCCAGGACAGTCTGCCTTTGTACTTCAGGTTCATGCAAAGTGGATCCTGGACACAGACACCTTCAATGAATGGATGAATGAGGAAGACTATGAAGTAAATGATGACAAAAACCCTGTCTCCCGCCGAAAGAAGATTTCAGCCAAGACACTGACAGATGAGGTGAAAGCTCTTCTTCTTTTCTCCTTGAGCCCTTAGCACAAGTCTCAGAACAGGTCTTTGCTAGAGATTGTTGGCTGACCTTTGCCCCAATTCTCCAACCTGCAGGTGAACAGCCCAGATTCGGATCGACGGGACAAGAAGGGGGGGAACTATAAGAAGAGGAAGCGCTCCCCATCCCCTTCACCGACCCCAGAAGCTAAGAAGAAGAATGCTAAGAAAGGGTAGGCCAGCCCCTAACCCGCCCCCGCCTTTACTGCTCTGTCCACACCATGGTGAAGGAAGGAAGGACAAATTGCCTCCCGTAACCACTGGGCCCTGACCTGGCTGAGCCTGAGAGGGAGGATGAGGAGGTCTTCAGCTGTCCAGTGGATACTTCTGATCCCGGCCACTAGTAAACTCACAGAGAGCTTAATCTCCAAATGAAAGGCCTTTGCCTCTTCCCATTACTCTATAGTGATGGGTTTCTCTTTGCTCAGCTCTGCCCTCAGGATTCTCTCTCCCTTTTCTATTTCCTTCCAGTTTTATTGAGGTGTAGTTGACATACAGCCCTATATAAGTTTAAGGAATACAGTATCATGATCTGGTTTACATACATCATGAAGTGATTATCATAATACATTTGGTGAACATCTACCGTCTCACGTAGATAATAAATTAAAGAAATAGAAAAATAAATAAGTAAAAACATTTTTTTTTCTTGTGCTGAGAACTCCCAGGATTTCCTGTCTTAACAACTTTCATGTGTACCATACGGCAATGTTAATTATATTTATCATGTTGTACCTCACCGTCTCTTTGGGAGTCTTTCTTGCTTCCCTTCCATTGGACCTCACCTTCCAGGGATTCCTTGTCCAGGGGTGACTAGATTCTCTTTCACTCTCTTTCCTTCCCAGTCCCTCAACACCTTACACCAAGTCAAAGCGTGGCCACAGAGAAGAGGAGCAAGAAGACCTGACAAAGGACATGGATGAGCCCTCACCGGTCCCCAATGTGGAAGAGGTGACATTGCCCAAGACAGGTATGGGCCAGACCAAGCTCCTGGGCCCCCGCTCCCTGTCCAGCTCTTCCTGTGTCAAACCCCCTGGGTGGGCTGACTTCCCAGGCCCAGCTCCAGGTGTAGAGGATCTTTCCCTTCAGCTTAGCTGGTTACTGAAACCATTTTCATCACCACAGACAAGCCTTGAACTTCATATCCGTATCTGAGTTGTGGACTGTGCTCTGTCTCCAAACTCTTTTTTATTACACACCGTCAGTAAAATATATTTGAGCACAAATTATACACGTGTACTATTTACCGCTACTTTAGGAGCGTTATGAAACACATACATTGTCTAAAAATGGGCAAATGTAGAGGATAAGATTAAAAAATATAAAGAGAGGTTCTGATATTCTTTGCCTGTATTTCAGTGGACCCTCTTTTGCGTCCCCATTTTGGAGACCATTGCTCCGCAGTACTGGTTTACAGTCTGTATTCCACAGACATCCAGGAGTGGGTTTCCGGAGTAGGATAGGGGAGGCCACTGAGAGAGAGGAGTTCCGGCTTCCACCCCCTCATCAATCAGAGCAGCTCTCCTCTCTATTTGTGTTTTCTCCTGAGCTGCTGGGTATGAATTCAGTGGAGGAAAATGTCCTCTGCTTTCAAAAACGTTTAAGATCCAACTACTCCTCTACAGAGTGGTTTGGTCAGACTCTGTCTCAGTCCATGAAGAACTTACAGACACATGAATGGAGATAAGGGCCAATCAAAGACAAGAATGATTGATGAGTGTTCATAGAGTAGAAGATGCTTCTCTATAAGAAAAATGTTGAGTTAAATGAATTTTTGGTTGGGGAAGGGGAGAAAGTTTCAAGCCACAGAATGACTGTGACTGGAGGAAGTTGCTACGTTTTGTGATCAGATGGGGCAAGCTTTTGGAGAAAGTGAGCTCTCTGGAACTGTTAGCATTGGAGAGGCGAGGGCTTGATTTAGGCAGAACCTGTCTGTAAAAATGACTCTCTCCCCTGGCAGTCAATACTAAGAAGGACTCAGAGTCAGCCCCAGTCAAAGGAGGCACCATGACTGACCTGGGTAAGATGGGGAGCTTGGGGCAGGGTGGTCAACGCCTAAAGGAGGGGAGGGGAGGCTGCCACCTGCCCCTAGCCTGCCAGGGCCTTTCCGAAAGCACACTAGTTTTGCGGCCCCTGAGGAGGCTCCAGCCTGCTATCTTGCTGTCTCTCTCTTTCAGATGAACAAGAGGATGAAAGCATGGAGACCACGGGCAAGGTGGAGCCAGTTTAGAGAGGCCCTACCTCTCTATGTGATTCTGACTTGTGATTATAAAGTTCCTTCTACCCAGAACCTTCCACTGCCCAGACTTCTCCCACCCGATTTCTAGCTGTTGGTCAAAACTCTGACGCTTTGAGTCCCGGGGCCCAGAACTGTTCGTTCCCATCCCGTCTTTAGTGCCCACATTCCTGGGGGTGTAGGAGAAGCAGGGGTTGCTAGGGGCAAGATGGGAATGCTGAGAGTCCAGCAGCCTCCATGCTCGCAGGATGAGGATGAGAACAGCACGGGGAACAAGGGGGAGCAGACCAAGAATCCGGACCTGCATGAGGACAACGTGACCGAGCAGACGCATCACATCATCATCCCAAGCTATGCTGCGTGGTTTGACTATAACAGGTATCGGCTCCACCGTCTCACTAAATCCTCATTTTCCTGCTCCACGGATCAACATGACGTTCCTCCTCCTGCCTCCAAATGAGTTGCCTCTTCCTCAGCCAGGGAGACCGGGGTACAGCTCAGTTTTAGGGAAGCTCCTGGTCTCAGAGTCTTCCAGCCCTGGCGGAGAGTTCTCCCCAAGCGTCTCATTCCTTCCCGCTGCCCCATCTTCCAGGCTTTTCCTCCCTTTGGGGTCTCATCTCTCCTCTAGAGCCTCCGAATGCACCCTTTCTTGTCTTGCAGTGTTCATGCCATAGAGCGGAGGGCTCTCCCTGAGTTCTTCAACGGCAAGAACAAGTCCAAGACTCCAGAAATGTAAGGAAATCGCAGCTCCTGATGCTCTCCCTCCTGTGTCCCCATTTGTTCCTCCCAATCCAGCGTGGCAGACATTTCTTGAGCTCCTTCCATGAGCCAGGCACTGTGCTAGGCTTACAGAGACATGGTCTCTGCCCACAGGCAGCCTCAGCCCAGCACTGCGACCACTGCTCTCTGGGATTTGCCTGGGGGCCATATTAAGCATATGCCTCTTCTGCTCAAAACAAGTATCTGCTCCGGTGCCTGCAGAGCCTCTCCATCCATAATTACTCATGCTGTCTAAAATGCTCATATCTCTAGCATAAGTAGTAGCTTTGACTAAAATATAACTGACTGCTATTGGTCCCTTAGAGTAGGTTTTGATAGGAAAAAATGGGAAGAGGAACTATTAAGACCCAAGTCTGTGAACTTAAGGGATGGAGAGATGTGTTTTGTAAAGTCTGGGCTTGGGGCTCAGAAGTCTTCATCTCCTTCAAGGCTCCTCCTGCCGGGCCAAATCTGCCTGGCTTCAGTTTGGTGTTTTCCATGGTTAGGGATGCTCCAGGATATACATGGTGAGGCAGGTGGGACTTAGTGCTGAGCCCAGGCCCCCTGAGGACTGAACCAGCTGGCTTCCCAGCTGCTCCTCGGCTTCCCCACTCCCTGCTCCGGGGCCACCTTCCCTTCCACCATGTTTCTTTCCCTGAAGCCTGGTATGGTTCGCTCCTCCTCCTCTTCCTGGGGAAAACAGTGTGTGAAAAAGCCTTACTCTCTCCAGAGGAAGTAGTGACAGATGACAGGAGTGCAACTTGATCTGCAGGCAGAGTTGGAACTAGAACTGTTCTACACTTTGCACTGTTGGTGTAAAATAGTAAATGATAATTGCCTACATGTTTTGAGAGCTTACTATCTCCCAGGCGTTATCCTAAGTGTCCTACGTACCTTGACTAATTTAATATTCATGTCAGCTTTAGAAGTAGGTCCTGTTATCTTCAGTTTAGTGATAAGGAAACTGAGGTGTAGAGGTGTTAAGTCACTTGCTTAAGGTCACACAGCTCATGAGTAGTAAAGCTGGGATCTGAGTCCTTTAGTCTGGTTCATGTTCTCACATTTTACACTATACCACACAATAGCTACCGTTTGGGGGGCTAGTACAGTGTGCCCGGCACTGTTCTAAACCTCTGCAGACCTTTCTAATTCTCAATAGACACTTCATTTTACAGATGAGGAAACTGAGGTTCAGAAAGTTTAAGGCCATCGCAATAGAACTAGGATTTGAACTTAGACCTTTCCACCTTTGAAACACGTTTTGTCAATACCATGCCATGCTGAGTAGGTGGAGGCACCGATCATGACTTCCCTTTAACATCTGCCTTTGGAATTAAGGGCACTTTCTCTTACCTCTTGATTCCTTTTCAAAAGTTGGATTGAGGGAGTTCCCTGGTGACCTAGTGGTTAGGATTCCAGGCTTTCATTGTGGTGGCCTGGGTTCAATCCCTGGTCAGAGAACTGAGATCCTGCAAGACGAGTGGCACAGCCAAAAAACGTTGGATGAAACATCCCCAAGTACAGCTAAGGAGATAACTCATTTAACTAAAAACCCCATCAAAGGTTTGAACCCCTCGTGTCTAGCACACAGTGACCCGCAGTGTGTACTGAGTCAGCTGCGGTGTTCTTCTCTGTCTCTGTCACACAGGAGGAGTCCTTAGCTCTCTTACCATTTTACCTACCCTTCAGCCCTCTCATCGTTCATCTCTCTCTTTTCTCAGCTACCTGGCCTATCGAAACTTCATGATCGACACTTACCGGCTGAACCCCCAAGAGTATCTCACGTCCACTGCCTGCCGCAGGAACCTGGCGGGTGATGTCTGTGCCATCATGAGGTGGGTCTGCAGCTGAGGGGCAGCGGGTACCTGAGGATGAATGCCCACAGATGTCTCTTGGCTGATGTAGAGAGGCCGGCAAGGAGCATAGGGGACGAGCAGGAAAGAACATCTCTAGAGAAAGGCGAAGTTCAGGTTCGGGTACGGGTGACTTAGGGAATGGCAGGGGCGCTCTCAGAAGTGTGAAGGAATGGAGGAGGGGCGCGTCCGTAGTGAAGGAGCCTACCCAGCGAGATAATGCAAGGGGAGATGTTTAGTAGCTGGGTGGGTATGGAGAGAGGCCCCCGCTGTGGATGTGGACGTGGGTGTCACTGGCATATAGATGCTGGGAGGAGGCGGTATTTCCCAGGGAGTGGGAGGAGTGGAGAAGAGGGTGCCCCAGCTCCACCCCAGCCCTCCTCCTCGTGTGTGACCGTGTCTCTGCCTCTCTCCTCACAGAGTCCATGCCTTCCTAGAACAGTGGGGTCTTATTAACTACCAGGTGGATGCTGAGAGTCGACCAACACCAATGGGGCCTCCGCCCACCTCGCACTTCCACGTCTTGGCTGACACACCGTCTGGGCTGGTGCCTCTGCAGCCCAAGACCCCGCAGGTAGGGCGAGGGGCTGTGGGGACAGGGTGGGATTGGGCAAAATGGGGCTTCTTCGCACTTTTCTTTTTCTGGTTTTTTAGGGTAATGGTTCAGGAGTGTTTTGAGGCTTCTTCCTTTCCCAGGGGATGCAAAGGGCCACAGGAATCAGCCCCATGTATTTAGCACCCTCTCTCAGCCTTTGTGCCCAAGACTGTGAGGACTTGCTGAGGCAGAAGAGATGCTTCTTGTCCTTGGGGAGCAGACAGGCTAATTAGGGGACGGAGCGGATAGAGAAAAATGGCTTAAAATTAAGTTGCATGAAATTTTTAAACTTTGTCACGTTTCCAACATTTTTTCATTTTTGCTTCATAATTTTTGTCACTTCCATTTTTTTTCCACTTCCATTTCATACATCACAAAAATTAAGAAGAGAAAAGTTACGTGGCTTGCCCAGGGTCACACATGTAGGGTTAGAGCCTACTTGTTCAGCTCCTGAATTCTAAGAGAACCTGTAAAGATCCATGTGAATACAAATGGATATCATGCCAACTACAGATCTAAATAATCACTAAGGGAGTACGGAACAGTGGCATGAGTGCCCCCCAAGCTTGCGAGCTGCCCGGCATTTGCTCTTGAGGCCTCCAGGGCCTCGGCCTGGTCTTTTCCTGCCCAGCCTCCATGACGCCAAGCTCTGTCCCCCAGGGCCGCCAGGTTGATGCTGATACCAAGGCTGGGCGAAAGGGCAAAGAGCTGGATGACTTGGTGCCAGAGACGGCTAAGGGCAAGCCAGAGCTGGTAGGTGGGGTGTAGACCCCGCTGGGCTTCTTATTTGCCCCTTTATTGGGGGGCCCCTGCCCGGGAAGAAGAGCCATGAGAGCAGAGGAGCTACAGCAGTGAGGGAGGAAGTCCCGCCCAGGGGTGTCCCTGGCTGTGGGAAGGAAGCTCCTTCTGTCTGTCCTGTCTCTCTGTCTGCCCCTGGCTCCTGGCAGTCACTCGGACTCACCTCTTTCTTTCCCCTCCACAAATAGCAGACCTCTGCTTCCCAGCAAATGCTCAGCTTCCCTGATAAAGGCAAGGAGAAACCGACAGACATGCAGAACTTTGGGCTGCGCACGGACATGTACACAAAGAAGAACGTCCCCTCCAAGGTACGGAGGTGGGGGCTGCCTGGGCGTGGTGCACCTTTGCTCCTTGAGGCTGCGGGCTCCTCCCTCTGACCCACCTGTGTTTCCCCTGCAGAGCAAAGCTGCGGCCAGTGCCACTCGAGAGTGGACAGAACAGGAGACCCTGCTACTCCTGGAGGTAAGTAGGACAAGGGAAGGGGAGCCCTATGAAAACGGAAGTGGCCAGGGGGCCGGCTGCACTCGTGAGCGGGGAGAGCATGATCTTGCCCCAGTCTCTCTCCTTCCTGGTGCCCATCGCACCTGCCCCGAGGACCAGCTCCAGGCCAGGGACTGGGACCATTTCGTCAACCCCTTGTCCTTTCTTAGTGCTACTTGCAGATCCCCCTTGGACCCAGCAGAGTACACAAATACCACAACCCAGAGAGCTTTGAAGCAGCTCCGTTTAGTGGGATGGGGGTGTTGACCTTCAAGGAAAGTGGCTAAGTGAGGTTGTGTCTCCACCACCACCAGGCACTGGAAATGTACAAAGATGACTGGAACAAAGTATCAGAGCACGTGGGAAGCCGCACACAGGACGAATGCATCTTGCATTTTCTTCGGCTTCCCATTGAAGACCCGTACCTGGAGGACTCAGAGGCCTCCCTGGGCCCCCTGGCCTACCAACCCATCCCCTTCAGCCAGTCCGGCAACCCTGTGATGAGCACCGTTGCCTTCCTGGCCTCTGTCGTCGACCCTCGAGTGGCCTCCGCTGCTGCGAAGTCAGCCCTAGGTAATGCGGAGGGGTCCTGGCCCTCTCGGTTTGCGTTTGAAGGGCTGGGTACTCAGGCCGTGAAACCCCCTCAAGTTTGGCTGCCTTCCTGGCCTTGTCTGCTGCTGGCATCGGCCCAGGCACCTGTCCAGCTCCATGAAGGTGTAGATGAAGAGCCGGGCTTGTGAGGAAGCTCTCACAGGGAGAGCCAGAACTGCCTACCGCCCGCTCCCAGCCTCACCCTCTCTGGGTCTTACAGAAGAGTTCTCCAAAATGAAGGAAGAGGTACCCACAGCTTTGGTGGAGGCCCACGTTCGGAAAGTGGAAGAAGCAGCCAAAGTGACAGGCAAAGCAGACCCAGCCTTTGGTCTGGAAAGCAGTGGCATTGCAGGAACCACCTCTGATGAGCCTGAGCGGATTGGTAAGCCCTGGCATGTCTCCGGACTCCTCCCTTTTTACCGAGAGCCTGAGCCACCTGGCCTCCCCACACCATCCCTGCGTCCAGTTGGCCTAAGAGCACAAGACGAATGGGGAGAATTGGTGGGGCTTTTGTTTTTCCCAGGGCTTTACCTTAGGTACCGTGGCTCCCCACTGGTCCTCCCAGTAAGATCTTGGCTAGGAGAAGGGGCTGTTGGAAGAGCGTTGTAGACAGACTGTGTCAGACATTTCCCGTTTCCTCTCCCCCGGGCCCAGAGGAGAGCGGGACTGACGAGGCGCGGGCGGAGGGCCAGGCCACAGAGGAGAAGAAGGAGCCCAAGGTATAGCGGGACCCACACAGGCTGGGAGGGCAGAGGGGACAGGCGTGGACCGCGGTGGGGGGAGCCGGCTCCGTTCAGCTCAGGCAGGCTGGGCTGGACCTCCCAAGTAAGAGGCGTAAACTCAGTTCCTGGTCTGGGCCCTCTGTGTGCGAACCAGCGCCCTGATGCTCCCCCCTTTCCTGGGACTCCAGGAACCACGAGAAGGAGTTGGGGCTATAGAGGAAGAAGCAAAGGAGAAGACCAGCGAGGCGCCCAAGAAGGATGACGAGAAAGGGAAAGACGGCGACAGCGAGAAGGAGTCAGAGAAGAGTGACGGGGACCCGATAGGTGAGCCTCGAGCATGGTGGTTGGGGTCCAGGAAGGAAGCGAGGCTGTAGGGCTTAAGACCCTTTTCCTGGCCCAGTTGATCCTGAGAAGGAGAAGGAGCCCAAGGAAGGGCAGGAGGAAGTGCTGAAGGAAGTGGTGGAGTCGGAGGGGGAAAGGAAGACGAAGGTGGAGCGTGACATCGGCGAGGGCAACCTCTCCACCGCTGCGGCCGCTGCCCTGGCTGCCGCTGCCGTGAAGGCCAAGGTGAGGACCAGAGACCCAGGGGAGGAGGTGCCCCTTCCCTCATCTCACATCACCTGGAAGAAATCTTTTCTTGTCATCCTTAAACGACGCTGGCCTGTTTCCTTTCCCTTTTGATCGTGAGAGGGAGACTTGGTCATCTCTTCTCTAAGCTTTTTTAAGCCTTTACCACTGGGCCTGTTTTCACCCTCTAATTACTTGACCTTGTCTTATCCTTTGCCACTCTCTTTCTCTCTTCATGTTCTTTTAAAAATATCGGTCAAGCCTGTGCTGCTTTCTGGGTTGTGACCACAACAAGTTCTTTCTTGAAACCTGGCAGCCTCCATGCTACC
This sequence comes from Phocoena phocoena, assembly GCF_963924675.1. Taxonomy (NCBI): domain Eukaryota; kingdom Metazoa; phylum Chordata; class Mammalia; order Artiodactyla; family Phocoenidae; genus Phocoena; species Phocoena phocoena. The sequence continues at coordinate 58,787,775 of NC_089229.1, forward strand.
CTTCTCGGTCCCGGAATGTCTTCAGCTGGGTCCTCCCACTGACGGGCCGCCCCACCCCTCCTTCCTTAGCACTTGGCTGCCGTTGAGGAGAGGAAGATCAAATCTCTGGTGGCCCTGCTGGTGGAGACCCAGATGAAAAAGTTGGAAATCAAACTCCGGCACTTTGAAGAGCTAGAGACGATCATGGACCGGGAGCGAGAAGCAGTGAGTTGTGTCCCCTGGGTGTTGGTGGGGTCCCACCTTGACACTGGGCTGGGCCCCAGTTTAGGATGGAGGGAGCAGCAGTGCAGAGAGCCTGAGGCCAACAGGGCGACACAGCAGAGCGGGCTAGCCCAGGCCGGAGCCGGAGTCAGCCCAGGCAGCTGAGGATACACAATCCACAGGTGCATCCTGGAGACCGAGGTCCCACAGAACGTCAGCTCCAGGGTCACGTTCTGGTCGGTTCTTCGATTGCTGCATCTCCAGGTCCTTGAAGGGTGGTTGGCCCATAGTAGACTCTCAATAGAGATTTGTTGAGTGATTGAACAGGTTTAAGGCATGATGAGAGGGTAAGGGCTTCAGATCCAGGAGGTGAACTTGGAAAGGGAATGGGATGGACAAGGTGTTGAATCATTTTGATTTTGAGAAGATATAAAAGAACTAGAAGACAGGGACTCTGACCCTGATCTCCCCAATTGAAGATATCAAACATACAATGTGGAGACATCAAAACCAGTTAATGCTTCAGGTATCTGACAAATGCAAATTAAGAGGTCTCCAATTAAGTATAGAAGTCCTGAGAGAGAACGAAATAAAGGCTGAAGCTCAGAGGCTAGGGAGTTGATCTGGGATGGCTTCCTAAGAGTGGTGAGTTTTTCCCCAGTTTTGAAGGAAGAAAAGAACATGATTTGACAAGAGGAACTGGAGGGGTTTTCCAGATTAAAGTAATGACAGATTCAGAGCTTTGGAGCTGAAATGAGCAAGGGCTGCCACCAGATTAAGTCCACTGCAGTGAGAAGCCAGCGGCAGCCAGAAGACCTGGTGGGGGGAATTGGAGAGGGGAGGGCGGGGGCGGGGGCACGGAGGAAGCCAAGCACAAGGGTGAGATTTGGCGTGGGGAACTGGCAGAACGAGAGTCTGGGTTTGTCAGAAGACAAAGCAGGGGACAAGGCGTTCTCCTCTGGGGTCTCCTGAACCCGAGTAACCGTTTTTCGTTGGCCCTGGCAGCTGGAGTATCAGAGGCAGCAGCTCCTGGCCGACAGACAAGCCTTCCACATGGAGCAGCTGAAGTACGCGGAGATGAGGGCCCGGCAGCAGCACTTCCAGCAAATGCACCAACAGCAGCAGCCGCCCCCGCAAGCCCTGCCCCCGGGCTCCCAGCCTGTCCCACCTGCGGGCGCTGCTGGGCCACCCGCTGTCCACGGCCTGGCTCTGGCTCCAGCCTCCATGGCCCCTGCCTCTGCGGGCAGTGGGGCCCCTCCCGGAAGCTTGGGCCCCTCTGAACAGATTGGGCAGGCAGGGTCAACTGCAGTGCCACAGCAGCAGCAAGCAGCTGGAGCCCCCCAGCCTGGGGCAGTCCCACCAGGGGTACCCCCCCCTGGACCCCACGGTGAGTGATGGATTCTGAAGCTCTGGCTGACTGGAGGGATCCAGGTGACCGTTCCAGTTCCCCTCAGAGGGGATATGGGATAGGACTGGAGATGAGGCTCAGCCTCGATTTCTATAGATTGACCTTGGTTATATCCCTAAGCCAGCAGGGATCCCTCCCCAGTCCCAGACTTTGGGAATTTTGTTCCAAGGCTTTACCGCTTATTCTAGTATCAGGAAAAAGGAAGGTGGCACCTAGGAGTGACGAGGTTATCCTCGCTGTGAAAGTGAGTTGGCAAGTGAGATTGTATGCTTCTAATCTTCTCGATCTCTCCTTTTCATTCCCAGGCCCCTCACCGTTCCCCAACCAACAAACTCCTCCCTCAATGATGCCAGGGGCAGTGCCAGGCAGCGGGCACCCAGGCGTGGCGGGTAATGCTCCTTTGGGTTTGCCTTTTGGCATGCCGCCTCCCCCCCCTGCTCCATCCATCATCCCATTTGGTAGCCTAGCCGACTCCATCAGTATTAACCTCCCCCCTCCTCCTAACCTGCATGGGCATCACCACCATCTCCCGTTCGCCCCGGCCACTCTCCCCCCCCCTAACCTGCCTGTGTCCATGGCGAACCCTCTACATCCTAACCTGCCGGCGACCACCACCATGCCATCTTCTTTGCCTCTTGGGCCGGGGCTCGGATCCGCCGCAGCCCAGAGCCCTGCCATTGTGGCAGCTGTTCAGGGCAACCTCCTGCCCAGTGCCAGCCCACTGCCAGGTGAGAAGGGTCCTGGAGGGGAGAAGGGTGAGGGAGAGGGGTCCACGTGGAGGGCTGGAGGGCAGGGGGGGTGGGCTCAGGTACTAGAGCTTCCACGACCCCTTTTTGAACGCTCTGGTAAAATTAGAACACAGGAGGGAAGGGCCTCTCTGGCTGTCCTCCACCATTCCCCAGCCTGGCAGCTGCCACCCCTGGGATGACGCTGGGGCCTTTCACTGGTGGGTCATGGAGGAGTCCTGTGGCACAGAGCATCTCCGTTGTAAACTGGAAAAACAGCTACTTGTCTGCATGATGATTGGCGTTCCCTTTGCTTGTTCCCGTCACGTTCAAGTGCCCCATGTAGAGAGTTCCCTTGGGGGCAGAAGGATGATTTGGGGTATCCCAGTTTTCCCAGCGTATGGTGGGAAAGGGTGTCGGGGAAAGGAAGTTGTACACCGTGGGGTACTCTTTCATCTCCTGTCCATTGCATGCCATGCCCGGTTGTTTGTCTGGTGGCCTGGGTCTGGAGCCCTCTCTCCTGCTCACCCCAGCTGATGCAGCTCCCTTCTCTCCACAGACCCAGGCACCCCCCTGCCTCCAGACCCCACGGCCCCGAGTCCAGGCACAGTCACTCCTGTGCCGCCCACACAGTGAGGAGCCAGCCAGACATCTCTCTCCCTCACCCCCCATGGATATCAAGGTTCCAGGAACAGCCCTCTCCCCACCACTGGGACCCTTCCCCAGCCTGGAGAGTTCATCACTACGTAAGGAAAGCTCCTCCTGCCCCTCCAAAGCCCCCACCATGCCTGTCAGAGGCATGCACTTTTATATTGGATTATTCAAGGACTTCTGTTGAAAAGATGTTTCTAATGTCTGGGAGAGAAGATAGGATGGGGATGCTGCCCTCAAAGGAAGGGCTGGGGGAAGTGTTTATACAAGGTTCTAATTAACCACTTCTAAGGGTACATCCCCTCAAAACTATTGCATTTTTTATGGATTGAAAAAAAGTGAAGCTCTTTAAAAGGAAGTAGAGATTTAAAAAAAGCCACATTGGAGCTCCCTCCACCCAGTGGAAAAAAATCCAACTTTTACATATTTTGAGGAGGGAGGTGAGTTTTAGGAAAGGGGAATTTAGGTTCTGGGGAGAGCTCTGGGGATAGAACAGGGTACAGATAACCTGTCTCCTCCGGCCTCTCGTTAGTGACTGAGGCAGCTCCTGAACCCCCTTGGCCACCCCACCCCCAGTTTATTCCCACTAATCTCTCCTGCTGCTTCCTCGGTGTTGCTGTTTTAGGCCACCCCAGCTCAGCCAATGGCCCCTTTCCCTCTGAATGTCAGCTTTGTGTTTTAAAGTCTCCTGCGTAGTTGATGTCAGCGTATGTGTATTTGGTGGGGACACATTTTGGGGGTTCCTGTGGCAGGCAGCAGAGGAAGAAAGGGCACTCGGGGCTATGCTGCCTCCTGCCTGGGCTCTGTCAGCGAGCGGGCTCCCAGAAGATGTGGAGAGGGGCTCTAAGAGGATGGGAAGTCCTAAAAACGTGAAATTGTCAAAAGCACTTAAGCACCTCCTTCTTAGGGCTGGGTGGGTCACCCCGCTCACCTCTTCCCTCTCCCACCAAGACCATCAGAGCCGTGGCTGGCAGTAGCTAGGGATTCCTTGGGATTTGGGGCAGCAGCCGGGGAAGGGGTGCCCGACCTAGGGTAGGGCCGAGCCCCTGCTCGCAGCTCATGGCTCAGTTCTGCTCCCCGGATCCCAGTGCCCCCAGTACCAGCTCCCCGCTCTTCGTCCTTGGTGTGAAGGCAAAAGTGACTCCAGGCTCTCCACCGGTTCTTCCTGGTTCCTCCCACCAGGCCTTGTGTTCCTCGTGTCCCCATATTTCTCTTCCTCTGCGTCTTGGCACCTTTCTTCTGTTCAAAAGTTTTCTGTAAATTTTCTCTTTTTTCTTTCTTCTTCTTTTTCTTTTCTCCTTTTTTTTTTTTTTTTTTATAAATTAATTTGCTTTCAGTTCCATCTGTGGATGCCTTCTGTGTTCTCTTACCTGTGGCTGTTAGGTGGGGCGGGAGTGGGGGGGTGGGGGTGGGGAATCAGGCTGTGGGCAGCACTCCTGGGAGTCTTTCCCAGTGGCGCTCGGCGGGGCTGCAGAGGCACTGGGCCTCTCTCCCAAACAGGCCAAGGGCAGCACAGCTGTCCAGACTGTATGACTGGTGCAGGGACTGGGCAGAGGCTCTCTCTCACCTGCCCTCAAAATAGCCATTTAAGACTTGGAAGGACATCCTCACATCCCAGAGATTTTGTCTATTTATCCTTTCAGAAGTGGTGGCTTCATATCTTCCCTTATTAGGCGGGGAGAAGGCAGGCATCTCAGCTACTTGTTACTGTTGGCCCCTAGCCTTGCTGAAGTGAGAGACAGGCTCAGGCAGTGCTAATATGGCCTGGCTTTCGTGCCAATAAACACTCCCCGGGCTCCCCGACAAAAGGCCTTCAGTGCTGGGGAGGGCTAGGAGAGGACTCAGCGCCATATGGGATGGCACAAGGGTGGCCAGCGTTGCTGTTACAGGGATTTATGGCTTTCCTAATCCCCAAGGGGTAGCCATTGTAGCATCAATAACTAAGGCCAGCATTTCTTAAATCAAGCAAAGATGGTTCCTAGAGGCCCTTTGCCGGCTGGCTTTCCCCAGCCTCTGGTCCATTGACCCCAGACTGTCCTCCCCTTCACCCTGCTCAGGAAGGAAAGCAGAACCGCATGTAGGGCAGAGAGCAAGTTTATTTGGTGAATGCTGATGGCAAACATCATCCAAGAGAGACAATCTGGGAAAACTACTGTGACAAGAGCACCTAGGAGGCCTCTGGGGCTACATACACAGTCTCCCACAGGGAAGGCGTGGTGTCCGCGCACACTGGGAATGTCCTCAGCCATTCAGCACCATGCGGACGAGCTCTGTGGAAAGGAGAGGGGGTGATCCAGGGAGCAGGGCCAAGGGGAGGGGTCCACCAGGGGCCAGGAGACCACAAGACCACAAAGGTAGCCTAAGAAGGAATGTGCCCACAGCAACCAACCCTGGGGTCAGTTTGCAGAGGGGCCACCTTGAGTCTGACCAGTCCTCTCAGCCCCCAGCTCCCCTCCCACCAGCTGTTATTTCCCCACCCCACCCTGAGCAGCAAGAACACAGCAGAGGCAGAAGAGTTCTCAACTACACCTACAGCTACTGTCAGCCATTGGCGGGAGGAGAAGACAGAGTTTTGGGTTAGGGTACCTCCGAGCTGCCCAGCAGAAGGACGGGAAAGAGACTTCAGCTACAGTAGCACAGTGGGGCAGGCAACCCACCCCCCGCTGCCAGCTGCCCGTGCTCCCGGGCTAAAGGATGACCATGAAGCAGGACTGGGATAGGCTGGTGTGAGTTCCCAGACACCAGCGCCCTAAGAAGCAAAACCTCAGCCCATTCTAGGAGAGGAGGAGGTACCACACCCCCAGGCTGTCTTCCTCTTTGAGGAACCCCTCCCGTCCCCAGTCAGCTCCATGCAGAGACATGCCAGGAGGAAGTCAGATGGTAGTAGGGGAAGGGCAGGGGCTAGAGAGCAAAGGCTGGGAAGAAAAACACTGGGGAGGTCAACTAGAGAAGAGGGGCTGGGAGGAGCCGTACCCGCCCCATGGGCCCGTCACCCCGACAGGATATGCCTCACAAACGCTGCAGGAAGGAAGAGACATTAATGGTGAAGACAAGACACAGACATGGGGTGAAGGGGTCAGGCGGCGAGGGATTAGACATCCATTTATTTTACTTCCCATCCCTTTCCCACCCTTCATGCCACATAAGCCCTTCCTTTCCTGTCATACACCCCTGGCCTCCCACTCCTGGGCTGGGCTGGGCCCTGCCCCTTGCCTGTTGGCACTTTTTGGAGCCTGAATCCAGGGACAGGGAAAGCCCCAAATGCTGCACTTGAGCTGCCCTGTATGGCTGCTTCCTCCGTGAGACCCCAGTTAGTCCCTCACCTTCATAGTTGATACAACCATTGCTGTCCTCGTGCCCCGCCACCAGCATCTCTACTTCTTCCTCTGTCATCTTCTCACCTGCAGAGGGGAAGAAAGAGTGAGCGTTCTGGAATTGGATGACACATGAGGTCTATCAGGTGGCACCTCAGCTCAAGAAGGAAGGGCAGAGCCTTACCCAGTGTGACGAGAACATGCCGGATCTCAGCACCCATGACGGTGCCGTTCCCTTCCTTGTCAAACACCCGAAGGCCTTCGACGTAGTCCTCGTAGGTGCCCTGGTCCTTGTTCTTGGCCACAGTCTGCAGCATGGGCAGGAAGTGCTCAAAGTCCAGCACCTTCACGTTCATCTCTGCCATAAAGGAGGTGGAAGCAAAGTCACATGCATTCTCAGGGCTGGGGATTATGTGGTTCCCACTCAAGGCAGGAGAAATCTTATCTGGGACTTGCTAGACAAGAGCTGCTTGAGTTCAGGGCCTAAGAAGACAAAGCGAAGCTATCAGCTAAAGACTGCAGACCCACTAGCACACTGCAGAGTTATTCTTAAAGACCCTCACCATCACTCTTGGGGTTCCCCAGGACCTTGAGCACCTCGGCGTTGGTGGGGTTCTGGCCCAGGGCCCTCATCACGTCCCCACACTGGCTGTACAGGATCTTGCCATCCCCTGTTCGGTCAAACAGCTGGAAGGCCTCCTTGAACTCTGAGGATTCAGATAAACATCAGCACTGGGCACGTGGGGGTTGACCCAAACCCTCCCTTACAGCCCCTGCGGCCCATTCCACTTTGATCATGCTGAGGAAACCAGATATTTATACCGCTGTGCACCCAAACCCTCTAAGAGGGATCCAGCATCCCTTCCTCCGACTCAGGTGTCCCACATAAATACCCAGCCTTCCTCCCCTTGGCAGAGGTACCAGCCATTTACATACCCTCTGCCTGCAGCAGCCTGCCCAGCCTCCTCACCTCACTACTCAGGGCAGGGATTTGCCACCGCCCTGTCTGGGCCCTGTCCTTATAAGGAAGTGGGAGCAGCAGCCTGGGACTGGGGTCATCCCAGCCTGCCACTTCCCACCCCTCCAGTACAGAGACCTTTCAGAGAGTACAGCTACAAAGAAGTATCCTCAGCAAACTCCCCTGTTCCATTTTCACAAAGTAACAGGTCACTGCTGTCTACAGCCTTCACGATTCCAAGCTGGGGGAGGGGGAAAGTTATCACAGGAGGAGAAAAGAGTCAGAAGTAGCTAACTAAGGAACAGGGGAGCACAGGCAGCTTAATACACAGTCCCCAAGCCCCACACACAACAGGCATTAGTGACCAAGTTGTTTCACATGCCCACACCACCTAAAACTCACCCAGTGCTTGGGGCTCAGGTCTAGAGTACAAGGGAAGGGAGGAAGAAAGAGTGAGAAAAGAAAATGGAAGATCCAGAAGGAGGGAGAAGGGAATCCACGAAGTACTCCCCTGGGGGTGCTGAAGAGAAGACAGGTGGCTGGAGGGTGCTAGAGGGAGTGTCCCTCTCCCTAAGCATGACCTCAATAGGGGTCAGATTACCTACCTGCGGTCTGGTCCTCGGTGAAGTCACACTGCTCAGAGAAGAGGGGAGCGGTCAGCATCTTAACTCCAATCCCCCAAGCTTCTATCCCAGTCCCAAGAACTCTGAACCACAAACTCCCGTTCTCATGCTGGGGACCCGCTTCCCAGCAGGACAGGATCCCCGACACTCCAACCCCACCTCAAACCTTTAAGGCCCTCAGGTTCCTTTACCCCCTACCTTTTGCCTTCTCCCCGCCCCCTATCCCCGGCTTCCCGCCTCTCGCCCCAAATCCCGCTCATCTTCCCAGCACTGGGCCCCACCATCTTGACCGCTCAGCTCTGCGGGACCTTTTCCTGCAGTAATGGCTCCGGTTCCGGGCCCAACCCTAGTCTTAGTACGTCCCAATTACGTCACCCCCAGCCGACCCAGCCAATAGGAATCCTGGCCCGGGTTTATGCAGATGACGCTGCTATATTAGTAATGAGATGGGCGGGACCCACTGCTGTTCGTTTCTCCTGAGCAGCCCTATCTGGGGCACAGAAACTGCAGAAGAGGGTGGAGTGGGGCGCGAGGAATCTGCTCCTCCGAGAAGCAAGAAAGTCAGAGGTTGTCGGATTGGGGAGGGGTGGGGGGAGAAGAGAGCCCTCCCTTTCCTTCCTTCCCTCCCCCACCTATAAAGAAAGCCAGAGTCGGAGACCAAGGGAGGAACCGTCTCTTTATTTTGAAACAATAGCCTCCTGGTGGCAGGAACTTGCTTTCGCCTGCGGGGGGCGGGAGGGGGGGAAGTATCCGACCCCACCGCACCTGTGGAAAAAGATGAAAGTTGCCAAATCCTGGCGCTCTCGCGCAGCAGGACATGCAGACGTACTTCCCTGCTTTTCCACCCTGGCTGAGGGAAGGGAAGGAGGCTTGCCTCTCTAGGCGAAGTGGGAGGGCCCTACCTGTGGAGCTCAGACGCTTAGGATGTGCTTCAGGAAGGCTGCAGAGAGAGGAGGCAAGAGGGGCTGCAGAAGCTGGCCTGATGATGAGCCACCTGACTTGAGATAATATGGGTCCCAGGGTGCCTCACCCACATACCTCGAACTTCCTGCCTCCCCGCTTCCCCTGTCCCTTCTGCTTGTCTGGCCCCTCACCTTCATAGTTGATGCAGCCGTTGCTGTCCTCATGTCCTGCCAGAACTGCCTCCACCTCCTCTTCAGTCATCTTCTCTCCTGAGCCCCAGACACGGCGTTTTAGCCTCTGCCTTCCCTCCCTCATCAACCTAGGCCTCTTTCTTCTGAGTGGTACCTCCTCTTCTTCCACCCTGGAGACTTGCCCACAGCAACAGTCCCCCAAGAGAATCCTCTCCCTGTAATGAGCATGCCTTGAACGTGTCCCTGAATCTTGCTTTCCGTTTCACCTCGGTTACACCCGGTGAAAGTTTTGACAGATAAGGAAACTGAATTCCAGAGGATTAAGAGACATACCATATCATAGAGTACGACCATCTCTTCCAAAACCGAAACTCAAATCTCCCACCTCATCCCCTTTCCTCTGCCCTTTGGGAGTCATCTGCAGCCCACACACTTTAGCCTCCACAGGATTAAGACCTTCAGATTGTCCCCAAGGCTCTGACCTTCTCAGTCTCCTGCCCATGACCTACAGGAAAGTAATCCCTCCCTGGCTCTGCCTACTTAGCCAAGCTTCTCCTTAGTTCACCCCCTCCTCTCAGCCCCACAGGAGTTCTGGTGCCTGCCTCACCCAGGGTGGTGAGGACTTGTCTGAGCTCTGCTCCCATGACTTTGCCATTCGCCTCTTTGTCAAACACCCGAAGCCCCTCCAGGTAGTCCTGGTATGTGCCTTGGTCCCGGCTCTTGGCCACTGCCTGGAGCATGGGCAGGAAAGTCTCAAAGTCCACACGCCGGGACTTCAGCTCTGAAGATCAGAGAAGTGAAGGAAAGGTCACTGTAGTGTCACCCAGGACCCAGCTCCCATACCCACCATGAAGGGTTTTATCCCTTCAACATTCACGATGCTTTTCTGCCCCTGCGTCTGACAGTTTCTAAAGTCCTGGGACCCACCTCAGCATTTTTTGTCACCTTACCAACATTCCTCGGTTCCACCACCAAACTGAAAACCCGCATCGTCCCAGAGGTCCCCTCACCATCACTCTTGGGGTTCCCCAGGACCTTGAGCACCTCGGCGTTGGTGGGGTTCTGGCCCAGGGCCCTCATCACATCCCCACACTGGCTGTACTGGATCTTGCCATCCCCTACTCGGTCAAATAGCTCGAAGGCCTCCTTGAACTCTGAAGTATAAGGAGGGGTCAGTGTTGACAAGGGGTCCCATCACCACCAGGAGAAAGGAGATTCAGAAACTATGTGCTTGAGCTGAGCAGAACCGGGAACACAAAGAGTACTAGTGTGGGAGTTTTCAAGGTCGGGAATGGAGTTAGGGGAATAGAAGGAGGATCTGAAGAGGGACTTGGGATGGACAGTGGGCTCAGGGGCTTTGCCTCACCCTCCAGCTGGTCCTTGTTAAACTCGATCTGTGGAAGAAAAGAGCAGGTGAGGAGAGATGACAGGGCTCATTCAATCCCTCTCCAACACTCCTCCCGACCAACTGGCAGCCACTTCTGGGGAGGGGCCCAAAGGGACCAGGCTGGGAGCCCAGCCACCTCAGTCCCATTCCCAGCTCAAGACCTTGGGAGAATCCCAAGAGGAGGAATTATTGGGGGGAGGGTTTCCAGGGAACGGGGTTAATCCCATGCCACCTGTTCCCCTCCCTCTACTGCCCTGAGCCCTGCATCCCTCACATAACTGGGGGCTGAACAAAAGCTAAATTTACCCCTGGCCCCCAGCTGTGATTGTCTAACAAGTCTGTCCTCTTCAGCCTTTCCTCCTGGGGTTCAGAGCTGTGGCCTTTAGTGTTGAATAGTCAGCCAGGCACAGGCAGCAGCTCCCTCCCTTCACCTTGAAACTGTCCTCAGAACCCAGATGTTCCCCATCTTACAGGCCCTGCCTCCAGCAGGAGGGTCGGTGAGAAGGTGGGGGGGTGTGGGTGTGTACATACACACACACACGTGACAACAAAGACAACAGCAGAGTCATAAGCCTGGATGCTTCCAAATGGGGTACTAAGAGAAAGCGCCACTGTTATCCAGTGCTTACCGATTCCCTACCTTCTAGATACCCCTAGTCCCCTAGGCTGTATCCCACCCTTGTACCACTCCCTCCAAACTCTTTTCTCATTTTCCAGGGACTCACCACCACTTTGGAGAGATCGATGGGGGGCTCCTGGGTTTTCTCAGGGGTTGGAAGGACAGCTGGCACTGGTGCTGGCACTGGCTCAGCCTTAGTCTTGGCTGGAGGGGCCCCTGCTGCTGGCTTGGCAGCAGGCTTGGGGATAGAGGGTCCTGCTGGTTTCTTCACGGGAACATCCTTCTTGGGAGGCATGATGTCCGGTGGCCAAAGGACAGTGTGCTGATGGGGGCACCCATCTCTGTTTAAATAGCCAGGGAGTCTGGGATGTCAAGGGGCGGGGGCAGGGGCAGGGAGCCAGTTGGCTGTGGGGAGGGTGAGATAGAGGAGAGATATGACGGCCTGCCCTCACTCTCCTGGCCTCCTACAGTTCAGGACTCCTGCCCCAAGGTTTTCTCCCTTCTGTCCACCCCGCCCCAAATGCTGACCAGAACAATGGCTGCTTTGGGGGGGAGGGGAGGAGGAGGAGGCCAGAGACTGCCCAGAATGGGGGAGTTAACCTCCAGGGTGAGGATAGGATGCTTGCCAGTGACAAACCCTGAAATAGGGGTGAGGCAAAGAAGGGCATCCAGGCATTTCAGGCCCCCAACCGCCTGACTCAGAATAGCCCTTTTTCCTAGCAGCTTTAGACTCTTGAAGGCTGAGGCAGGGATGGGGGCCTTGCGAACTGGGATTGTTCAAGTGGAGTCTGGGAGTAGTGAAAGGAGAAGGAAACAAGCAGCCCTTCCATTTCCCTCTTACCATGGATGAGGAGCAGGGTAGTTGGCCCCACAGCCTAATAATCCTTAATACCTCAAGTCCCTAACCCCCTCCCTCCCAGCCCAGAACTGGAACTGTGCACAATATAAAGAATAGCAACAGAAGAGTGTGACACCCCCCACCCCGCATTGTACCCTGTGCCCAGTGTTGTTTTAGAGGTGGGGATGAAGGCAAGGACCAAGGAAGGAACCTTGTCCACAAGCTTATGGTCATTCAAGTCAGACAAAGGTAGGGTGCCTGCTGAACCTGCAGGGACTCCGTGGTGGCACCTGGGGGGAAGGGCAAGCTCTGAGAGGCAAAGGGCCTAATTTCTAAAATCTCTAATCCAAAAGGATGCGAGAGGTCCCCTGGGCTCCATGAGTACTCACGCTCAACCGGAGGGATAATAAAACCCTGACTCAGTAGCCAGGTTACAAACCTTGTTGGGGGCGCTGGGGAAGGGTGGAAGTCGATGGGGGGAGTACGGAAGAGGGGATGGGTTGCTGGTTACTTTTGTTCTGGGGGTAAAGAAGGAGACGATTTAGATAGCATTCTGAGGAAGATAGTAGTGATTCCTCTTAGGCCCTGGGATTCAGAGAGTTGATGCTGGGTCTCCCACTCGCAAATAAAGCATTTGAATGTCATTACTGCAAATTGTCTCATTATAGGAAAGTCAGAATCATTCCTCCAGCCGGGAGTACATCACACACACACACACACACACACACACACACACACACACACACACACACACACACACACACACACACACACACACACACACACCCCTAAGCCTTAAATAAAGGAAAGAGTCCCTCCCCAGCGCCCCAAAACTCACCCTGCGGGGTCCAGGTAAGGGGCGGAGGCGGGGCACAGGGCATCCGCGGGCCCTGAAGGGTTAATTCCCGTGGCCTCTGAGCATGCCGGGAGTCGTAGTCCTCGCGCGCCCGCGGGCTCACGGGAAACGCCGCCCTACAGAGCAGGGCGGACGCCGGCTCAGTGACTTCCGGCCCGCGGCGGCGGTTGGTGACTCACGATCGTTGGGAAGTGATTCTTGTCCCGGAACCGAAAGGCCGTGAGCACTTTACAATCCTCTTCCCTGACCCGAAAACCGCGCGCGGTCCCTCAGGATATCTCCCTTGCTCAGGCCTGCGTTACGCGTTTAGTGTGGGCGGGGATATTTTCCTGAATCCACTGGTGAGAACGCAGAACGTGGGGAAAGGCTGCAGTTGCAGCCGGCCGGATGGAGGTCAAGTAGTAGGAAGCATTTACTGCGCGGGGCAGAGTGGTGCGGTCTCTACCTTCCCTCTTGCGGTTTGGTAGAAAGAGAACAGAAGCTGTTGAGTTGCCTTGTGACTTGGAACAGTGACTTGGAACAGTTTTTGAAATGAACTGGTAGTTGAAGTAAGTGTTAAATTTTGGAATTGAGCCGGGTCACCTGCCCCAGTCTCTTAAGTTGAGATTTCTCCATTCTGCCCCGCGTATGCGCTAGCCACCTTGTCGGTTCCTCACAGGTCTCCTTGGAGTGGAGGACTGGGTTCTCCAGCCCGTGACTAAGACATCTCTTCCCAGCATTGGACATCTCTTTTCCGGAGATGGTTGTTTGTTTTTTAGATCTGTTTTTTTTTTTTTTTTAATTGAGGTATAGTTGTACAATATTACAGAAGTTTCAGGTGTACAACAATGCTTCACAATTTTTAAAGGTTATACTCCATTTATAGTTATTATAAATATTGGTTATATTCCCTGTGTTGTACATCCCCCAGATGTTCATCAAAGGTCTCATCTGTGTCGGGAGGGAACCAGTCCAGGCAGGCCCAACTTCACTTGCTGAATCAGTAAATGCCCTGGCGGCATACCTTGCTGGACATTGGGGCTTGCATGGGCCTGCAGGCAGTGGGTCAGAGTAGAAAACCCTCGGGAGGTCAGAAAGGTGAGGCATAAGTTAACTTTATGGGCAGTGCAGAAGTGATATTTGCTGGTTGGGGAAAGCTTGGAAGAACAGAAATGGGTTGTATAATATGGTTGGTTACAAGACTGGGTGAGGGCATAACAGATGCCTTTTAGTGTCTTTCATCACTTACACAGAAGTTGATTTCGAAGATGTGGTTTATCTGATCTTTTTACTCCTCCTCCTTTCCTTTGTGGCTGCCTTTTGGCAGTTTGCCAAGTAGAAGTAGTTATGGCATGACTTTCTAGCTTTGTAAAAAATATATTTGTTTGTTTATTTTGGCTGCACCACCTCTTAGTTGTGGCATCGTTGTTTGTTTTTAGTTTTTGTTTTTTTTGGCTGCGTTGGGTCTTTGTCACTGCACGCGGGCTTTCTCTAGTTGCAGCGAGCAGGGGTTACTCTTCCTGGCGGTGTGCGGGCTTCTAATTGTGGTGGCTTCTCCTTGTGGAGCATGGGCTCTAGGTTCGTGGGCTTCAGTAGTTGTGGCATGCAGCTTCAGTAGTTGTGGCACACAGGCTTAGTTGCTCTGCGGCATGTGGGATCTTCCCGGACCAGGGATCGAACCCATGTCCCCTGCATTGGCAGGCGGATTCTTAACCACTGCACCACCAGGGAAGTCCTGCCTTTTTGATAATAGTCATTCTAACAGGTATGAGGTGATATCTCATTGTGGTTTTGATTTGCATTTCCCCGATGATTAGTGATGTTGAGCACCTTTTCATGTACCTATTGGCCATCTGTATGTCTTCTTTGGAAAAATGTCTGTTCAGATCTTATGTCCATTTTTTTAAACAGGTTATTCGTGTTTTTTTGCTTTTGAGTTGTTTGAGTTCTTTATATATTTTGGATATCAATCTCTTATCAGTGATTTGCAAATATTTTCTCTCATTCAGTAGGTTGTTTCTTTTGCTATACAGAAATTTTTTAGTTTGATGTAGTCCCACTTGTTTATTTTTGCTTTTGTTGCCTTTGCTTTGTGTGTCAGGTTGGTTTTTAGTTCTTTAGGGCAGTCTTACCTTTACATTTCAGTAGTACTTTTCTAGTGCAATGCTCCACAAATGTTTTCTGAATTCCTGCCGAAGATTAGAAAATTGACAGGTAGGGGGACTGCTGCTGGAGAGAAAGCCTACTAATTTCACCAAGAAATGACAATTGGTAATCTGATAGTGAGGGAAGAGACAGGAAAATCTGTAAAAGTAGGCAAAATTTTGCCCATCATTTGGCAAAGATTTTTAAAATTGTAATATCCAAAAGAGAATATAGGAAAACATTTTTGTGTAATGCTGGTGGGAGTAGAGAATTCATATAATTTCCTTAGAATGTAGTTTGGAAGACTGTACTAAAAGTCGTTAGGGGACTTCCGTGTGCCACAACTACTGAGCCTGCGGTCTAGAGCCCACGAGCCACAACTGCCAAGCCCGCATGCCACAACTGCTGAAGCCCACACACCTAGAGCCTGTGCTCTGCAACAAGGGAAGCCACTGCAATGAGAAGCCTGCCCACTGCAACGAAGAGTAGACCCTGCTTGACGCAACTAGAGAAAGCCCGTGCGCAGCAACAAAGACCCAACGCAGCCAAAAAAAAAAAAAAAAAAAAAAGTTGTTAGGGAATTCCCTGGTGGTCCAGTGGTTAGGACTCTGCACTTTCAGTGCTGAGGGCCCGGGTTCAATCCCTGGTTGGGGAACTAAGATCCCACAAGCCACGTGGCGTGGCCAAAAAAAAAAAAGTCATTAAAGTACATAAGTTGACCCACCAATTATACTTATCCTAAGGAAATCATTTGAGATGTGTATACTTTTGTGTTCCCACAGTGAATAGCAAAGCAGAACTACCTTCATTTCTGACAATAGAGAATCAGTTAAACTATGGGGCAGTCATTCTAAGGAACTGTACACATTGTGACCATTATAAATTATATTTTCAAGGAATATTTAATGAAGTGTAAAAATGCTTATGTGTTAAGTGAAAAAAGCAGGTTATAATATAACTCTAATTTATAAAATATGTATCTCTGTTATCATGTTAGCTTTTCTTCCTTGTGACCTTCCTTAGTGACCTCAGGCCTTAAAGAAAGCTGTTGCAGCTCCAGGCGTCACATCTTCCCACTAATGACCCAAGCAGAAAGGAAGGGAGCAAATGAGGGCTTTCTTCTGTTGACGCTCCATCCCCAGGTGTATTCCTCTTACATCTTATTGACCAGAGCTGGATCACAGAGCCACTCTGAGTTGCAGTGGAGGCTGGGAAAGTGAGTATCCAGCAAAGAGGATTGTGATTAATCCCTTGGGGCTGGCACACTGCCACTAAGAATGCCCTGGGGTTCTGTATGTAGGGAAGAGGGGCAAATGGCGGGTAGACAAATGTGTTGCCACACCCAGTTAACTACAGCATGTTGTTTGGGCCAATAAAGCCACATTCCAAGAGGGCAGTATTCGTAAACATCAGTGACAGTGTACCCATATGCCATCATCTCTGCCTTTCTCTGGAAGAGGTGCCAGTGTCAAAGACCAGCTGTTTGAGAAATAACAAATTAGCATTTGTTTAATTCCTGTGATTAATGACCCTTAGTTTACTTCATCTTTGTGTAAGAGCAACAGTGTACTGAATTGTCTCATCTTGTATTTAATACGTAGATCCGTACTTCTTCTCATATGTATCCTGAATTTGAAAAGGTTGGGAAAGAGTAGGGACCCTTCTGGGATGGAAGAATTTGTGCCATGTCCTTTAGTTTTCTGGAATTGTAATTACTTGGAAGTGATGAACTAGGTAAAGAGTGCTTCTTAAAATCACACATTGCAAGATCTCTGAAGCCAGCTAGAACAGCAGGCCTTGGGCTACATGCCCAGTATTGAATAATAAAACGAGAGACCTTAGAAATCTAAATTCCTCTGCCCTGTGTTTTGGGGGTTTTCACCCCTTCAGTTTTTGGGTCTGGGGAAGGGCAACAGAGACTTCTTGCTCACAGTCAAGGCTCTTAAGTTTATGGGAAGGAAGTAGAGATGGCAGAAGAACCAGCAGTGAGTACCAAGGAGTTATTGGGAAAAAAAATTAGGAGCTGAGTTAGTTGATGGCATAGAGTTTATTTTTATTTTTTTAATAAAGTTTCTTTTATTTTTTTTTATATATATATTTGGCTGTGTTGGGTCTTCGTTGCTGCGCATGGGCTTTCTATAGGTGCGGCGAGCTGGGGCTACTCTTTGTTGTGGTGCGCGGGCTTCTCATTGTAGTGGTTTCTCTTGTCATGGAGCATGGGCTCTGGGCACATGGGCTTCAGTGGTTGTGGCACGGGGGCCCTAGAGGGCGCGGGCTTCAGTAGTTGTGGCGTGTGGGCTCAGTAGTTGTGGCTCACGGGCTCTAGAGCGCAGGCTCAGTAGTTGTGGCGCACTGGCTTACTTGCTCTGCAGCATGTGGGATCTACCTGGACCAGGGATTGAGCCCGTGTCCTCTGCATTGGCAGGTGGATTCTTAACCACTGTGCCAACAGGGAAGTCCCAATGGCATAGAGTTTAAATTCAGCTTTTGCTAATAAGGTGGATTTTGACAACTCCTTGGAGGCTGAGTTTAGTTCTTTCCCTTGAGCCTTTCCTCTCCTCCCAGTGGACAGCATCTTAAATTCCAGAGAAGATGATAAAGCTCCCCTGAGGCAGTTATGGAATCTCCAAGTTCCTATTCCAGTGACTCAGTTTTCAGTAGTTCACTCTTCCTCCATCTCACTCTTCCTTCACGTGGTAATTAGAAGGGATAGGACACAGTTTCTCTAGCTTGGATTCCAGGAAGGGTCCCGAAAGGAGCTGAGCTCAGGGTGAGCAGCTCTGAATGGGTATAAAATACTTCTCATGTAGCTGCCCACTGGGTGGGGCCTTAAGCCCTTTTGGATGTGGCTGAACATGCCACTGATACTCCGTGACCCTGTGCTGTGGCACAGAGCTTCCAAGTTCACCAGGTTTAGGAATCCTTTCCCTGGAAAGCCCCGAGGATAATAATCGGTAACAGACTTCATCACTGTGACTGGGAATGAATCTCACCAGAAACTCAATAGCAGCTAATTCACACAGTTCCTTAACCACCCTCAACGCTACCAACAATCTTGGTGATTGCATCCACAGTAGGTTCTGACCACTAATGAACTTGACTCAATCTCTAAGAAGCAGTCTCAGCTGCAGGGAGCTCCAGTCCACCTGCGCCTACCTCACCACTGTTCACTCTCACGGAGGAACAAGTCGGTCAGGAAGCTGCACCACGGCCTGGCTCTTAAAGAGAGACTCTGAGAACCAGAGGTGGAGATTCACTGACTTAGAATTACTCTAAGCAGCTACAGCGTGATGTCTTCGGAGAAGGTATGTGCCGACTTGATCAGAGGCGCAAAGGAAAAGACTCTCAAGGTGAAAGGACGGATGCCCACCAAGACTGTGAGAATAACTACAAGGAAAACTCCTGTGGTGAAGGCTCTAGGACTTGGGATCATTTTTCAGATGAGGATCCACAGCGACTCAGTGACACGCACAGTCCTTCTGCGATTGTTAATAAGATTACTTCCATCAGTACTGAGCCAGGAGTCGAGGTTGAAGTCACCATGGCAGATGTTTTAAATCAACTTTTTTAATAAACTGGTAATCAGTTGTTAAAAATATAAAATGGACATCATTTGTGAACTGAATAAAGGCTTTTGACACTTGGAATAAACACCTGATGGGTAGGCTGGATTCTCTGCCCTTAAGGAAAAGAGCCACAGATGATTTGAGTATAACGTTTAATGTAAGATACAGTGGATTGGCAGAGTTGGTACAAAGCTAAGAGATTCATTTCTAGTCAGTGAGTTAACAGCCTAGGCACCTGGACAAAAAATTGGCTCTGCTGTCCTGGGTCCTCCAAAGCCCCCTGTACAGCACCAGCTAGAGGCCCCACACCAAGACTGGTATTGGCTACCTGAAGGCTTTGATGGAATCTACTGTTCCCAGAGTGATTCAAGAGACTGGCTGGCCCTAGTCAACACAGCAGGTGTAATTTTCAGGACAGGCTTGAGGAAAGTGGGTATGGAACTGGACATGGGGTTTGGGTGGCTGTACATTTGCTGCATGCAGTAGTCCAAGAGGCTCTCAGCTGGAGAGGTTAGCCTTTCCACCCTCCCTGACTGCTGTTTGGGAAGAAGGAGAAAAAAGGTCTTTCAAAAAGCTGTATTTGGCATGAGCTAATGCCACTGCCAGTGGCCAGGCACAGACACAGAAGGCCCTGAGGAGCTGGGCGGAAAGGAGAATGTGCAGGCAGAGCAGGAGATAGCCAGCTCACGTCCCTGCCCCAGGAGCCCAGAAGGATGAAGGCCGTGCAGTAAAGGGTAACATACGGTCCTCCTCTTTGGTCACGCAAAGGCCCTAGCATGGGCCTGGGAGGTGAGAGGGCTGAGGGGTGCAGGCTCTGCCCCCGGGCCCCAACCTTTAGGCTCATCACATTGAGGCAGTGATGCAGCGAGAGGCAAGGCAAGGAGACAGAGCAGTCAGGCTGGTAACCTCTGGCTCCTAGGAGCTGCCCTTGTCCTTGTCATCCATGAGGTCATACCTGTGGGAACAAGCAGAGAGGGCTCAGGTAGAAAGATGACTTCTGTGTCCTCTTATAAATGAGACAAGATCTGAGGGCTCTTATACTTCCGAGGATCAGTGGTTCTCAGCTTGGGTTACATCCTTTTTCCCTCCTATGATTGGGATTTTTCCTACTTAAGCATCCAAGCCCATCCCCAGCTCATCAGACACTCACCACTGGGCTGCAGCCTGGGAAAGGTCTATCTCAGTGAGGTCCAACTGCACCTGTGTTGCGGGATAGTAGGGGTGAGATGTTACTTTTGATGTTTCCAAAGACCACATCCTACCCTGACACACTTCTGGTCCCAAACCAGTGCAGAGGTAATTGGGTAGTAAAGTACTATAAAGTACATCTGTAAAGTAATGTCACCAGGGTGCTTACTCCCTAATAGGGACTATAAGCCTTTCCACCAGCAACTTCTAACTCTCACCTTTGCCTGGTCCACCTTTGCCCTCTTCTTACCTTCCCCAGCAGCTCACGCTCTCTTGACATGAAGGAGGAACTAGACTTCACAGAGACATCCAGCTTTCGCCGAAGGGCCTCATCCAGGGGCAATTCCCACTCAAACCTGAGGAGGGACTGGGGTTAGGGGAAGGGGCCCTTCCCGAGCCTGCCATCTCTTCACTTGAATGCTCACTGACTGACCGTTCATCGAATTCAGGATTTAGGGTCCTCTTCTTCTGTGAGCTCTTCCTCTTGGTACCCCGGTTCTTGTCTGGCAGTAGCAACAGTGACACGTAGGGGTCGGGGGGATCCCGTCCATTTTGTCGAAGGGCCCTGTGACAGGAGGAAGAAGGTGATGAGGCAACCTGAGGGGAGGGACGGGGAGAACCTGGAGGATGTGAGGGATGGAGTCTCACCGGCAGCTGTGAACGATGCTGATCAGCTTTCGTTCTTCACTGTAGTACCAAACAGTGAGTTTCACCTGGCCTAGAGGCCCGGCTGGAGCCTCAAGGGGACTGTGGAGAGATGGAGATAGCGTTGGGAGGAGGTAGTGCCTTGGGAGTCTGTAGCTTATCCTTTGTATCCTTGACTGAGTCCCATCTTTCTGACCCAGCGCTTTACCTGTCACTGTGTGTTAGGCGCTGCCGGAGCTCTGGGGCTGAGGAAGTGATGTGAGGGAGTCCTCCCCAGAGCTCCGGTTCTTCGCTTAGAGATGAGGAGCTGTGGCTGTAGCTGTGGCTGTAAGCTTCCACCCCTGAGTGCTGGGACACCAGGATCTAGGTAAACAAGAAAGCAGCATGCAGAGTCCTTCCGCTCCCGGGCTAGAAGGACACGGCCCTCTGCTCCCGCCCTCCCTCCCCTTGCCCACTGTCTCCTGGCACTCACCCTGAGCTGTGCTCTCAGTAGCACCTGCCCTGGACCATTGCTGAGCATAAACCAGTGGTCCAAGCAGAGCCGGTCAGCCACAAGGAGCTCAGAGAGGGGCAGGGATAACGAGCCCAATGCGCCAGTCCCCTCACCCTGAACCTGTGGAGCAACAGGACTGCCGTCAAGAGAGAAGTGATTTAGGTAGTTCCCTGGCGATCCAGTGGTTAGGACTTGGCGCTTTCGCCACCAGGGCCCGGGTTTGATCCCTCGTAGGGGAACCCGCAAGCCGCAGAGCGAGGCCAGAGGCAAAAAAGAGAGAGGGAGAAGTGATTTAATCCTGGCATTCCAGGTCCAAATGCTTGGACACTTGAGTGGTTTTGGAGAGACTCCCCTTCGTGAAGGGCAGGGGAGCTGTGGTAATAGTTGCTGCTGGTCCCACTTCCCTGCTTCCCTTTCTTTTTTAACCAGAGTAGACTGTACTATCTTTACTTCCTAAGCTTTCACAAATTATCCCAGTAATACCTGCATAGGGTAGAAAAAAGAATAGTAAAAATAGAATTAAATTGTTTCCTGCCCATCCTATCCTCATGTCCATACTCCAAATGTAATAAACCCTTCCTATTTTCTTTGTTCTGGCATAATTCTAACTAATATGTCTATATCTCTATTTCATAATTTGCCAACTTTAATATCTACTGATTCCCTGCTATTCAAGATGACAAATTGAGCTTATTTACATCTCTCCTCTACCTCTGTCAGTGTTGTTAATAGTCGCATTATTTGACATTCTGTTGGTTTCTATTCATGTAATTCTCTACTTACTGTTCTATCAACTTTGGAAGGTATTTGACTTACTCCATATAGAGAAAGTCAGCACTCCTATATTACCTTCCCCCATCCTCTCCCCACCTCCCATACCTCTTCACTTTTCGGTCACCCTTCGACCCACTGAAATCTAGCTTCTACTCCATTCCAGCCACTGAAGTTGCTCCAGTCATCAGTGACCTCCTAGTTTTAAAAGTCAGTGAATAGTTTTCAGTCACCTAATTTTACCTCTCAGTAACATCTGACCACTTCCTGTCTTTTGAAACACTCTTCTTTTGGCTTCTGGAACCCACTCTCTCGTGGGGAGCGTCCCACCACCCCGGCCACACTTCAGTGCTCTTCTTCCTCCGTCTGCCATTCTGTTGCAGCGCGCAGCATGTCCACTCTACACACGCGCTGAGGGATCGCACTCACGCTGTGACTACAGCTGCTACCTGTCGCTTGCCCGTGATGCTCAAAGCAGAGGGAGAGGGCGGAGCACCACAGTGGGCCGCAGATCCACCTTCCAGATGGCTGTCTCCCCTTGGACAGCCCTCAGACATCTCGATTTCAAAAACTCCTGCTCGGTGCATTCCCCGTGTTGGCGATGGCTCCTTTATCTGTCCATCCACACCAAAACCCCAGGAGTTAACACCTAGGTGTTCTTTGTTCCTCTTCCCCCTCCATGTCAAAATAACCACCAAACACTATCTGGCCTTTGTCAGTTCTTGCTTCAGTTACTCTCACAGTCTCTTAAGTGACCTACCTGCCTCCAGCGCTGCCTTCCTTCAGTTCATTTTTTTTTTTTTTTTTTTTTTTTTTTTTTTTTTTTTTTCAGTTCATTTTTTTACCCTGATGTCGACACCTCCTAAGATGCAAATCTGGATGCCACCTCTCATTCCTTCAAATGTTTCCCTATGCCTTTAGGATAAAATCCAAATTCTTAGCATAATTTTTTTGTGATCTTGCTCTTTCCTGCCTCTATAATGTATAATTTGCCTTCTTTCTCCTCCATTCCCTTCTCAGCCTTAAGAGTTTTCCTGTCCTTCTTTTCTTGGTCAGGGCCTATTTACCCTTAATCTAAGGACGCCTTTCTTACTATCTTTCTTACCTCACCTTTTCCCTTGTCTGAGTTAGAACCCCTCCTTTTTTCCCTACACTGCCTTTACCTCAGCAGTTATCAGTCAGGAAGTATTCTCTGGTTATTTTTCTCCTAAAGGAAGAGTGTGAGCTCCAAAAAGATAAGAACATCTTTTATCTCTGAATGCCCTGTGCCTGGTTCAGTGCCTGGCCTGTGACAGCAATCTGCAAAATGTTTGTAGAATGAATTTACGGTACCTGCAACTCCAGGCTCTCAGAGTTTGGTTTCCTGATGAGAAAGGAGGCACTCTCATCCCAGACAGGGGCTGACGTTTGGGAAACAGTCTGGTGGAGATGAGGGGTATGATCAGTGTTGACATTTTCTCCTCTATGCCTCTCATCCCTCCCATTCTTAGTCCTGCAGCATTTCCTAATACCTTAGTTTTATGAGAAGTATCTCCCACGGCAATAGTAGCATAAGGGCTGGGAGGCTTGGTACCTTTTCGGAGCTGGAAAGAGAATGTTAGTCTTAAATTTGGACCAGTTAGGCAGATTCCCCCCTCCCCTCATAAATTACATCCACAGCCAGTGGCCCATGTCCCCATGTCCCCACTTGACAGCCCTCACCCTCCTGGCCTCGAACAGAAAATTCTTCCCACCCCAGCACCACCCTGGGAGAGAGGAATTTGGAATTTACTATTCCAAACACACTAGGAGCATCCAAACCTGAGGGATGTAGAAGAAGGGCCAGGGAGCTATGGGGTGTGGGGAGCATATCTCACCGGCAGGTCCTCAGCCCGCTCCAGGTAGACGGAGAGCAGGGCCGCCGCCAGTTCTGCACTCTTCTGAGTCTGGATCAAACTATTCACCTGCAGCACCTGGGGAAGGACACATGGGAGCTGGGGAGTGGTAACTGACACTCTGGGGCCTGGCATATGCCTTAAAAGCTCATAGAAGAGTTTACCTTGACCCATCTTGGGTCCCTCTTGGGTCCCTTCCTTCCTCCAGCATCTTTCCTTACCTCCTCTAACTCAGCAGCAGTGGGACGGGGGGTCAGACGCTCCAGACACAAGTGTAGGCGGCCAGATGGGACATCCTCCAGGGTCAGCCACTGTGGAAGTGGGCAGGGTTAAGACTTGGGGGTGTGGGGACAGGGACTATGAGAATGAATCATGCATCAAGATCAGGACAGACTGCTGATTCTAATTCCATGCTCACCTCATCAAGGAAGCCATTGTTTAGGACTGTGGTGAGACTCACTTTACACCTGTAGAGGAGAAAGATTAAAATTAAGGTCTGTGGTCAAGAGCCAAGTCTTTTGTCTCCAAGGTCTACAGAGGCCCAGCCCATCTTCCCCGCTGGACGCCCCCCACCGCCTCACCTGCCCAGAAAGTCGTCCTTGTCCAGGTCCTTGTCAAAAACTTCAACCTCTAGCTCTTGGCCTGGAATTGATGTGATGATCACCTAGTGGGAGAAAATAGTGGGATCCTTTCCTTTTCTTCTCAGAATGACTGGACACCTCCCCCAATCAACTGAACCCCAGAAGTTTTTTGGACCACTCTCAGAGCTGGGGGAGGAATGGGGCAAGACTGGGAAGAGTCTTAGCCCTCAATTCTGACCTCAAAGACCTCGTTCCAACGGGGATTGAGATCTTCCCGAACAACACGGCTCCGGAAGCTTCGTCCTCCCAGCTTTAGTTTGACATAGGGGTCTGACTTCCCCTTCACTAATCCCCCCAAGAAACGGTCTTTGGCAATCAGGTCCTGGGCCTCTAATACATGAATCCGAAGCACATTCTGTAAAAGGGACAGATGGGGCACCAGGTGGCGGTCAGAGAGAGAATACTGTCAGACCCAACCCTGAAACAGGCTTTGCGCACGTAGGGTGGGCAAACAGACTCCAGTACTTTCCAGATATAGACTTACCTCCGTCCCAAAGTTACTGTCAGGAGTAGTGTGACTGGGTCGAGGTGGGGCATCCACACTGCTGCCTGTCTGGGGGCTCTCGTCGTCCAGGTCCCAAGCTCCAGGAGTACCAGGCACAGCAGGGAAGCGCACTTCTGATGAATCCAAGTACAAGAGCTGGGAAGGGTAGTGTGATTGTCAAATCAAAGCAGTGCATTTAGCCACCAGCAGGCAAGGTATGCGGGGGCTGGGGGGGGGGGGCGGGGCAGAGCAGGGGCTCTGACAGGGAAACTAGGTCCCTGCCTTGGCTGTGCTTATCTCTGGGGGGTTCACTCCACACTCACCCTACTCAGACACCATGTCTTCCCCCAGTTAGATCAACAAACATTTTTTGTGCGTCTGCTAGATGCTTTCAGATACACTAGCTCATTTCATCGTAGAGGATCCCCTTTCCTTACTCTTAATACCACCAGGAATCCACGAGGCCCTTCCCCTCTACCTCCATACCCTCATAACCAGTTTCATGTACAGCCGGGAGTTTGGGCCAGAGCTGCTGAGCTGGAACCACTGGTCCAGGGTGAGTTCAGGGGCAGTCAGCAGGCGAGCCAGAGGCAGGGTCAACGCCCCTAAAGTCAGGGCCCTGGAGTCATCCTTCACCTATAGGCACAGGAGGAGGGGATGGAGTGAGGGATTAGGGAAAAGGGAGGTAGACTGCGGAAACGATGACACAGCTGCAGCTTCATTCTCTCTGTGCCAATCAAACCTTTTGCTCCACTCCAGGCCATCCTTTTACAGTCCTCTGCCTACTCTACAGTCCCTTCCTCCTTTGCTCTTTCTGGTCTCATTACCTGGAAAGTTCTCATTCTGCTCTTCTCTGCCTATTTAAATCCTACTGATACTTTAAGACCCTCTGAAAATCCTACTTCCTTCACAAAGACTCTCTAGTTACTCCAGCCTCTGTACCTTTCTCTGGCCATCCTAAGCACTATACTATGGGTATTTTACTCCCAATGATTAATGTTGAATCATTCTTAGATGGCTATATATGTTTGTCTCCTCTCTGAAACTAGCCAGTAAGCTTCGTGAGGGCAGATACTGTATTTTGTGATTTTTCTATGACCTTAAAAGTGCTAGACGTCTGGGAGGCTGGGCCTGGAATATGCACACGACTCTGTGTAAAACAGATGATCAGCAAGGACCCGCTGTAGAGCACAGGGAACTCTACTCAGTACTCTGTAATGGCCTCTATGGGAACAGAATCTGAAAAAAAATAGGTATATGAATACGTATAACTAAATCACTTTGATGTACATCTGAAACTAACACAACGTTGTGCTAACCCTATACTCCAATGTCAGATTAAAAATTAAAAAAAAATTAAAATCAAATAAAAATAAACCAGGAAAAAAAAAAGTGCTAGGTGTCTAGCTGGTGCTCAATATGTTCCTCTCTTCTTTTAACAGGATTTTTGTTTAGCTTTTGGCTGTGCCGCATAGCATATGGGATCTTAGTTCCCCGACCAGGGATTGAACCTGTGCCCCCTGCAGTGGGAGCGCAGTCTCAACCACTGGACCACCAGGGAAGTCCCCTTCTCTTCTTTTAAAAAATAATTTAAAA
Organism: Phocoena phocoena; assembly: GCF_963924675.1. Lineage (NCBI taxonomy): Eukaryota > Metazoa > Chordata > Mammalia > Artiodactyla > Phocoenidae > Phocoena > Phocoena phocoena. The sequence goes on from NC_089229.1 coordinate 58,813,831, forward strand.
AAAAAAAATAATAATAATAATAATTTTTTTGAGGCATAATTTACATACCACAAAAATCACTCATTTTAAGTGCACAATTCTCAGTTATAAAAATGATTCTAGAGAGACGGGTGGGGAACCGTGGAGAGTAGAAGAGGTGGAGAGTCTAGGTAGGTGGACTGAAAATAGAGATCATGGAATTCCCTGGTGGCCTAGTGGTTAGGACTCCGTGATCTCACTGCCAAGGGCCTGGGTTCCATCCCTGATCAGTGAACTAAGATCCCGAAAGGCACACGGCACAGCCAAAAAAAAAAACAAGAAGAGAAAATAGAGATCAAAGGAGAAGATGGAGAGAAGAAATGGTGCAGATCTGAGAAGACAGAATAGGGTATCGAGGAGGGACTGATAGGTGATTCTCTCACCTGCACATCGAGCTCCTGGCTTCGAGGGTCTTGCAGGAAGAACCGGAAGGCCTCCTCCCACACCGGGCAGTTGGCATTATAGACAGTCTGGAGATGTGCAGGATGTGATCAAGGTACATGCCACAGTCCCAGTCCTGTTTCTCCAGAAAACCCTTCCTCTTACAGGCATCCTAAAGGGAACACTTCATCCCAAGAACAGTCCTCCCTCCTCCTGTCCCCACACACACATGACACCTGGCACAATGATATCCTTGTCCTGGCCCTCACCTTGCTCTCCTGGGTCACATCCTGAATTGACAGCTGTACCATGGGGTTGGGCTCCTTGTTCCCCTTCTTCAGCTGTGGGGGGGTAGAATTCAGAAGTCACTATCTTGGTTGTTTTTGTTTTTGTTTCAGTGAAGGAAGGACAGCTGTCATTAGAATCCTTCCCCTGGTGCTTCCCTGGTGGCACAGTGGTTAAGACTCCGCCTGCCAATGCAGGGCACACGGGTTCGAGCCCTGTTGCGGGAAGATCCCACATGCTGCAGAGCAACTAAGCCCATGCACCGCAACTACTGAGCTTGCGCTCTAGAGCCCGCGAGCCACAACTACTGAGCCTGTGCACCTAGAGCCTGTGCTCCGCAACAAGAGAAGCCACCGCAGTGAGAAGCCCATGCAGCGCAATGAAGAGTAGCCCCTGCTCGCTGCAACTAGACAAAGCTTGCACACAGCAACAAAGACCCAATGCAGCCAAAAATAAATAAATAAAATAAATAAATAAAGATTATAAGAGAATATTATGAACAACTTTATACAAATACTTAGAAAACATCGATTAAATAGATAATTTAAAAATATAACTCATGGGACTTCCCTGGTGGTGCAGTGGTTAAGAATCCACTTGCCAATGCAGGGGACACGGGTTCAAGCCCTGGTCTGGGAAGATCCCACATGCTGCGGAGCAACTAAGCCCATGCGCCACAACTACTGAGCCTGCGCTCTAGAGCCCGCGAGCCACAACTACTGAAGCCCACGTGCCACAGCTACTGAAGCCCGTGCACCTAAAGCCCATGCTCCACAACAAGAGAAGCCACGACAATGAGAAGCCCGCACACTGCAATGAAGAGTAGCCCCCGCTCGCTGTAACTAGAGAAAGGCCGCACACAGCAACGAGACCCAACACAGCCAAAAAAAAAAAAAAAAATCGTACTCCTGGACCCCCTCTTTGGAACCCTTGCGTTACATGTTGTTGCTACTGAAGCAGAGCAGGCCAGGGGAAGGGAGAGTGTGGGAATGCTGCACCCATGGCTTCCTGTTCACCTGCCCTCAGAAGCCACACTCACAGGAAGATCCTGGGCCCGATCCAGATAGACGACTAAGATGGCAGCTGATGGGGGCTCCGGCTGGGAGGAGACTCCTCGGTTCCACTGTAGAACCTGGTGTGGGGTGGTAGTAGTCAGACCTTCATCCCTCCAGCCCCCCATACTTCTAGCTATGTATTTCTCCCCTGCTAGCTTCCTGTTTTCAGTGTTAGTTACCTGCTTCAGTTTTTCTGCATCTGGCAAAAGTGAAAGCCATTCTAGCCTTAAGTGAACTTGGCCTTGCCCACTTTGTAGAGGGAACCACTGGAGGGAGAGGTAGAAGTATAGAGGTATAGTAGAGATCATACACACCCAATCTCTTCCCCACCAATGTAGCAACCACCGTCTACACAATGGGGGACAGCACCCTCCACCTTCCTCTTCTCTCAACTTACTTCATCCATTACTCCAGCCTGCAATACTTTCCCTACATCCAGCTTCATTCTGGGGGGTGGTGGTAGTGATGATGGCAGTGAAAGGGAAAAGAGGGGAGTGTTACAATTAGCAAGATGTCATTCACTGGCCCCCTTCTCATCCACACAGAAATAACTGGCACATCTCAGACTCCCTTCTCAACCCTCCGGAAATATATATGCACGTGTGTGTGGTGGGGATGAGGGGTGGGAAGCCTGGGAAGGAAAATGATAATATGATTCCCAGGCCTGGAAAAGGATTATAATTACCTCTGAGACCTTGGTGGCCCTGGAGATTTAGAATCCTAACACAGGCAGAGTCTCACCTGCCCAGAAAGTCATCTTTGTCTGGATCCTTGTCAAACACTTCCACCTCAATTTCCTGTCCTGGGACCTCATGTACCATAACCTGAAGAACACAGAGGGATAAGGGTCCGCAGGTGTGAAGATCATCCAATCAGCATATTCTCTCAAAATCTCCTGGAGCCTCCCCATCTGACACAGCCCCACTTGTTGGCTCTCCCACCTCATAAGTCTCTCCCCACTGGGGGTTGAGTTCCTCATCAATGACACGACTGCAGAATGTCTGGGTGCCCACTCGCACAAGTGCGTAGGGGTCTGACTTGCCCTCAATCAGGCCCTTTATGTATTTGTCCTTGGAGCTCAGCCCTCGAGCGGCTAGCAGGTGAATCCGAATAATGCCCTGAGGGTAGGAATCATATTGTGAGAAATTAAAGACCCACCACAGGGTTCCCGAGAGAAGGATCTATCTAATAGGGGAGAGACCATACCCTGGGAAGAGGGGAACGCAACTGGGCCACATCTTGAAGGTCAGGCACAAGGGGCACCAATAATCGGTTGGGCAACACAAGAAAGGCAGCGATGGAATCCATGATCATGGTGTCAGAGAGGGAGCTGAATGGGGGATTGGAAAAGAGGTGAGTGTGAGTGTCAATATTTCCCCACCGCCAACTATGTTTCCCACAACCAAGAGAGACCTAAAGCTAGAGGGAAGTCCTTTCTTGAAAATACCTTTTTGCTTCTCTTCTACCCTGATTTCCCACCTACTACTCTGTCCCCTCCTCACTGCCATCGCAGCTCTTCTTTTGCCCTTTGCCCTGGCTGAGGAGTCTGTAGCCCACTTCATTCTCTACCAAAATGCACAGTCCCCCCACAGAAGAAAAATCACAGTATGAAACTTTTCAGGGGTATTTGTCTTATCTCCCCAACTACGGTCAAGGCTCTTGGAGGGCATCAGCTGCATCTTTTACTGCTCTGTGTCCCTTAAACCCCCAAACCAGGGCTGGAACACTTAGCAGGTGCTCGATAAATCCTTCATACCTGAGTCCTGGGATATCCAGCAGATTGGTCATCCCTGTCCAGTTGATGTCTAGGGTCTGGAAGCAAAGAGCAGGGGGATCGGGACAGAGCATGTGGTGGCATGGTCACACCCATCCAACAGTTGCCAGACCCTTAGCCTCCTTGTCAGTTCCCTCCCCCATTCCCCATAGCTTCCAGTCCTCTCTGCTTCCCCCGCTTCCCTACCCCTCCTCAACGTTTTCCCTTACCGGGCGTCGGATAAAGAACATCGACACAGCCCCCACGATAGGAAGGTTCCCAATGAGTGGTTCAAGAATCACCCGTAAGACACCCTGCAGCTGGGGCAGGAAGAGACGAACGAACAAAGCCTTTCCTCAGAAACAGCCTTCTTTCCCTCCCAGACCTCCCCAGTCTTGGTTTTCCCAACCTCCCACTTCCCCATATCTAATGAAACTGAGGGCAAAGGCTTCTTATGGAGGCCCCTGACAACTGCCCCACCTGCATGCCCTTGACTCCTGCTTTGCAGAAATATTTCTTCACTTCCACATCGATCTGTACATCACCTACGTAGCTGGGAGTTGGTGAGGAAGAGAACAGAGGGTTAGTACTAGGCTGGAGTAAGTAAGGGGAGTGAAGTAGTCAGAGTGACCAGGAAAGGGAATCGGGAAGAGTGGTGAGTGGCATTACCTGATGTTCAGGTCCAGCAGGATCTGTTCTTTCCTCTGACCAGGGTGAACCCTGACTCCTACGATGCGCAGTGGCTGCAGAGATGAATGCTTGAGAGGGGAGGGAAAGGCCCCTTTGGGCCACCCATCTCCCCTGCTCCATCTCTTCCCTGTCGTTACTTTCCCTCCTACACACGTACCTTTTCACCCAATTCCACTCGTGTAAACGTAAATGTTTGCAGGTGGGGGTTAGATCCTCGAACAGCTGGGGCCACAGTTTCAGCCAAAAGCTTCTCCATATACTGGCCCAGGAAGGGCCAGACCTGGGCCACAATCTGGGAGGAAAGGGAGCTTGTCATAGGAGAGCGCTGCCTTCCCTCTAAAGGCAAGTTCCTTCAGACTCCTCCCCATGGGGAGGCTAGGTTTGAAGCGTGGCAGGGTCTGACAAGAGAGCGAACCCCACTCCCCCTCAGGAAAAACAACCCAAGACAAGCAACCCTCACCTTATTTAGCCACTCAGCTTTCTCCACATCTGGGAAGCTGACCTGGAGGTGGAGAACGTGGAGATAGTGAGGAGCACTCTCCTCTGCCCGTAGTTTCCTACTAAGATGCCAGGTGGATGCTCACTAAGGAAAGCTAAGTGTGACAGGGCCTCCTCACACCCAGGGCTTGGGGGAGGGGCCGGGATGTCCTGAGGATTCATTCCTCCAGGGGGTTTGGGGCCCTGGGAGCTGACAGTGTCAGCCACACAAAGTTGCTTTGCGGATAGCTCAGGGGTGTGAAACGATGACAGCTGCTGGGGCAGAGAGGAGGAGGAGGGGAGAGAAGGGCACATTCTTTCCGGAGGGGGAGGTCCTGACAAATCAGAGTTTGAGGAGGAAATCCTGGGATTGGAGAAGTCCTGGCTCCTTTTACCAGCCTTCCCTCTGCCCCTCGAACCAAGAGGTGAAGCAGGACGCGGCTCCGGTGTTAGGGAGGGGCCAGAAGAGCCATACAGGCCCAGGCTGGTGTGTTCTTTCTTTCTTTTTAATCCGTGTGACTCTTGATGGGAAGGAAGGACACCTGTGCTTTGTACTGGGGGGAGGAGGAGGGGTAGTTGCTTTAGGAGGAAAATTAGTTTCCATGATGAGAAGTAGGAAGAACAGAGAACCTTGCTGCCTGGGCTACAAGTCCCATGGGACCATTTCTGCCCCTTTCTCCTCCCCAGTCCAGGGTCTGGGAAGCATAGCTGTGTTTGCCTAGTGTCAACTTTTTCGGTACGCGGGCCTCTCACCGCCGCGGCCCCTCCCGTTGCGGAGCACAGGCTCCGGACGCGCAGGCTCAACGGCCATGGCTCACGGGCCCAGCCGCCCCGCGGCATGCGGGATGCGGGATCCTCCCGGACCGGGGCACGAACCCGTGTCCCCTGCATTGGCAGGCGGACCCCTAACCACTGTGCCACCAAGGAAGCCCTGCCTAGTGTCAACTTTGATTCCCCCAGGCAGGCACCTCTGCTGGGAGGAGCAGGAAGGGAGGGGTCGGGAAGGGCCGGGTAACGGGCTCGGCATCTGCAAGGCCTGAGAAGCCATCGGGGGCCCTTACCACAGGAGAGGGGGCGTAGAAATAGGGTCCTGGCCCCAACCCAGCAGGCGCAGCCCGCAGCCCGGAAAAGGGTGGGGCCGGCCAGGGGCGGTGGAGTGCGGGCAGCGGGCACTGCAGCAGTCACACTACCCTCCCCCCAGTACCCCCGCCCTTTGTCCAGCAGCCGCCTCCGCTGCGCTGCGGCCAGGCCGCCTGAGGCTGGAAGGCTAGGGCCGGAGGGTCCATCCGGGTGCGGGAGCTCGACTGGGCAATGCTCCCGGGGAGGGTCTCGGGATAAGAGCGGGAAAAGGGAGAAGAACCTTATGGCCTTAAATAGGTTTAAAAAAAAAAAGTCTTGGGGAGGACAGGAAAGAGGAGGGAACCCACTGAGCGGCAACGGGAACAGGGACGCCCAGGAGCAGTGTGAGTGGCACCAGAAACGAGGAGGGGCGTTCGAGCGGTTTGGTTGGAGGAAGAGCCACGGCTGAGACGGGCTCCCCAGATGTTATTGCTCTTGCCCAAGCGTAGAGGAAGAAGTCCTGATTCTGTGGAAGAATCGGGATCCGGGAGTGTGGAAGGGGGGGCGGGTAGTGGATAGTCGGTCCAAAGAGTGGCGCGTCCCTGCAGGCAGGAGGCTAGCGGGCCAAAGGGGAAAGTCTGGGGCCCATCGTCCCAAGATGGGGAGCTGACTTTAAGGATAGGGAGGGAGAGCCCGAGAACTAAGGGGCAAGAAGGGGACTATGCTGCACTGAGGATTGAGGGTGGTCGCTCACCCAGGCAGGTAGTTCTCGATGGCTCATGTAAAGAGTTTTCGTCGTGAGCCGCTCCTCATCATCCAGCAGCTGTCGCGCTACTCGAAGGCTCCGTTCTTTCTCCTCGCGGACCCGGCGCCAGCCCAGGTAGAGGGCGAGGCCGAAGAGCACAAAACCCACGCTGAGTCCTATTGCCCCGGCCAGGTACACCGGCACCAGCACCAGCAACCGCCGCCCGAACGAAGTCAGCACCGCCAAGGCCTCACCCGCGGCGCCTGGGCCGGCAGGTTGGTTCCCAGAACTCTGGTCCAGCTTTGCGTGAGCAGTGGGAGGCTGGTCAGGCGGGTCGGAGGGAGCGTTGGGCTGGTCCACTGGGCTGGGGCGGTCTCCAGGAGAGCGGTCCATGCTGCCACCTCTGGGAGGACCCGCCCGACCCAGAGACCAGCTAGAGGTTGCCTAGTTCTCAGACCAGATTCCCCGCCTACAAACCATAAACCCCAGAATGGGGGAGGGGACTTAAAGCCACGCCCATTCGTTCTGACGGTTCGGGTTGGTCCGTGCCGCATAGATGAAGGTGGAGTCAAAAGACCGAAGCCCCGCCCCCTGCCTCGGGGAGAGGAAAGGGCTCGGGAGAGGCAGTACCTTCCTGATTGGACCGGAGTGCCAAGATGGGCGGTCTGAGATGGCGGGAAAAGGAGAAAAAAGGCTAAAGAGCAGCATGAGATTAGCCAGAAAGAGGGGGAGGAGCTGCGTACCATTTCAGGAGGAGAGGCGGGACCCACGTGGGATTGGAGTGCCTATGGTATGACGTCATGCAGAGCCGCACCGGCAATTACTCTGTTTTAGAGAGAGCTGGAGTTGCGAAGTTGAGGGGTTGTGGAGCGTCGGGATTTCCTTCCCCTCCCTTCAGACGGTTTGGCAGAACTTGGTCTGCGATTCCTACATGTTCATTTGTCTCCTTTCCCACGTTTTCATACTTTAAGCACATTCCTTATCCTTCCACTTTTTTTTTTTTGCTGGTTGTCCTTATAAAAGGAAAGTAAATTACCCTATTTGGAATGAAAGTGTTCGATGATCGACCCTGTTTATCCTGTTCCCAGTCCTCTACTTTGTCTATGCAGTGTAACGACAGACTAGAGAAAACTGGAGAACCCGAAAATTACAGAATTGAGATAATCTAGCCTTCAGGCAAGAGGGAGGGGGGAAAAAAGCGGAGTGAATAGGAAGTGAGGCTTTATTTCTCTTTAGAAATCTCCAAGTTAGTTCATTCTATGTCCAAGAATTAGTCATCTCTATTTTAAAGAGCAAATTAAAACTAAATTGGCTCCAAGGGGGGTGGGGTCTCAGCTGCCGCAGAAATGGTTACATTTTCCAAGAATTCCTGACCCTGAGGAACCGCTAGGACACTAAAATGGGAAATCAAGAGTAATGAGACAATCCTGTTTCTCATTTGCCTGGGTTATAAGGAAGGTTTAGAATACAGTCAGATGTAGAACTAAGTTCTACATCGCACTGTGTAGGTTTAGGAAGGAAAAAAATGCAGGGTATATTGATGATGACTCTTGTTACTAGTTAACTGGACTTAGAGGTGTACTGTTGTCCAGGGACTTAAAAACTGGACTGATTGGAAGCCCAGGAGGGACAGATTGGTCATGATTACCTTCTAATGCAATGTATGTGGGGCTTGTGTTATTCTGTTTGGTTTACAGCTGTTAAATTTTATCTGGCTCTGCAGGACATAGATTTCATCAGGCTATGTTTCATCAAAGCTGTTTAAAACTTATCCCTGCCCAGGCTCCCTCCCTTAATCTTAAATTTTCTCACTTCCCTTTCTCTACTTCTCTGAAACAGTATCTAAACTGCTTCTTTCAGTTTGCAGAACTGTGTAAGGAACAGTTTTCCACCTGCCTCCTATGTTCTCTGTATTCTCAGAGATGAGCAGGTAAAAAAGGAGCTCAAGGAGTTTGGAGGAGGTGAGTGCCCACCAACTTGATGAACCAGAACTATAGCAGGAAAATGGATGAACATCCTCAGAAGGAAACCTCCCTATAAACTGAAATTTGCCAAACACTGGAGTAGGGGAAGGGATCCCTTAGGCTGGGGGATGAAGAGGGTGACCTATGGAAGTTCCTTTTCAAACTTTTCCCCTTTCTCATCCTATCTAGATCATCAGATCCTCCTACTGAAGACGGTGTATGGAGGACAAAAGCTCATCCCCAGGAAGGTCTCTTCCCAGCTGGGGCCCAGGAGCCACAGAATCAGCAGCTGCAAGGCACCAGAACAAGTAAACAAGATGGGTCCCCGCCCATTGACAATTCTGCTGCCCAGGTGCCACCTGGTGGTGATAAGCAGTAAGTGGGTAACACGAAAAAGGATTGCCATTTGTTAGAGGAAGTGTCTAAGCGAGGAGAGCACTTAGACTTCCTGGTTTTGCAATCTGCATTTATATGTAAACTACAGCTGCCTCCCAGGGTTGGATGTGGTAATCTGGTCCCAGCCTACTCTCCAAGATGGAAGGGGCAACGGGATTTGAGGAAACTTCCTCTGTATTATTCCTTGTAAGTTACTGGAAAGTAGTGGTCCCATTGCTGGATGGCTCTCTATCATTAGAACTTTCTTATGCCAAGTCTGGAGTCAGACTGCCTGAAGAGATTCCTAGTTCCATTCCTTACGAGTTGTGGAGACTTGGGTTGATTACCCTCTTTAAGTCTTTCTCCTCTGCAAAACAAGTATAATAATAATGCCCATTGTGTCAGTGAAATATTGCATGTAAAGTGCCTAACACAGTACCTTGGTTTATATTAAGTACTCACATGTTAGCAATTTTTCTAGAACTCTCTGCTTATTTCCTATGCAGCAACACAGGACCTTTTTCTCCATAAGGTAGCCCTTCATATATCTGAAGACATCTATTGGGTCAACCCTCAGTCTTCTCTTGCCAGTTTTTTTCAGATACCCCACTGGTTTGCCAATGGCCCTCTGCAAAAACTATTTAGAAGAACACACAATACTTTAGAACTGGTTCCACTCAGATAGACGTGGTAGAACTACTATATTTACAATGCACAACTATGGTTCTTTTACCCTTATAGAGTTTCTAGAAAGGTACCTAGAACATAGCAGCCTCTTGATATTTATTAACTGACATATTATGAAGAATAAGATTTTAATTTTTTGCAGCCAATTGGAAGTCCCATGTTGTTCTCACATGAATTATTGCTAATATAGATCTCTGCATTTGTTTCTCATAGGCTCAAGCAATTTTTAGAGGGAAGGTCGGTCAGTCCAAATTGACCCTTTGGATTAATTTAGTCAATACAAGTTACAGACACTTTCCATATTACTTAGTGTTTCCTTGTGTTACTGTTGGAAACTGGGCTTTTCATATTTTTATACAATTAAAAAAAAAAAACCATAGCCCTTGGGTATATCCCTAGAGACTAGAGATTTCTCTAACATGAATGTGCTAGTCAACATTTACTAGGCACAAATGTTTTTTTTTTTTGTTTGTTTGTTTTCAGTATGCAGGCCTCTCGCTGCTGTGGCCTCTCCGGTTGCGGAGCACAGGCTCCAGACATGCAGGCTCAGCAGCCATGGCTCATGGGCCCAGCCACGCCGCGGCATGTGGGATCCTCCTGGACCGGGGCACGAACCCGCATCCCCTGCATCGGCAGGCGGACTCTCAACCACTGCGCCACCAGGGAGGCCCAAATGTTCAGTTTCGATTCCATCAAACTCTACTGTTAACTGACCCATAATTATTCTCTTATCTGCAATGACTTAGCAAGTGAGAAAGAGGAAAGCAGTTCCTGACATCTGGGAGCTGGCCTGACACAGCTAGGCTTTGGAATTATTAGGATCTGACCTGGGCTCACAGGTACTGTTGGACACAATCTCACAAAACACCAATATCAGACAAAACTACTCAGTGACTGTGATGAAGTGAGGCAAAAAACAAGATCACTTCAAATTTTGTTTAAGCACTAGACAAGGTCAGTGTGCAAACCACAAAACACCAAACATCCCCCTCTCCCAGCTAATGCAGCTTCAGCTTCACTTTAGTCTGCCCTTTTTCTAGAGAAGATAAAGATATGCAATTATAAAATCTTCCCTGCTTCCCTGACAGCACTCAATTTAGAGTGAAGCTCCACTTCCTTGAACCTTCCCCCAACTCACTTAATGAAGTTCAAGTCCTGTAGGGTCCTTCCTAACACCCTCTTGCAAGACACACCGTGGTTCCAAATGGCATCCTCTCTCCATCACTGCAATGAGCATTAAACCCAACTTGTTCAATTGCAGGTGTATTCCTGGTGGTCTTTAGCTGGAGCACATTAATAAAGTACATACGACATCTACAGTTTCCCAAATCTATCTCTTTAGAGATACTTGGCAAAAAAATAATAAAGTTAGCTTGTCAGGGTTTGGCTAGGATGAATTCATGTTGATATCTATGATCACATTTGTCTAAATGCTCATAAACCATCTCTTTTAATAAACCAGAATTGTGCCAGAAAATCAACATTAGGCTTATCAATGTGTGGTTTTTAGAATCCACAAACAATATTTCAGTATTTGCCCATTTTTAGTCTTTCGTGCTGCAGCGCCGGCCCCCCCCCTCTTTTTTTAAATGACTGGCCTTAACCTAGCCTACCATCTCCAACCCCAGGTGTAACCTGAGAGATCAACCAGACAAGAGAGCAAGAGGTAGCAGCAGATATCATGGGGAAAGAACAAACCAGGATCACTCTCTCTACCCCCAAATCCACTGTCCCATAGACTAGACACTTGAGTTGTTTCCCCTCCATCAGCCATGAGCTGAGGAGGAAGTGAGGTTTGGCTACTGAGACCCTTGGCCTTACTAACTCTTAATTGGATTTAAAACCTCTGTGGTTCTATGTGGAGGCAGGGGGAAGAAAGGGACGAACCCTGAGGCTTGTGTCCCCAGAAGAACTCTCCTTTCCCCAGCACCTCTTAAGCCTTGAAGGCTTAAGGCACTGGTGACTGAGGAAGGGATGGGGTAGGGGTTACATCAACTGCTGTCAACTCAGAGAGCAACTGCCACCTGCCCTGCTCTGTTTGAAAAAGGGAAGGATCTGTCGATACATATCCCATTCCCATTTCCCAGCACATCCACCCTTCTTAGTACCTACTCCCTAAATGACCCTAGGAGCCCTGGTTACTAAGGCAACCTGGGAATAGTTCCTGCAGATAGAAACCAAAACAGATGGGACTATTTTTAAACAAGACTAGGTGGCTCCAATGTTTTTACCTCACAACGTACCTTCCCCAAAGCCCCATCTGATCTTGTTCTGGGTCCCTACCCTTCTTCACTGGCCTCCATCCATCCTTACCACTATGTGAGAGTGGGGTCTTTATTTCATTTTGGCGGGAGATCTATTTACTGCTCCCATCTTCCACACAGAATATCTAAGCAAGTTTTCACTGCCTCCATTTGTTAAAAATATATTTTTTTATTTCTTTGGAACGTGGTGGGCCCTGCCCTATGGATGTCCAGGCCAAGCCAAGGTAATGAATGCTCCCCTAGTCTTTGGGCTGGAGTACTATGGTCCCTGCCTTCCCATGGGCCCAGGAGCAGTTCCTGTATTGTCCAACTCAGCTAGGCCCCAAATTGTCTGAAGGCTCCTATCAGGCCTTCTCTCCTGGCCACCCACTTCCCAATCTTTCCTGGCTTCCCCTCTGGACAGGGTATTTTTTTCTTCCAAAGCCAGTGCTGGAACCTGTGCTGTGCAGAAGCTGTGCAGAAGAGAGGACAAGACCAACGATGTCCCCCAAATTCCCATCAGAGAACACACAACCCCTCAGTCAGTCCTTCCTCTGCTAGCTTCAGTCTGCACTCCTATGCAAGCCCCCTCTGTGAGGCTGGAAGATGGACAAGAGGACCCTCATAAAAGGGAGGTGAGAGAAAACACACCAACCCAACCCCTGCTCAGAAGCAAACTCCTGTAGTCTCTTGTCCTAGTTCATGAGTGAGCCCTTTGGACAGGGCCTGGGAGGGCTAGGCGAGTGGGTAGGTAAGGGCCCCTCGACCCCAGCCCTGGGAGGCTATACCAGGGGAATGTCCATTAGCCCCATCAGTGTGGCATGGCTGTGATACGCATGCTCTGGGAGGCGATGGGGTAAGTCACCATGGGAGTGGTGGTGTGGCTCATTGTGATTCCTGCCAAGGGTTGGGCCATCGATACAGCCACAGGAGCCACAGATACAGCCACAGGAGCCATGGAGACAGGTGGGGGTGCCATTCCCTGGGCAATTGTTTGAGCCAGAGCAGCCGACAGTGGCGTGATCTCTGGGTTCAAGTGTGGGGGTGGTGGTGGTGGAGCGGCAGGCGGTGCAGCATTAGCTGGGGGAGCGGCTGGAGCTCCCGCGGGGGCCACCAGCTCTTGCTGGGACACGGGGCGAGGCTGTAGAGCCTGGCTGCTGAGAGTAGTGTGAGTCTGGGCGATGCCATGGTTAAAAGTGGCGACAGTGCCCACGGTGGGGGCCAGAGTCTGCTCAGTTGCTGGTGCAGTGGAGCTCAGGGTCATGACCTTAGCCTGATTGCGGAACTGGGCATTTTGTTCCAGCAGTACCTCGTTGGTGGCCAGAAGGTTGCTGACCTGCTTCTTTAGCTCCTCTACCCGCTTCCTGAGCATGGCATTCTCTTCCTCTAGTAGCCTGCACTCCACCCCTCGGGGTGGAGCCAGGCTGTATTCATATGATTCAAAATGGGGGCCATCTGGGGGGCAGCATCCACCTCGCCGGCGCTTGGGGCCTGGCTCATGGTCCTCAAAGCCCCTGTCAGGGAGGTCGTAGATATCATAGAGGTCATGACGTCGTCCTGGGGGAACTGGGCCTGTTGAGCCCCCACCACCAGCACCTCCTCCACCTCGGGCATCAAACTCAAAATCCCGCTGCAAGTGACGGAACTTGCACTTGGCGCCTCTCTGGCAATCACCCTTGAGAAAGTCACGGCAGATAGGGACCTCCTCCTTCCCATTTGGTAGGTCAGCTGGTGAAAGGCCCAGGCCGGCTGCCACTTTCTGCCTCAGCCGAGGGGGCAGTTCTCCTGTCTTCTTATAGCCATCCTCATCCTCCTTGGAGCCATGGATGAATCGGCAGTTTGGGCGGCTACACTCCTTGTTCTGGAAGTCATGGCAGAAGATGAACTCGTTTTTGCTCACCCCCAAGTTGGACACCTCACTCATGTCCGGATGGCGATAGCGGCAACGCTTGCCTCGCTTGCACACATTCCTCAGGAAGTCTCTACAGATAGCATCTGAGCTGGCCCCGCCACTGCCTGCCCCTGTCCCACTGGCCTCCTCGCTGCCACCGCCTCCAGGGCCTCCACCGCTGCTCCCAGTGCCGTTGGCATAGCTGTCCCGGTCAGGCATCCTGGTCCCCCCCAACTCAGGGCTTTCTTCCTTTTCTTGCCACCCTTGGTGACTGCTAGGAAAGAGGAGAGCTGTGTCAAACAGGAGTCCTCCAGTGGGGCCAAACTCTTGCTGACTGTATGGCAGGCAGTCCAGCAAGAGGCAGGCCAGAGGCATAATGGCTCTGGAGATGGAGAATCTAACGGATAAGAATTCTGCCTGGACTGGCTGGCTTGTCAGAAGTCTTGCCCAGGCCCTGTGCACCTGGTCTAGGTCAGAATGATTCACACTTGCCTGGCTGTCGGAGGGAGGGAGCTGGGGTGAAGCTACCTCATCTCACTAATGGTGATATGCCAAGGAGGGAGCAGGGAGAGAACAGTGTTGGATTTTATTTCCCCTTCTGAACTGACCTTATTAAAGTTGTGGAATCAAAATTAAAACTGCTGTTGGTGTCTCATTAGGCTAAGAGGAGACTGGGAACAGTGGCTAAGATAAGCTGATGAGCTACTAAGGGCCGTGGATAATGGAGTACTGGTGACATTACTTCCCTGACCCCCTCTTCCATGGGATCTCAGGTGAGGACTCTGTGAAGTATCAGATCTCTAGACCTCAGGAAATCCTGAGTAAAAAGACTGGTATCACCAGCTTTAGGGCAATACCTAAACCTGTCATTTTTTGGTATTCTCTCCCATATTACCATTATTCTCAACTCTAGGGTGGTCAGCCCCCTCCCCCTCCATTTCAGGGGAAGAGTTCTACAGCTGGAATCTCTACTTATAGACCTCAAAAGGACAAAACCATTTGTGGCAAGATCAAGGCAATAAGAAGGAGTTACTTTCACAGGAACAAGTGACCTTTCTGTCCCCATTCTATACCCCTCCTATCCCTCCATCGGAAGATCCCACTGACATCAAACCACACCATTCCTTGCCCTATAAAGATGCTCTTTACTTACAGACTCTATAAAAGCTTTTAAAGTCTCCTCTTTCCCAAAAGAGCTCAAGAACGTCAGTCCACTGCCCTGGTTCTAGCGCTGTCCTCTCCCCACCGCCAACAAGACTAGGAGTCCCTGCTACCACGTGTCTGACCTCCTAAGCCTTTCCTAGCCTTTTCAGGCTCCCCCTGCTGTTCAAATAGGAAACCTTCATATTGTTTCCCCTTGAGTATAAGGGAATCTTTCCAATTTCTTTGGCCTTGACCGCCCCCAACCACCCGGTTCATTGCCTTGACTTTGCCTTCAAGGCAAAATGAACCCTAAAATGAACCGACTAGGTCACAGGCCAGAGTTGCAAGAAAATCTGTAAAAGAGGGGTCATCTTCCTCCAAAGGGAGGTAGTCTCAGAAAGACAGAAAAAATCAAGGAAAAAAGAGTGGGAAAAGAGAAGACACAAATTTTCACTAAAGGGAAATGACCTGAAAAATAAATGGCATCTATCCAAGCCTGACCCGTGTTACAAGTCCCACCAGAAGCTGATAATCATATCTGATATTCCTCCCCACCCAACTTTCCCAGGATTGTTTGATACCTGAGGTAGCTCAGGTGAAGTCCGGGGCTCCTGTGGGTCTCCACCTCCACATCACTGCTGGGTTCTGAACAGGAGAAAAACAGAGACTTGGGTGTGAGACGGGGTAGGAATGGAGAACTACGGGGTGGTTGTTATAAGAATGAAGTCTGACAAAATGGCAAGAGCTCTGGGCACGTCAAGATTTCCTTAGGATTCAAATTGAACTTCCCCTGTCAAAGGGAGAAGCTGCCAGTAAGAAGAGAGTAGTAAGGTACAGAACTAATTTGGAGAGCCTAGGAGGACGGGTTGGAAAACCAGCCCTAAGTGAACAAAGGGTGAGGGGCACCCCGTCTCAAGGTGAAGGAGGATGTGGGGATCAAAGCCCGGCCTAGCGTTGGGGTTAGGAACTCCGAACAGGGAGCCGTGCAAGGGCAGCGACTGACAGTGCAATGGGATGGCGGATTAGACTTGAGGGCGGTGACTGTGACGCTTCTCAACACCCCAGAGTTTGCGAAAAAAGTCCTAGGAGTTTACCGCAGCATGTCTCTAGCCTGGCAGGTTCTGTGCAGTGTCGCCGGAGCTCAGCCGGGGACCAGGTGAATAGGACACTAAAGGGAGCACTTAGTGAAGCGGGGAAGGGGACTCCAGGTGACATCAAGCAGAGGGGATGGGCAGGGCTGTGACGTCACAGAGCTGGCATTTGCTCGCGAAGCGGAGTCAGTCAGAAAAGGGACTCGGCCCTGATACGTGAGGAAGAGCCAAGTCGGTCCTGGGGGGCCTCGTGTAGCCCGGCCGAGCCCAGCCGCTGGGCCGGCCCCGACTCCTCCCCTCCGGGCGCGGCCTCCACCTAAGTCTCCCGCCTCCCTCACCTGCCGCCGCCGCCGTAGTTGCTGCTGCCGCCTGCCGGTCCTCTAGCTTCGACAAAGAGCCGCCTACTCTATCGCCCTTCCGCTTCCTGCGGAAGAAATGACACTCTAGCCAGCAGACCCGGAACCACACTCTATGGTGTGCGAAGTACTTGCGCGACAAGCCGCAGGAAGTTCCCAGCAAGCTTTGCGTGTCACCATGGCAACCTGAGCCAACAGCCAAGAACCCCCAAAACGATACTTTGTAATGCAGGCCTAGACAAGGGAGGTGGGGAACCACTTTTTGCCCCTATGCCCGCGAGATCAGCTTGAAAACTCTCCCTGACGTAACACCCTTTCCAGGAAGTAAGGGCCACCCAATGCTCCAGCAGCTCTGAGGGCCAGAACCCCCACACCCGACTTGCAGCCTAAGGAGCTTGCTTGACTTCCTCTACATCACGGGGTAGAGAGGTCGACTGTACTGGTACAGAATCCCCATCCAATGGAACCATAAAAACCACATAACACACAAGACGAATTTTTTTCTTCAGCTAGGACAGCAAAAGATATGATTTATTGTTACATGTTACATTCAGCCACAACTGAGAACAGAACTAGTCCAGTATGTCAAAGGTCCAGGGCAAAGGGTCAAAAGGGGCCGTTTTGATACGAGCAAGGTGGGTCTCTCAAAGGCGGTCGAGGCGATCAGAACGGCCATCGATGTTCCAGATCCACTGAGACAAATTCTAGACAGTAGGCAAGCAGTCCAACAATTTGTACCAGCATCCCTGACCTCTGGCTTCCCTTGTTTCTGCTCCTGTGGCTTCCATGGGTGTACAAGTTTACTTGGACCTCTGCCTCATCTTTCTTCTTTTGCGCTTCAGCCTGAAAACCAGACATAAGAATATACCTCCTGCCCACAAACCCGAGTTCAGTCTTTCCCTCCCATTTTACATCTAGACACAATACAAGGGACGGGTAAAATCAACAATACGATGCTACCGTCTTGTGTCCCAACTCCTGGCTTTGGCCAGTCAATGCTCATAACGTTTTTCACCTAAAGTTGTTTTAGATTTCTAAACCAAATGTTCCAAGTTTTATCCAAGGCGCGCTCCACTTCCCCCCTCCTGTACTGGAAACGTTTCAGCATACCTGCGCATTCGCTTCTTCCTCCACTGGCAACCGATCATAACCAGAGGCAGAGAATAAAACAAGGCATCATTAGTTTTAGTAACAAGTTTAGGCAGGGATATGAAGAGCATTATATGAGTAACCACATCAACAATTTGGACTCCCACCGGGATCTCAGACGTAAAACCCCGAATCCCGCATGCGCTCTTCTACTCCCGCCCTCTCTCGCACTCCCAGCCTGTCTGACCACAGCACGTACCCACCACTTCCTTTGCTTCTCCCCAAACCATCCTTCCTCTCCCAACATATCTTGGGCACCCTTGAGAACCCAGCGATCCCGGAACGATGGCGGACTTCCCTTGCCAAGGTCTACCCCCACAATCGCCAATTCTTAGCCTCAGATCACTGCCAAGGACTGCTTACCTTCGCTCTCATGGCGCGGAGGTTTCTACGGAGAAAGAAAAAAAAAGTCTGCAGTTAGTTTGCTATAACGATGGTAAGTGCAGAGATCAGATGTTAGTGGATTGTACTCGGAATCCGAACACAGCAGCACAGACACCCACCTCCGACGATGGCGCTAAGGCCGAGAGAGGGCTAGAGGCCCGCCTACGGATATTTAATGGAACGCTCATGTCGTCATTTCCGCTGTCTCGCCCTGCCCCTAGGGGCGGGGCTGCCCGAGGGGAGCAACAATAGGTTTCGGCCTTAGGTACCGGAGAAGTGATTGAATTAGGAAAGTTCTGTTGGAAAACAATATTTTGAGTTTGAGTTACAAAATTCCCCTTTCCCCAGTTTTATGAGTATACTGTATTATTTAAATATGAGCACATGTTTCCAATAAGAGACCTAGAGGTGCAAACGAGCAAAGGGCAGCTACTTCCGCCTTCCCTCTCATTGCTTCATGGGAGTTGCAGTTTGTTGGCGAGATCCTCCATTTTACTATGGATACGTGCAGATTGAACAAAACCTCCTGATTTGTTTTACTGGTTTACCTTATTTTCTGAACTAAATTGCTGCAGGGAGATTCGATCTTGGAACTTACAAAGGTCCTAAGATTTCAGAACATTGAAAGGATGTAAAGTGAGGAGTCGAGAAAGCTGTCATACTACAGAGAACTTTGTAACTATCGAAGATAAACTCTTTTCCTAGCCAAGTCCGGTCTTTCTCTACAATGCCTGAGGCAGATTGTCACTATATTCCTGGCCACGATGCATCTTGTTCAGAAAATACTTAAGTGATTCTCCTTCTGCATAGGGTGAAGATCAAATCAATTGACAGAGGGGAAGCAAGATGAGGTACACATTTCTTTAGGGCAAGAATGGTATTTGGTGGCAAGACAACTTCCCAGTCTCACGGTATGGTTAGGTCAGAAGTACCCGGAAAAGACACCCAAAGATTTGGCTACAGTTATGAAAGAGAACTCTTCATCATACAGACTTCACCTTATTCACTGTAAGATACGGTATGGCTTGTTATAATCCCTTTTTTAGTGGTTTCCCTTTATAAAATTTCACTTTTTAGCTCTGGAAAAACAAGGTTTCTAAATTTAGGGCCCTTGTTCCAAGTGCCTAAGCGGTTCTAGTATTGTCACCATCAGAAGGTAATGTGTTTGAAAACAAAAAACCCCAGGATTATTTTTATATCAAATCCACTGGGATCTCACCTGTTGATCGCCCACTGTCTGTAAGTTCTCATGTGTTCAGTTTCACTCAGCATAGTATCTTCAGGTCAGCAATGCCTCATACGTAAGAAGCTCTAATACAAATTACCCATCCAATCTCAGGCTGGCCCTGAAAAATTGCATAACACTAAACGCATTCTTCCTGGCTTCCTAAATCAAGATAATCACTTGCATACAGTGTTCTTACTTTTTGCAGTAAACATTAATGTCCTGAACAGTGTCGGCAGCAAGGTTTATGTTTTTACGTCAGAAAACTAAATCACAAACTCCCATAGAAAACGTACTCTTTTCAGAGAACTCAGGATTTATGTCCCCCCAACTCAAGGTATTCCTTGTTTTAGAAAGGTAAAATATGGCTATAGAAAACTGGTTCCAGGGACTTCCCTGGCAGTCCAGTGGTTAACATTCCGTATGGGTTCAATCCCTGGTTGGGGAACTAAGATTCTGCATGCCAAACAAAACAAAACAAAACAGATTCCAAATGATCACTTCAACTCACACTCTCCCACCGCCATCAAATAAGAGCAGCAAACAAAGACACATGATTATGAGCAAATCCAAATTTATTTTAACGCCATGTCATTTTCAATGTGTTTAAAAACCTTGTAAGTTAGCGGGAGCCCTAGTTCCCTGGGACAGCATGCCAGAGGTACTGAAATTCGTCAACTTTCTCTCCAAACCCCTAGCAATTCATCCAAGTCCACAGCTTCAGAAAGCCAGGAGTATTGTCTCTTCAAATCAGTCTGCTCCTCTGGTTCCAGGTCTTTCTTTCAAGAAAGGGAGGTCAAAATATTTCAAACAGGGAACAAAACCACAGTGGAGCTTCCGACTCAAGTTTCTAAGATAGAGCAAGGGAGGAATCCCACTGAGTCCAAAGAAATGGACATGGTTGAGATGGATTACTTCTTTACAGCCTTGTGGAGGGGGAAAAAAATGTCCTGCAGAACAAAATTGACTACAAAGATTTACAAATGAGGATCCATTCGATAGATGAGAATCCCTTGGTAAACGCAGGCTCCAGCTCCTAAAAATGGAAGGGGCCTGACTAGACAGCCTGGATCATAGAAGGAATCTGCCACATGTGAAGAAAAACAGTCTGAAGAATAGCTCCTCTATTTTGAGCCCTGATAAAATACTTGGGGAGAGTGGGAAAAGAGAGAGGAACAAGCCCCAACAGATGGGAAAATGCTGACACTGGAGTGGTATAAAAAAATTTCAGCTGAGTTTTTAGTGGTGGTGGCTACTTTAGCCTCTTCCCCGTTCTGTTGTAGGGTCATAAACCTCGACCAAGCAGAGAATAGTAGAAAAAGGCTAGAAAGAGGGGCTTGAAGACGATGGATTTTGACTCCTGATTTTATTATTCAATTTCTCTTTTCTATTTAAAGTAGTCTTCGATGGCTGGGAAGCCTGGCCTCCCAAGACCAGAGTCAGTTGGAGCTGGTTGTTGTTGGAAGGGGGCTGGGTTGGGGGACTGGGACGAGGACAGGGAGACCCCGCTCTGCTGGTGGTCCTGGGTGGAGAAGACGAACTGCATTTCACAGAGCCTGGGGTGTGGTGGGAAGGGGATGAGGCAGGAGTGGCAAGCTGGGGGGATGGGACCCACCTCAGTCCCCAGCTTCATTTTCTTCTAAAGTTTCCCCACTGGTGGCATTCTCTGCAGTCTTAGAGGCCTACATTCATGGAAAGGAGAGGGAGAAGACATGTCAGTTTCCAACAACTTAGGGTAGTGTCTGGGGGGCCAAGGACAAAAATATCCTAATTCTCTAGGTCAGGGCTGAGACGGGGAGAAATAAGGACATACAGAAATCTACACACCCACCATGACCCAGGAAGGTGGAATAAAGAGGGATCAGGTTCACCCTGCCAGAGAGGGATGACTGTAACGAACCTTCTTTTTTTTCTTTTTCTGGGTTTTCCGACTTGCCGAACTCTGGAGGAGGGCCTGGAACATATAGAAGAAGGAAAACAAATTTTGAGGAATGTGGAGCAAACACCAAGTGCTATTCTCGGCACTGTAGCTCTCTTCAGGACCTTCCCATCACTTATTCCTCACTCCCAAGACAAGTGCCACATGCCCGCCCCTTTCCATCCCACACTAACCTTGAGCTCTGCATCCTGGACCTCCATCTCAGACTTATAAAGGTCAGGCTCAAAGGGACCACTGGTTATCCGCATGGGGCCATTGGGCATAAGCAAAACTGTAAATTTAAACTGGGCAACAAATTCACCTATGAGAGAAACAAAGTATTTTGATAAAATGTTCCCTTGTCATCCATCCTCTTTTCTGTGAGCTATAGGGAGCAGGGGACCATAATCAGGGGCTCCAAAGTACAACTCTCTTCTTAGAACTCACCCTCCTTCTCATAGAGAACATTAAATGGTTGTAGTAGTTCGTGTTTGGCGCACTCCACCACACCCATGCGGGCCTTCTTCTCATCTTCAAATGCTCTGGGGAGGGAGAGACAAATTCAGGTATCCTTATCTCCTTATCATGTCTTACCATTTTGCTCATGTTTTTAAATAACTCCTACCCTCAGGCAGAAATCATGCGTAGGATTGCTTTTTTTTTTTTTTTTTAGGATTGCTTTTTTACACTACCTTCTATGAGAGGGAGATGGCAGAGGGGAGAAGGCATGCACACAGGCTGGAGCTACAAGTCTAGGCAGGAGAGGAGAGAGAGGGAGGGAAAGGTGAGGGAAGGAAGAGTGCTCCTGGGGGCTTCCCTGGTGGCACAGAGGTTAAGAATCCACCTGCCAATGCAGGGGACACGGGTTCGAGCCCTGGGCTGGGAAGTTCCCACATGCCACGGAGCAACTAAGTCCTGGCACCACGACTACTGAGCCTGCGCTCTAGAGCCCGCGAGCCACAACTACTGAAGCCCACGTGACTACAGCCCATGCTCCGCAACGAAGAGTAGCCCCCGCTCGCCGCAACTAGAGAAAGCACGCATGCAAGGAAGACCCAATGCAGCCAAAAATAAATAAATAAAATAAATTTAAAGTAAATAAATAAATAAAAAAGAGTGCTCCTGGGGTGTGTAGTCTATGGGTCAGACTGGTTCCAAGCCCTGAGCTTGGAAGTGCAGTAGTACCTTAAAGTAAAAGGCATGGCATCAAAACGCCTTTCAACCTCACTGAAGAAGGCACGAGAAGTTTTCATTTTCAGGCCGTACTGCTTAGAAGGGTCTCTTTTGTAAATGGTGGTTCTCTGTCCTGCATCCTTGGCCTAAAAAAGATCACATTTTGGTCTGGTGCTCTTGGAACACACCCTCAGCCGCCCCCCCGCCCCCCCAGCTCTGGTAAACATTCCTCACCTTGCCCTCTCCTGAGCTGACGAGAACATCCACAGCATATACTTCATGTACCTCAAATTCAACTTTCTCATGGTCCTTCCTAAAAGGAACAGAAAGGGAACCATAAAGAGCAATAAGTAATTCCTGGAGTTTAGAGTAGAAAGTAGATAAGATTAGCCTGGAGTATGGAAGGATAAATTCATAAGTAGTCTGGTATGACAGAAGGTACAGGGTGGGATACAGGGCACCTACTTCTGCTGGTCTGTGGGATTCTGGATAATGGTTTTCTCTCCATCGATGACATGCTGCTTCAATTGGTGTGACAGCATACCTGCAGATTGGACAAAGTCTATGGTACCACTCACCTAGAATCCCAAAAGGTTTCCAACCCACCCACCCAAGTAGAATCATGGAGCAGACAATGAGAGCAAAGTGCCTGGCTATGGAAACACAGGGCACTGAGGTTTTTGGCTTGGATTATGTCAGGGCCAAGATGGATCCTCAAGGGAGCAAAAGTCTTAATTTTGCAAAACCACTCATACTTAGACCCCCAACCCTACTATCTGAGGTCTCACCTTCTATTGGTGTGCAATTAAATGAGTGGGCAACTTTGTTCCAGGCTTCTGTCACTTGTGTGTTCTAGAAGTACAAGATCAAATAAAAGATAAGATACACGGGCTAGTAAGTTGTCTACCATGAGAACAAGAAGCATAAAAGAACTGAGAGATCTAATATCCTCAAGCAAGTGCAATGATTCTCATTGGTTTTTCATTTCATAGGCCCTATCATCCCTACAACCTAGAAATTACATTTGCATACCATTTTACAAAGCACTTTCATGAAGATGGTCTACTTAGATAACGATTCTCTAAGGTGAATAGTGCAGATCTACAACCCAATCTAGAGGAGGAAACTGAGGCTCAGAAAGGTTATATGATTTGCCCAGGGTTAAACCAGTTAACCAAACGAACCTGGTATAAACCCAGGTTTTCTGACCATAGTGTTTAGTCCATTATACTTGGAATTCTAACCTGTTGAAAGGGTATAGAAACTCTTTTTTACATGGATGATCTCAATCTTCACAGCCATGTGATAATAAGGCACAATTTAATTTTCCCCACTTTACAGATGAGGAAATTTGAACTTGAAGTTATTTAAAATCAGTATGGGGTGGCAACAGGGTGAGAATCCAGAAAGTCTAATGTCACAGCTAGACAACAGCCACTATATTAACAGTACCTTTCAGTGAAAAGACACAATATAAATAATGAAAAGACACAGTATATAAATAATAAAAATAATTAACGTGCAAATTAATAATAGCTGACACATGGGCTTACTATGTGCCAAGTACTGTTCAAAGTGCTTTATGGTAGCTCTATGAAGTAGGTACCACTGTAAGAAACCTACAACAGAGGTCTAAGTAAAAATGATGCAATTAAGTTACAATGGGGACAAACTGATGAAAAGTGTAAAGAGAGCACAGAAAAAAAGAGGATGCTTTAAGTATTGAACAGGTCTCTGAAATCTAAGTGTTAGAGAAAAATCTCCATTAATAGTCTAACACACTAAATTGTATGAATTCACGAGCAGTTTATGATCCCTGGGCTTCCTAATATTGTCTTGCAAGGGGCTTTGGCCTCTTTGCCACCAATTTACTGGTACTATTATGATTTTTGTTTTATAAGCTTTTAAAATTGAGTTTTAAAACTGTGGTATCTGTGTTTTATTGTAAGCTCTCTATCTCAAATTATTTTGGGGAAAGATGCACATCCAAAATATGAAAAAGGATCTCTATAGGCTCCATGAGAAAGGGACCACATATCCCCTTACACCTAGCACGATACCATCTAAGGTAGGCACTCAGATTTAACTGCTCTTTGGTATTACTCTTTAATTCCTGCTTCTTCTCTTTCAGTATAGAATAGCTGTAGATGCATAACGCATCTTTGGCTCTAACAAGCTTTGGAGTTGGACTCAACAGCTTACCTGGTTTCCAGGTTTGACCAGGCGTAGGGCAGCTTCAGCACAAAGGTGAGCTGCCTTAATGACATCTGCTTTCCGCCCTGTTACTTGGGTCCCCTGTAGATAAGGAAATGCAGTGAGTGCCTTCCTGGAAAGCTCTTTAACACAGCTGGTCTTTCAGTTAATATCTGTTTGTGTCCATTACGCAGCCAGTGGTCAGGAGAGAAAACACCCTTTCCTCTTTCATTTCTCTAAATACTCCCTCAAAACTTGCGTGGTGGTGGGGCTGGGGATAAGAAGCAAGCAGCAGTGTGCCCTCCCCCACTCCCCACTGGCTGAACAGCGTTCAAAGTGGTCCACCTACCAGAGCTACATCAACCACAAAAGTGTGAGCCACATTAGCGATGAAGCCATCCACATGGACCCCAAGGTCGCTGAAAGGCAAGAGCAGAGTACAGCATTAGCAACTGGCACTACTGTGAATGCTTAGGAAGAAGACAAGTGCTCTAAAATAGTTTAAGCTTACATTTTTACCAAGTCACCTTCCTTGAGAATATAGTCCTGGTCGCTCTTCAAAGGGGAGAAGTGACATACACAGTTATTTACTGAAATGCTGGTGGGAAAGGCAATACCTGTAAAGAGACAATCAGCCTTACTGCCTTGCTCACTCTCTTGGAGCCCTGTTGCCCCTCAGAAAGATGAGTGGATTTTCTTCAGGGTCTTGCTTAAGTTTGATCAGTTTGGATTGGGTGGGAAACTGCTTGAATCCCCCTTGCCATTCCAAATTTCCAAATATCTCAATGAGTGCTGGGGTAGGGGTTGCATCATTACAATAAAACAAACAGGACTGAATAAGGGTCAAACTTAGGAAATTCGTGGGGGATTGTTTTTACCTTTCTTCATTTCTTTTTCTTTTTTGAAAATCTTCCCTGTCTCTTCCATTATCATGGCATCACCTTTCTCACACAGGCTCAGTACCGACACACCTGAACAGGATGCTTCCACCAAAGACCGAAGTACCCCTGGGAACAGAACCCCGTATCAGTCCTGCATGTGTTGTCTAAGTTACCATCCAAGAAACACCTAGAAGTTGGACTTAGAGTTTCTAATATTCCCTAGTGCCATTGCTCAAAGGATGAAAGAGGGAATAAGTTTTGTCTCTTGCAATGTACCTCCCTATAATCTCGAAATCTCTACCTTCCTTTCCTGAAATAAAAAAGCCAACACTCCCTTTCCTCTCTTATATAGTGTGACAACTGGGAGACATCTGTCTCCTTAGGCAAGAGAGACTTTCAAAGATGGTATCTGTGGTGTGGTAGGACAGGATTATGAACTTTAAGGGGGTTCTCACCAAGGTATCCAACATACATGCAAAGCAGCCTGGAGGAAATTTATAGGCATCAGGGACAACAGGAAGGTAGACATGCAATTGCTGACTCTAAGCTGATGCACTGTTAAATGCTACCTTCTTCCCTTCCCAGACACCCCAATTAGATGTCAGTAATCCCAATTTATGTAGACTTATTTCTTCAAATAACAAGCCAAGGAGACTTAAACTAAGGTCCCTGGGCTTCAGCAAGCTCTGCTTTTAGCAGGTTTCAAACAGGTATGTGACCCAAAAGAGTTTCAAACTGGTATCTGGAATCACAAGTGCCTCAGAAGTTATAAACTGCAAGAGGGAAAAAATTTTTTTTCTGATTCAAACCACTGCATGTCCATTATGTTATAAAGCATTGTTTTGTTCACCAGATACCCTCTCCGTGGCCCATCCTGGACTTCAGATTTGATTTCTGTGATCCAAGTTTTGGTGATTCTTTGGAAGTCTGAAAAACTCAGGTTTTCAGCCATAGGATCAAAGGCATCCTAAATGCCTATCTTTACTGTCAAAACCATTTAAAAGCCCAAAGACAAGCACTTTCTGTCCCCCTAACTGGGTTTTAAATTGGAAAGAGAGAAGTCAGAAAGTGAGACATCTGTCCAGAGTGGCAGGCGGCTACTGAGTAAGTCAGAGCACAGCCCTAATATTCTGAGATTCTAACATCAGTCCCCCCTTTAACAGTACTATTCACAGGTTTGCCTAGTTGGGGGGAGGACCTCAAAACACTCCTAAAGTTGTGAAACCCTTGAGAACAATCAAATTTGACGACTAACTAAAGCCATCTGCGCAGATTGGAGGTAGTGATGAATAACTTCGAGAACAGTGAGATACATCTCCAAGAGTTATGGGATGCCCTCCAACGGTCCCTGAGCTGGCCCAAGAGTAGAAGGCGGCCCCCATCAAGGAAGGAGCTGAAGTAAAGAACGAAAAACTACAACAAAGCACGTGGTAGGGAAGCTGGTGTCAGGGACCACAGCGGAGGGAGCCGGCGATCCGCAGGGGACCTGGCAACACGTGCCGGCTAGGCTCCTGACGGCGGAGAGCCGCTACAAAATAGAGGGGCTCTTCCTTTTCGAGATGGCTTCGTTGCTGCCAAAATCAGAGACAGAGATCCGGACTGAAGGGTGAGGGGCAAGAGATACGCCTCGCCTCCTTACCAACCGCCTAGGGCTGGAGCCGGCCGGAGGCCCAGCTCTCCGCCCCTCCCGGCCGCCCGCTCGCCCGTCCGCATCTCCAGAGACTCCAGCCCAGGCCTAGGCTCTCAGGTCCCAGGCGTGACACGGAGCCTCCTCACCACGCCACCTCCAGCAGACCTGCGCGGGGCCCTCACTAGCCCACACTGCATGACCCCACCGCTCCAGCCCCTCAGGGGCCAGCTCAACACCGTCCCCCTTGCCCCTCCCTCCCAGCCTCGATCTCCGGACCCCTGAGGCCGCACTCACGGTTGGCAATGTCGCCCCCCATCTTATACTTGGTCACGACCAGGTCCTCGGCGATAGTTTGCTCCTGCTGCTCGTCCTCGCCCGACATCTTCCCACCACCACCACCACTGCAGCTTCGTTTCTCCTGAACCGCCGCCTCTGTCGCCCTTCCCAGCCACAGGCTGTAGCCACAGTCCCTTCGATCCGCGAGGAGAGCGCGAGCAAAAGCGCGAGCAAGCTAAGGAGCGGAGGGCGGGCGAGAGCGAGAAACTGCGAGCGCGCGGGCTGAGGCGCAGGGCACGCTGGGACAACGAGTCCCTCCTACAGCCAGCCTCTAGCCCCCCTCACGGGCTATCAAACTACAATTCCCAGCCTGCCTTTCGCGTCCCTAAGCCAGGCCCTGGGGCCTTGCCCTCCGAGGGCCTCGCACGCCGGAATCGCCGAGCACGCTGGGAAGGGTCAGGCTCCGGCGGGAAGGCGGAGCCGTTGGAGAGCGTGAGTAGAAGCGTGGTCTCTCCCGGAAAAACCACAATCACCAGGAGCGCTGAGCGAGAACCCGTAATAGAGAGGGACGGGCTAAGAGAGAAGGGGCGGAGCTACGGCGGGGAAGTGTGTTTGGAGGCTGCAGGGCAGGGTGGAGCCGAGCGGAGGCGAGTCGGGGAGATTGCGTTAAGGGCGGGTACGCCCTACCCCGGATCCCTGGAGTGGCAGGAGGGACCGGCCCGGCCAGTCCACTCGTCCTCAGGTGCTGCGAGAACGGGGAGGGGCAGAGCGGGTGTGGAAGGAGATCAGGAGTCTGTGCAGCATGGGCTAACTGAGCAGCCAGACTTCTGAAGGATTATCCGTTTACAGCCTCCCAATCTAGAGATGGGACTCCCACTGAAGATGGCACTATTGTTTAACAACAGGCTTTGATGGCACCTAGGGGAAGTGTTCACAGAGATTTAAGAGAATGAGAGTTCTAAAACATTTGCGTTTTCAGTATTCCACCTCTTAGGGCTTTTTCTAACTTCCTAAACGTGTTGTTTTTGCTTGTTTTGTTATTCCCAGCTGGTTGCCCTGTAGATTCCTAGTAAAACCCTTAAGTGAAAAGGACTGTGCCCTATGCTGGTCTTAGGGAATAAGGAAAAGTAGGGCTGGAGAAAGCTACATGGGGCCGAGTAGGCCTATCAGGAGACAGAGAAAGAAGCATATAGTGGTAGCTATCCACTGCTGAGGGACAGAGAAAAGGGGCGGTCTACCTCACACACTAAAGGTTTTTATTTGATAGACAAGAAGCTGCAAAACGTTGGCATTTTTATTCAGACGTATAAAAACAAAACAAAAAAACTTCAGGGCTAACAACAGATACCCCCAGTTTCCCATCCATGGGGACGGAAGTCTGAAGCTGGGTCCTCTTTCTATGCCACCTGGAAGCTTCCCACTACTGGATGAGAATAGCTCCTAAAAGTGGCTCTTGGGACCACTGTGAATCCGTCCCTTGGGTGGAGATCATATACAGCACATGTAGGTTATGGTTTACACAGAGATGCCCAGTTATTTTTCCTTCTGACCACCCCTTACTCCCACCTTCTGAGATAAAAAGTCTGGGTGTAGGAGCAGGCTGTAGCTGCTGGAGTTAGACTTGATTCAGTGCAAAAACAAGAAGACAATGCCCCTTCAAGGGCTCTGACTTATATATCAGTTTTCCTTGATACTTTACAGTAATAGCACATGCATTGGAAGATCTTGAATCCGGACCTGCTATTTGATTTACTTAATCTCTTTAAGGCTCAGTTTCCTTATTTGTAAAATGGGATAATACCTAGCATACAGAATTGGTGTCAAGGATTAAGTTAGATAATGTTGGTAAAGTTTAGCATGATGCTCGACACATAGTAAATGCTCAGTTAATAGTAATCATTAATATCTACTCCCAACCTCTTCACAAGATTTTAAGCTTCTCATTTTTTCTAGGGGGTTAAGGGTCACAAGCCAAAATTTTGCTTTCCCCTGCCAGGTTCCCCCCTTTCCTCTTCCTTCGAAGTCTGATGGGCAACAAAGTCACACTTTAAAGCCTAGTCTCAACAAGTCAGAGTCTAAGAGAAAGGGACATGGGGAGTAATCCTTCATATTGCCAGGGAGTTCCCCCAAGGAAGTTGAGGAATGGGACTGGGAAAGCACATAAAATAGGGAAAACCATCTCCTTTCCTGGGTTTGGGAAAGAGAAAAAGTGCAAAGCTGGCTAATACCACAAGAATTTTGTGTCCGAGTGTTTAAGGCCTCCAAAGGTTGATTGGAATTGTCTAGGACTAGGGAAATGGGGCTGAGATCTGTGAGGGAGACAGACTAAGGAGAAGAGGGGTACCCTCCAGAGGCACTAGCTGCCATCAAATGCTCCCTGAGTACCTCAGTGAGCAGGGGTTATGTTCTCTGGGCATTAGCCTTGGGGAAAAGCCGGCTATGCCAGTAATCGGGGTTATCAAAGGCAGAGTCAGTGGCTTCTAAACTACGTAGAGTTTTGAGGCGGGCATAATGGACCTGGGGGCCATGGTGTACAGGCCCCTGGAAAGCTCTCATTTCTTCATACCCTTGCTCAGCTGCTGGGCAGGCCTCCATGGCTGCATAATCCCCCCCAGGACCTCCTCCACCACGTCGCCGATTCATATATTCATAATCTTCATCCGGAGTTGTGCTGGCGTTGGGCATGGTGGGCACGGGGTTGAGCGGGCAACTCTGTGTGCTGCCCAGGGAAGCACTGAGGTCTGATCCCACATCCATGTACTCATAACCCAGCTCCTCAAGGGAACTTGGCCTAGGGGGACGAGATGGACTGCACTTTCTCCTCCGGTTCATGTATTCATACTCGTCGTCGTCATCTTCTTCAGTACCCAGGACAGAACTGAGACCCACTGAAGAAAGGGTGCCTTCCCGGGAGGAGGTACCTGAGGGTTGAGAAGAGAGGCTAGGTATGTGGTATTACTTCATTGTAATAGGCAGTGAGGAGTGGGGGAGTCTTAGGAAAAAATGAATAGGGAGGGATATGATCAGAGAAGACAGAAGGATCAAGAGGAGCCTGTGGAAGGAGGATTAGAGAAAGATTTGAGGAAAGCGCTACAGAAAGTCAGGCACCTTTGAGGTGTGCATCTGGCATGACATAACCATTGACATCCTCTTCCTCTAACCCTGGTGGGGACTGTGGGGTGACAGGAGTAAGCAGGCTGTGGCGCTGGGAATGGTAGGCACTGTCTCCTCGTGGCCGTGGGCTCCGGCTCCGGCTTCTACACATGGATACCTTCTCCTGGAGCTCGGCCTCAGAGCCTGTCACATGGCCCTCCGATGACTCTGATGCCAGGCGTCCCCGTGGCACTGGGTGCAGAGAGGCTGGACGGTGGCACCGTTCACTACACCCACGAACTGCAGACTTCTAAGGAGGAAAATAATACGTGGAGATTTACACAGAAATGAGGGAAGAAGAGAGATTTGTTTAGAAGGAGCTTGGGTCATTCAGTGCCTTCTGTTTTGTAGGACACTGATTAAACCTCAGAGGTTTTTAAAGTCTCCCACACTACCCCTATCAATCCTAAGACACTGCCACCCAGCCTCTTGGCATCCTCTTAAAGAGACAGACCTTACCTGGGCAGCCTCCCCAAGATTCCCCTGGTTCATAGGCATATATCCCGATGATGGACTTACAAGGCTCTGGCTCTAGGATGAAACAAGTGAGGAAGAAGTTTAGATTAAGAGAGAAGTCTGCTCACCACAGCGGCCTTTGAATAGTTAATATGGACATCTGTGGGATTCGTGAGGGCACAGGTGTACAGAGGGCTTAGGGTGCAGAAAGTCTTGGGAAACTGGAAAATCTTACCCCACGTGGCCGAGTAAGTGTCCCAAGTGGCAGGCTAAGGGCAGAGCCTAGTGTGGTTGCCAAGTTCTCCTCCTCTGCCTCCAATTCCAGGTCTAGGTCTAGTTCTGGCTCCAGCTCTACTTCCTCCAGTTCCTTGTTTGTTAGAGCAGGGGGCTCTGCCCCAGGCGGAATTCCAGGCCCACTCTCTCTCTGTGAGGGCAGGTGGTTGATTGTTAAGGTACATCCTGGTTCCAGCCAAGTTCCCTTTTCTCTAGATCTCCTTGGCACCTCCTAATCTCCACTCACCTTTATGACCAGGTACCGTGGTGGGTCTCGGGCCATCCTGGTGAACTCATTGGCTAGTTCTTTAAAGGTTGGGCGAATGTTCTCATCAATCATCCAACCTGGGGGTAAGATGTAGGAAGGAGAGCGATAAGAGGGGAGTGGAGTAGGGAGGGAAGCTACTTAGAAAATGGCTGACGCTTTGTTCCCTCATCTTTGTGTGGGGAGCCTGACATCCACGTAGATGCCATTGGCATCAATAATGTGGAGAGTGCTTAGTGTTTATTGGGCGGAGACCGTTTGGGGCATGCACCGCTGTCCTGGGTATTCACTTTTCATCACTGAGCATTGTTTATCTATGCTTTTTAGGTTTTCAGTCCAATGAAGCAATAATGGAGTAAAAAAAAAAAAAGGCTGAAATCAGCAGGTAACTCACACTTGACCATGACCATGTAGACGTCAATGGTACAGATCTGGGGCTGTGCCAACCGCTCCCCCTTCTCCAGCAGGTCTGGTACTTCAGCCAGTCGCAGCCCTGCATAGGGCTCTGCCCCAAAGGTCATCAGCTCCCAAACTGTCACTCCTGGTATAGGAAGACATGACTAGTTGATGGCAAAATAGTAGACATGGGCATGCAGATGAAGAGAAGGCAGATCCTGACCCAGGATCTGAAGGGCTTAGAGATTCTAAGAAAGGGTCTCAAAAGGCATCTTTGGAATTTGGACCAGTGATGATATGGTGGGCATCCAGATGGACTGACCATAGCTCCAGACGTCACTCTGGTGTGTGTATTTCCCAAAGTGGATACTCTCGAGGGCCATCCACTTAATTGGAGTCTGGGGGATTAAAGACAAAGGTGTCACCAGCTGATTTCCACACATTTTCTTAGCATTTCTAAACCCATGTTCTCTGTCGTTCTTTGCTGCTCTCTAAGCTTTTATTTCTGGCATGTCCAGGTTCTTCTCCTTGGACTAACTGCAGCATCTGCTGGCCTCTCAAAGAAACCACAGAGTGCTTCCCGTCCCCATGCTTCACTCCACCCCTGCCTCCTTACCCAGCCTTTGTGTCACCTTACCTTGGTCTCACTGTGCAGTAGCTGCTTATCATCAGGGGGCAGCAAGTCAGCAACCCCAAAATCTGCCACCTGAACTTGACTAGGTGATTTCAGTAGCACATTCCGGGCAGCCAGGTTCCTGTGCACCATACCATGTTCCTCAAGGTAGTACATTCCCTATAGGGAAGGAAGTATTCTCAAGGTTGGGGAAATTGGTCCTTGAGCTTCAGAATCACCTCAAACCCTAAGGCACCTCTCAACGCTTGAACCTCCTGGTCGCCTCCCTGTGGGCCCACAGGCAGTTTCATCTTAGAACTCCTCCAGTCTCCTCTCACCTTGGCAATTTGTACTCCCCAGTTGAGCAGCAGCTGTGGCCCCAGTGCCCCACGGTGTTGTCTCACATGATCCAGCAGGGAGCCCAGAGGCAGGTACTGAGTAATGAGCTGCAGGGATGACCCTGGGCACAGTCCCAGCAGCCGTACAATGTGGGCATGGTCGAGGCTGCCAATGGCCAGCATATGCTAAGAGACACAAGAAGGGTCATCCTGGGAACAAACAGGGTCACACAAAACCAGACCAGGGCTCCCCCAACATTCGAAGACATCAACATGGCTAACACAGTATCTGCTAACACAAGACCGTGCTTCTACATAATCGTATCTAATATCAACCCTCTCCTAGTGGCACACAGAACACCCTGCCTTCACTTACGTCCGTCACAGCTTGAAAACTTTGCCGTCCACTCTTGTCCTCAATGACTTTAATGCAGACTGGAATCTTGATCGATTCACCCTCAGGAATCCACACTCCCTGGGAAATTTTGGGCAGGAGTCAGCCTAAGGTTATTCTCCCCAGGCTAGTCCTGTCTCTGAATCTTTCCCTCCTTTGCCCTAGATCCCTTTCCCACCTCCCCAGACTTCCTGTGGGCCACTCACTTTGTGCACAGTTCCGAAGACGCCCGAGCCCAGCACTTTAAGCTTCTTCAGCTCTGTTTCCTTGAAGATTCTGGCCGAGACTTTGTTAGCCTTCTCACTGGGGTCCAGAGGCTCTACGCTCTGGAACAGATGGAAAGGAGGTACTCAGGAAAGCCCACTCCCATGTCCCTCTCCAACCCCCTCCCCAGAGGTGGATGCCAAGAGCAGCAAAGCCCAAAGGGGTGGGAGCAGGAAGAGGAATGTCTCTAGTCTTGGAAAGCATTGCAGGCATATGGGGGAATAAAAGACCTGAGGATTGAGGAAGTTGTTTGTGTTCATGAGACCAGAAATCAAGAGGGTCAGGTTTTCCCTTTGTTGGGAGAGAGTTGGTAATACTATCACCTTGAGTACTTTTACACAATTCTCTCTGTTTTTCAAAGCACTTTCACATACATCATCCCCTCTTACCCTTACAGCCACTTTGTAAGGATGAATGTTATTATTTCCTCTGTATACATGCATAAACTGAGGCACAGAGAAGGAAGCTAACTTCTTCAAAGTCATACGGCAAATTAATGGCAAAATCAGGACTAGAACTCATGTCTCCCATTTCTCTGGCCAGAGTCCTTTCTAACGGACCATACTACCTCCTTGAAGAAAGGGATCAAAGCTCTGGGGAAGGAAGAGGATCTTAAAAGGGTGATGGTATAGGGTATGTTTCAAGGGTAAGCTAGGCACTCACCTCACCCCGTTCCAAGTAGCGCCTCATAGCCCTCTTATTCTGAATCCGGCGCCCACGCCAATAGAGAAAAGTGCTGCCCAGGATCAGGAAAATCACTGCCAATCCTACCACCACTGTTAAAGCCATTGCCAGATGGGTTTTGCTGTGGGACAGAGAAGCCCAGAATTATCCTGGGTCTACACTTCCCTTACAAATGTCATTTACACCTGTACTAAAGGTATAGCGCAGATCTGGGGCAAGAAGTTAACATTCACATCTACATATATCCTTGAGCAATATGAAGGGGTTAACCTCAATCTCCACCCCAAGACTACTGCAAGTTAATCTTAGGAAGGGAAGACCAGAAGCCTGGATTCTTGTGTCCCCAGGTCCAGTGATAGTAGCCTGTATATAGAGGGCCAGAATGAATAGAGACTTAATCTTCCCAGGAGGTAACGGCCCTTCCCCAAATATTCCCAGCTCCCTAAATCTCCAAGCCCACCATACCTGATCAGTGCCAGTGTTTGGCCTAAACAGTCTTGTAGCTCTGGTCCCTTACACCTGGAGAAGAAAGTCACCTCCTTAAATGGGAGCTTGGTAAACTTCCACAGGAAGCTCAATTCCAACACTCTCAATGTACATTGTTTCAGACCCTACCATGGCATCCCATCCTGAAGCCCAAAGCATATCCCAAGACATGGCTCCCATCTCTGGCTCACCAATCCTCCCTGAGTCCCTCTCTTGAATGAAACTCCCCTGAGCTGAGGTTATTCCAGGTTCCCCAAATTGTAGCGTCATTTTGTGCTGTTACTGAGTTTCCCTTTCTCCAATCCTTCACTACACAGCTGGGAGTGGTTCTTAAGTCATAGTTCCTTCTTTCTTTCTGCTCTCCTCACCATCTTCTTTCCCTCTAGTTCTGTTCTCTTACCCCTCTGCCAGCACCCTTTTATCATCCCATCACTGACCCCTGGGTGCAGTTCTCATGACAGGGCCGACATTCATTCTGAGCATCTGGGTACTTGTAGATGGGGCCCTTGGCACCGAGGACTCCAAAGGGGCAGCTGCTCACACAGTGGGGCCCATCTCGAAAATGGGCACACTGGGCACAAGCATCAGAGCCCTGGGTGGAAGAGAGAAGGTCAGGAAGTATGGTATTCCAAGATCAATTCCACACTTCCCAACAAGAACTAGCCCAGCCATTTAGGATCCTCCATTCACAGACCCTAGCATTATCTGACCTCCCTGTGCCTCTCTATGGCCTTGAAATTTGGCCGTATCATTCCCTAGACCCTCCAGTGTTGCCCCGCCCTCTCTCCCTTAGAGATCCTGGTGCTGCTACTGTACCGAGCCATTGCACGTGGTAGTGCCCTCCATGGGTTGGCATTCCGGGTGGCAGGAAAAGCATTCAGCTTCATGGGCAAACTCACGAGGCTCCCTGCAGTGGGGGGCCAGGGGTAAAGGGAGGTGGGTCACTTCCAAGGCCTGACCTTTATGCTCTGATCCCCCAACCATAGGGCCTCCCACCAAGGCATATACAGAAAGTTGTCTAAAGGCTTTCAGGTGCCACCTGAACAGCTCCATCCCTCGGGTCCATCCCCCAACCCCTTCTTGACTCTCCCCGCTCACTGTACCCATTCAGAAGGTTGCAGTGGGTCACACAGACACCTCCTCGGCTGTAGTTTCGGCAAGATAGGCACTGACTGGGGCCCGGGCCCCAGCATCCCCCAGAGGAGCACAGTGGGTCACACACTTTGCCTTCTGCCACTGGAAAGGAAGGGGTGGCTTAGGAGGAGTCTGAGGTCTCCTAACAAGCCTTTTCCTGAACTCTTGCTCATTACTGCTTCCAGCCTAATGTCCCCCTCTCCTTGACTCTGTCCCCCATCCCTACTCCCACTTGCAGGGCAGAACAGCCCTTATACCCCTCTCCTGCCTGATTCCACCGCCCCGTCCGTGGGCCCTTTCCCTCACCGCAGTCTCTGCGGGGCCGATTATGCTTGATGTCCAGTCTCTCTTCCGAAGGCCCCCGAAGCAGCCTGGTCCAGTTCAAAGAATGGTGGTAGCAGAGCTGTCGATTGGCACTTATGTAGATACGCCCAGCACTAATTTCTTTCAAGGATCGGAGGCCCAGAGATGTTACATTCAAGTTCTTCATGATCAACAGTGAGAAGCCCCGGCTGAGAACAAGGAGACTGGATGAGAGGGGAGACTACAGAGGAAAAACTGAGCACGCAGTGGATTCATTTCCATTCAACAAATTTGCTCTGGGCTAATCAACCCACTGAGAGGGACTCCCCCCTCCTTTAGCCTTTGCCCCATCAAACTCCCACTGTATGAGACCATGCCTTGTATTTCACTCAAGGACGCCTGAGAAACTGGGTTCTTTGCCCGGAGATGCGACGACCTCCACACCCCTTACTCACTTGTAGAGGCTTCGGCCCCCAATGGTCGTCAGGTTGGAAAAGACACTGAAATTGTGCATGTGGGGAGGCCAGGACTGGATGTTCAGGTAACCTGAGGGGTTGGAGAGGGGCACATGAGTGGGGAGCCTCTCCCCTTCCTTCCTCAGGTTTGCCTGGTCCCTCCCCTGACGCCTGGCACATGATTTTCTCAAGTGGTATACTCAGTAAGGGCAGGCTCTCCTCCCACTCACCTGTGATCTCCCGCACTGTCCGGAAGACATTGAGCTTCTCAGGGTCCAGAGCGGGAATCTTGTGCCAGGGGTCTCTGAGGAGAACAGTAAAAACCAGTCAACAAGGTAGAGGCATAACCAAGTAGCAGTGAGCGTGCCTAGCCTCAGAACTTAGTTTCCAAATAGCGTTCTCCACTAAAAGGAAACAGGACTCTTGGGAGAAATGGCTGAGGCAGTTGAAATATAACATGAGCCTACAGCATCCTGTGCAAAAAAGTAAGGAAATGCTCAAAGCATGAGGGGTATAAGCCCAAAGAACACAGCAGCCATCCTGAAGGGGCCCCACAACGAACAGACCAAGGACAACTGGAATGATGACTGTAAGAGACTCTGAAATGTTGACTGAAACAAGTATCCACACAGATTAAACACACAACAAGTAAGTAAATAAACAGGAAGGGAAGGCTCTCCCTCACACAAGAATGCCTACAAATAAATACAGGAGGAATAATGGAGTTAGAAAATCATCATTTGGCAATTCTCATAAAAACTGCTTCAGGCAAATATCTCCCCGCAAGATACTTATTAATTGCAAAGGGAAAATAGTAACTTTACAGTAGAAGAGCTGGCAGATGCCACCTTAACCAAGTGACCAGAGGTATCATCACCAATGATGGAACAAATCAACATCATGTGCCTCCTGGATACTTATGCAGAGAATACAACTGTAGTGTTCCTATCGAAATGCACAACTTGAATCTAAGTGTGAGGCAACATTAGATAAACCCCGACTGAGGAACACACTACCAATCACCTGACCTGTACTCATCAGCAAGGTCAAGGTCATGAACTGTGACAGATTAAAGGAGACTGAAGAGACACCAAATGTGAATGTGTGATCCAGGACAAGAGCAAAGCTATTAGCGAAATGTGATTAAGGTCTGTAGATCAGATAACATTTTGTATCAATGCTAATTTCCCGATTTAAACAATTGTACTATGGTTTTGTAAGAAAATGTTCTTGTTTTCAAGGAATACACACTGAAATGTAACTGGGGTGAGGGGACACCATGTCTGGAAATTTACCTTCAAGTGGTTCAGAAAAACAAGAGCATGTATATATAGTGTGTGTGGCGCGTAGAGACAGAAATGATAAACATATGGTACATTGGTAACATTTGGGGGATCTGAATAAAGAGTGTATGGGAAATCTTTATACCATTTTTTGCAACTTTAGATCTAAAATTTTGTCCAAAGTAGACAGGTGGCCCTAACGTTTCTCAAACACACACACACACACACACACACACACACACTCACTCACTCACTCACTCACTCACTCACTCACTGTAAATGCTGTCCTATGGATTAGAATGTCCCTTTGCTCTTTGTGGCTCCAAACCAAGAAGCAGAACTAGGGGAAACAGCTGGAAGTCATGAGACAGATTTTTATCTAATTTAAGTAAGAACATTTAGAAACCCTTAAGAAGGAGGACACAGTGTCCCTGTCCCTTGCCACTCACCTGGCTGGATTGCTTAGGGGTATCTGAGGGGATTCAAGCCCTGGCTGGGGAGTTAAGCACTGTCAGGTCCTTTGTGGTCTCTACGATTTTATGATCTAGATTCCTGATCAGCTCCACATACGAAGGCTTGAACCAATGCAATGAACC
Source organism: Phocoena phocoena (assembly GCF_963924675.1). Lineage (NCBI taxonomy): Eukaryota > Metazoa > Chordata > Mammalia > Artiodactyla > Phocoenidae > Phocoena > Phocoena phocoena. The sequence goes on from NC_089229.1 coordinate 58,851,966, forward strand.
GTGAGCAGGTGGATGGGGTGGGGGATCAGGGGATGAAAGCAGAATCTCTAACCCATTGAGGCCGGTGATAAGAAAGTCCAGGTTGCCCAGGATCTTGGTGCAGTTCACAAATCCATCAATGTTGCTCGAGTCCACAGTCTGGAAGCGGCTCCCAGAGCCCGTCCCCTCACAAGCTGTAAACACAGAAGAGGCTCACTGGGGAGGGGGGGTGGGGGGTGGAGTCTGAGTAGGCTCAGGGGAAAGGGTATCTCTTCACCAACTCCTTACCATCTCTTACTCACCTTTGGGGCACAGACCCCCACAAGGTTCACATATCTTGAGTCCATTTTTATCTACTTCCATTTTGTCAGGAGGACAAGCCCTGACACAAGATGTTTGATCCACCACAAAGTTATCTAGGAGGGAGGAGGGCACCATTAGAGATGAGGGAGGAACACTGCCAACTACCAACTGAACCTCCTTCCTCCTGCTCTGCACTGCATTTGCTCCAATCGACCACCCGAGGTTCCTTAAGTGCTGTCTCATGGATTAGAAAGGCCCTTTGCTCTTTGGATCCGAAGAGCAGAGCTAGGAGCAACTGCTGGAAGTCATGGGGAGACAGATGCGGGAACGGGACATAGGGGTCATTCATTAGGGGTGACTAGATGATCACAACCAATTGCCCTCTATATCCTCTATTAACCACCCAACTTGATCCATTTTGCCTCCTAAAATTTCATCTAAAATCCTTGTTCCACTACCATTGTTCCTTCCCTTCAGACACTTACGGGGACAGCTGGCTACACAAACTCCTCCATACTGATACTTGGTGTGGGGATTGGGTTCCAGCTGGAAAGTTAGCTTGTTGTAGACAAGAGGCTGTGGACACTGGCGTACACAGGCTCCACTGTCATTGAAGAGCCGGCAGGCCTAGGAACACAGAAGGCTCATAAGACTCATGTTACATATGGACCCCTACTTCCTCCCCAAAGCCCACATCCCATTTCAGAACAGGCAAGCGGTGGTTAACAGTACGTACAAAGCAGTCTGTGTCCTGAGGGCCCGAGCAGCCCCCTGCACACTCGTCGTGGCAGCACTGGTTGGGGTTCGGCCCAAAGCAGTGACCATTACACTGAGGGGCACATATGGTCTTGGTCACTACGGACGGAGAGAAAGCACAGCTGTCAGGGCTCACAGGACCTTATTCTGAGGCTATCTTTCACCCTCTTGCCTTATAGGCTCATCGCTACCCCCTGTCGACACAGGCTGGGGTAGGCAAGGATATGAAAGTATATATGAGTCTGAAGTCTTTAAAATGAAGTAAACCCACGTGTCTGGCAGTCTTCTGGTCCAGGACCCCAGCATCGCCCCTTGCAGACCTCATGACAGGGGGGACCTGGTTGGGAGGGAAAGTAGCACAAGCGGCTGTCAAAAAGGCTTGCTCAAATCAACAGGGTATGATGTCAGCACACAGGCACCCAGTCCCGGGAAGCGAAGAGCCAGGGCAGTATCCCTCCTTACCCCAGCGGAGCTGGGCTGGGCTCAAGTGAACCTGTCAGCAAGGGGTGGAGCCGCGCCTCCACACCACCCACAGGGCAGCTGAGGGGCGGGCCCGGGGCACATGCCTCACTCAGCCCAGTCCCAACCCAGGAATTTGGTTCTTCTTGGCAAACTGAACCCAGTAGGAATATGTGTGAGTGAGTGGACAGGGAGTGGCAGACTGCGGTCAGGTAGGTTCTAAGAAGGGACGATGTTGGAGTGGAAAGAGAAGTGGATATGCAGTCCAGAGACCCGGCTTCCCACTCAGAGCCCCTTTCCCTCGCACGCTGCTTCTGCGGTCCAGGTTCTAGGGGACTGACCTGCTCCCTCCTGGCAGGCTCCTTGGGTTAGAGCCCGAGGTTTGTTCAGCGGCAGCTGGGTTCACATTAGGGACATATTGATGAGGGGAAAGGAGTCACTCTGGTTGGGTGGGGGCAAGGGGGCAGGCTTGATCATGGCCACTCACAGGTCCTGCCATTGTCCTTCACCACTATCTCGGCGTCTCGGTCCCGCACGATGTCCCTCCAGTCAACTGTGTCCATGTGACAAAGTTTATCATTCTTCTCAATGTAAACGCCCCCTGACAGAATCTCTGAGGTAGGGAAGAGAAGTGCCAGGGTCAAGGGCTAGTCAGGGAAGTCCTCCTTTTCCCTGCCTCCCCACCAGTCTGAAAGGCCACCCAAGTCAGGAGCAGAGGACACGGGCAGGCAGATATGTCCAATTAAATCCAAACTGCAGAGGAGGCGTGCCTTGTAAGAGGAGCAGGCCAAAAGAAAGTCCTTCCCCCTCAGACACCTGTCCAGATCCGGTTTAGCGAGTTGGGGAGGGGAAGGGAAAGAAGGAGAGTAGATTCCTGACTCAAATCCACACCTCCCCACCCCCGCGTGCCCTACCTGTGTGTTTTTCAACTGACTGGGACAGGCAGAATCAGAAGGTGGCCAGGTGGTATTTAACCCCTCTAGTCCTCCAGCTTGGGGCGACTTGTGAGGGCGGGAGGGAGGATTCCCATTCCCAGGGAAGGAGGGACATCAAGGGGCACCGTACTCGGATGTTAGAAGAATGTGTAACAGCCTCAGCTCCAACTCCAGCCCCACCAGGACATAAGGACCCTCCCCGGGGACAGATGCCTCAGCTCCCTGTTAGGGCCCTCTATCATTTAAGGAGGAGTGGACCTTTAGACCGCGGTGGTCAAGGTGGTGGGCACGTTGAACGGGGGTACTTAGAGGGAGCAGTCTTGGGTCATCATCAAAGAGGCACCTGTCAGCAGGTTGGCTGAGGGGCAGGCCTGGAAGGAATCATCAGGAACTGACCAGTGAGCTGAGTAAAGCGGAGCTGGCGCAGAGCATGGCTGGAGTTGGTGTTGTAGTTCAACATGACAAAGATGGCAAACTTCCCATCGTAGACCTGGGTCCCCCGCACCACTCGGAGGTTGGGCAGTGGCAGCGTAGAGAACTCATTCATGGCCACAAGGACGTAGCCGGTCACTTCTCGGATCCACTGTGATGGAGCAGATCGTGTGGGTGAGAGGGAGAGTGGGGCAAGAAGTGTCAATCCGCTTTCCCTCCCTAAGGCACTGAGGAAGCTCTAGCTCCTCTAATTTTTTCCAAGTCCTGTTTTGGAGTAGGGAGTAGCGGGCGCCACACGACTTCTGCAAGGGAAGACAAGCTGTAGAAATAACCGAGGGATTCTATGTTCCTAGCCTTTCCTTCTCAGGGCTCCTCAGGCCAGGAGGAGGGTCCTTGCTTATCCCTTCCTCACCTCCTCAGGTGCCTCTTGGTCCCTGGTGCAGAACCCTACCCTGCCCCTGCCCCCTTCTCAGGGCCAGCCCCTGTGCATCCCCGGCTACAGCGACCAGTCCACAGGCCCCAGATTCCAATCATTGCCCCATAAACACACTGGCTTGGATCTTAGGAACCATGGAGACTTAGGAATGCTCAACTCCAGCCCTGAGGACAGGAAGGAGGCTTCTGTAGGGTGGACAAGGGGGAAGAGGTCAAGGAAGGAGGTCGGCACTCTAACCTGCAGGAAGGAGAGGTCAGCATTGTGTCCTGTGAGCACGATCTCCAGGTTCCCCATCACCACCTCACACCTCTCGTAGAGCTTGTACAGTGTCTGGTACTGGTTCTCGGCATCGCCGGTCACACTCAGCCCATTCAGAGTCCCAGGGCACACTGTTCCAAGTGGAGGTAAGAATGGCAGAGGCCTGGACACAAGTTTTCGGCCCTGTGCCCCAAGACCACCCCTTGGTTGCCCTCTTTCAGTAACATTTAGCACGATCAGAGGCAGCTGCCTCCAACCCTCCGCCCTAGAGGCAGAGGCCAAGGCCAGACTGAGAGCCTAAACTTCCTCTTTTCCCAGAATCCCTTCACTGGCCCCCTGAACAGGAAGGTGAAAAGATTGCCTTTTCCCACCTGGGCCTCCTCTGTGCCTCTACTGGGTACTACTTTAGGTGCTAAGGAGTTAATCAAGGAGGATGTGGGGTTGTTTTCCCCTCCCTAGAAAGAAGTTAGAAAAGGACCACAGCTTGGTTACCCTCCTCTTCCCTTCCCCCGCTCCAACCAGGGCACTTCTCTACCCCCATCCTGCCTCTCTAGGTCCTGGAATAAATATCTCTTTGGGGCAGCACACAGCCCCTATTGTGTCCACTGAGGGTGGGATGGGGGCAGAGGGCGGGGGCAGTGCCTGGGGCCACGGTACGGCCCACAATGAGGCGATTCTATTTAGGAGGAGGGGGCTGCCCCACCCTGTCCCCAGACACCCTGTCCTCAGCCGCTGCCCCCCTCTCTCCCCTCAAGCCTTGGGCTCAGACGAGTGACCTCACTGGCAGGGGGCCTCTGGTGGTGGTGTGGGGGGCTCAGTGTGAGCTCTGTCTATAAAGCTGGAAGATAGGGAGCTGACTGCCCACCTCGCACCCCCTTCATCAACTCTGGCTTTCCTCTCACTCTGTTCTCCGTCCCAGCCCACTCCAGCTCCCTCAGCATCACACTTTCCAGCCCTAGAGTATTTTTCAGCAAATACAGAGAAGCAGGATGGAAACAGCAGCCGACTGCCTCCATTCTAAGCCTTCTACCCAATTTCATCGTCAGAGGAGATTCATTGAGAAGCTTTCCAGGGCTTCCCTGGTGGCGCAGTGGTTGAGAATCTGCCTGCCAATGCAGGGGACACGGGTTCGAGCCCCGGTCTGGGAAGATCCCACATGCCGTGGAGCAACTGGGCCCGTGAGCCACAACTACTGAGCCTGCACGTCTGGAGCCTGTGCTCCGCAACAACAGAGGCCGCGATAGTGAGAGGCCCGCGCACCGCACCGCGATGAAGAGTGGCCCCCACCTGCCACAACTAGAGAAAGCCCTTGCCCAGAAAACAAAGACCCAACACAGCCAAAAATAAATAAATAAATTAATAATAATAATAAAAGAAAAGAATGCTTCCAACATGGCACTCTCACTCACATTAGGGACAGCCTAGACTCGAGGTACATGAGGCATGTCAGTCTTGGGGGTTCACTTTACTTTGTAAGTATGGAGGACATAGGGGCTATGGGAAATGTTGGACCCTGAAGCCCTCCCTACCACTTGTCTCTCCTCTGGCTCAGTGAAAGACTGCGGGGAGGCGGGGTAGATACCACCTGTCCCAGCCACCCTTCCCTGAGGCAGTGGCAGCCTAGTGGGAGGCAGGAGTGAATGGAGGGAGGGAGATTGGTGAGGCCCCAACCCCTCCTCCCTGATGCACCCCTAGTCTGACCACCTGACCTTTGAAGGGCTCCCATTCCCTATCACACCCCATGAAGGGAAAGGGGTGAGCTAGACCCAGCAGGCTGGGAGCTCCCAGAGGAGCCTGGGAACTCTAGGGTCCTTGGGTTGAAAACGAAACGACTAGGAGGTTAGTCGTTTCTGGAACAGCGCCACCCCAACCCCCTTCCTGGCAGGACACCCCCTCTTCCAAGTCAAGGCGCCAACCCTTCTCCCCAGATAAGGGAAGAGCCACGATTTCTGCACAGGGAAGTGGGGTGTGGGCGTGTACACACACACACACACACACACACGCACACGCACACACACACACACACTCGTACAAGTACACAGCTCCCCTACTGGCCCAGAAATCTACACTGGTTCTGTCCTTGGGTTTCCTTATTTGGAAGTATTTCAGGTGGCCCCATCCATTCCACCTGCCCATATGTGTTTGTGCAAACTTTGTGTCTGTGCTTGGGAGGCTACAGTGTTCGAGATCCCAGTTCCCTGCCACCCTGAGGGTAAAGTCCACATTACACAAATAGGAGCAAAGGGCTGGGTGGGAAGAGAGTATGAACAGCACCTCTGAGGAGGAACCAGGCAGCTTGGGGAGGAGAGGGGGGGTAGGGGAATTAGAAAGTCCCTGCTATACATACACAGGAATTAGGGGCACAGGGAGGGCCAGTGGCACAGACCCCCCCTTTGGTAAAGAGCACTGGGGTGGGTCACAGCAAGAATCTCCAGCCCCTCCTTAACCAGAGGCCTCCTCTCCAAAGTCCCCCACCCCCCATCACAGCCAGGACAAAGGGGCTATAGAAGGACTGAGACAGGGCCGGATGCCCAGAGGCTGCAGGATCCAGATAAAGGGTAAAGAGACCCAACCATGCCTGCCTCCTGTCTCCCTCAGGGAAGGTGGCCAGGATCTGGGACTCCTGGTTTCCCAGCTGAAGATTCCAGGGGTCTGGATGGGACAGTGATACAGTCACTTTACTCAGTCTCTCCCACTCCAATCCCCAGACCCCCGCCCTCCACCAGCTGGGAGTGTTCACATCTCAAGATCCCAGGGTCTAAATTTAGGCCCAGCAACTGTGAGGGAAGCACAGGTGTTTCTCCCACTCCCACCCTGGGGAAGGGGCCCTGACTGTGCCAAACCCCAAGCCGAGATCTGGGGGGAGGGGAGGAAATCAACAGGGTTCCTCCAGTGCCAGCAACCCCAGCACCCCTCAGGTGTCCATGGTCCCAGAGACACCCCAAAGAGGTGGGCTCAGCTGGCATGGGAGTGGGAGGAGGAACAGAGGAGCAATCTGACTCTTGTCTAGACTGCTAGAGACAGCCAGACAATAAACAGAATGGGGGTGGGGGTGACTCTGGGCCTAAGAAGGACGTCCCCCCCCCCGCCAAGGACAGGGGCCTCAGAAGACAGGACAGGCGCCCTGTTGGCCCTCAGGTTGGAGACAGAAAAGACAGAGAGAAATAGCGTCTGGAAGTCCTTGACCCTATAGCTCCTGGCTCAGTGCTTTGTACATAGTAGATGCTCAATAAGTATTAGTTGACTTGATCTGGGTCTTGACAAAAAAAGTTTGGTCAAGTCGGGGACCAGCTAACTTTATTATTTTGAGAGAAAGAGGCCAGTCAGCCTCTGCGGGGCCTCTCACCCTGCTGTCACCTGGACTTGGCCCTTGGGTTAATCTCAGCTCTCCACAGGGCAGGCCCACTCACGGAAGAGGAGGTGCCTCTCTTGTTTTCCAACAGTAGACAACAACAACCTCCCCCCTTCCACAGCTCCACCCTGCCGGCAAAACAACAAAACTGGAGGTTTTTGAGCCCCTGGGGGCAGGAGGTTGGGAACAAACCGAGAACCCCCCCTTCCCTGCCCCGCTCTTTCCAAGATCTCCACCTCCAATCATCCCCTCACGTTTACAGAATGGAGGTCCCAGCTCCCCTCCCTGCAGGGCCCCTCAGAAGTGTGAACTGTTTCGGCATCAGCCCTACCCGGAGAGACAAATCCTCAGAGGGTCCGCGACACGGCAGGGAGGAGGTGGCCGGGGCAAGGTAGTGGTTCGGGAATCCCGTCCCCGCCCGGACCATGCCGAGAACCTGATCCTGACGGTCTTCGCCCAGGGGGCCCCAGCGCGCCGGGGCTCCGCACTCCCAGCCTCGCACAGCCCGAGCTCCTGCCCCTGGCCTCCGGCACCCCGCGAATTTGGCTCGGAATCCCAGGTTCCGAGCCTGCCGGTGCTCCCGCACCGCTTACCTGCCTGCGAGTTGCCCACCTCGGAGCCCCGGGCCAGGCTGAGGAGGAAGCCCAGCACCTGCAGAGCCCCGTTCGCTCTCATGACTCCAGCGGAGAGTGAGGGGAGCCCAGCCCAATCCGGCCGGGGGGCGGCCCTGGACTAGGACATCTAAGCGGAGCCACCTGAGCCGCCGGAGACTTGGTAGCGGCGGCAGAGGAGATTGCAAACTGCAACCGGAGCCGGAGCCGGAGTTTGGGGCGGGATGGCAGGGGAGGGGTGTAGTCTGCAAGGGAGCGCAGGGGGAGGGGGTGAATCTCGGCCGCGCCCCGTCGGGCGCGAGTCTGGAGTAGCGATTGCTGGAGCCTCTGCGGCCCGCCCCGAGCGCGCCCCACGCCCCAGTGCCCGGCAACTTGGCCGCGCAGATCCTGGACGGGTCTCGCCCTAATTTTTCTCCGGGAGCTGAAGTAAGGGGAGGCCAAGATTCCAAACGCCCCCAAATGCTTCCAAAGGAGAAAGGTAATGGGGGTGGGGAGAGCGCTCCAAAGCCCGACCCCCTGCAAGTTGGCCTCGCCCACTAACCAAATCACTCAACTCCCCTAGCCGGTTGGGTCACTTGGGGGATTTTCCGTCTGAATGTGAATGCTTCTCTCCGAGTGTGTTTTTGAGGGGGAGGGTGTTTTTGCCGCCCGCTGAGGCCACCTCAGTTTCCCCGGAACCGCCTCGAAACCCCATAACTCATGCACCCTGCCGAGGAACCCGAGCCCCAGAGGCCGCGTGAAATTGCAGTGTCTCCGGCCGCTTCCTCCTCCAGACCCGGCGCCGGCCCGGCCTCTCCCGGGGATTTGGTTGGGGGGGCGGGGGTGGCTTCCAGCCTGGGAACAGACCCCGAAGCCCGCCTTTTCACTTCCACTCCGGGAGGGGCTCCCGCACCTGTCGCCGTCCCCTCTGCTGCCCCCCAAGGCCGCCTGGGAGAACAGCTGCCTCCCCTTGCACACTGGGGTCGGACCGCGCCGTCGGGGCGGCCAGCGTTCCCACCACAGGCGCTCACTTTCCCAGGCCTTCCGGGCCCGGGCTGTCGCTGGAGAGGAGAAGGAGGGGGACGCGGAGAGGGCACTAGAGACTGCGTCCCCCAAAGGCATGAACCCTGGGCACCTCCAGCACCAGCTCCAGGATTCTGGCCAGAGGCGGTGGGGTGCACCGCGAGGGGCTGCCCCAAACCTAGCCAGACTCCAAGGGGATCCGACGGGCACCCCCTGGTGCCCAACCGGCGGCAGTGAGGCCCCCACACGGCGTTGCATTCCGGATCTTGCCCAGAGAGCCTAATTATCTTCCCCGGAGTTTCAAGCCTGAAGACTTCGAGAACATTTTAACTTTGATTAAGAAAAATTCCACCTCTCACTCCGAGCAAAGATTACTGGCTAAAATTCTTTAAACTTGCTTTGTATTGATCGTCATCCTAGAGGGCCCATTCTCTGGGGAGGCTACCTCTCTGGAGGCTACCTTTGCCCTCTGGGCGTTGATCTTGCCCTGACCACTTACATAACAGTCATAATAGTAATAGCAACATTAACATATACATACATATACCACGTGGTTTTCAAGTGCTTCCTCAACTTAGAGAATGTTTCACTTAACATAAAAATTATGTGACCTAGGGGACTTCACTCTAGTTTACAGAACTGGAAATGTAGGACTACTCCAAGGTCATCCACCCGGTGACAATGCTGAGATGATCAGGTGATCAGAAGAAGGGACTCCGGTTTTTTGCTAGGATTTCGTCTGTCACTCCGAGACTGGAGCTTCCCCTGCTCAGAATCAAACTCCCGTGATAACTGAGCTAACAGCACTTAAGGGGACTTTCATTTTATCACTCATCCACCTTGACCTAGTTAGTCTTCAGGCTCTGGTTCTGAAGGAGGAAACCCTCCTTATTTTCTTTGTTTGTAGAGCAGTCATATTTACTTAAAGGTTGTCGTTTGTATTTACTGAGAAAAGACAGGGAGGTCTTCATTACCGAAAGCTAGCTGTATTTCTTCCTATTATCACCAACCCTAACCCTCCCCTCCCCGACTAGATAGCCAGGTGTGCTTGCTGGTATCCATTCTTCAATACATTATGCTAAACATCAGGGAGGTAAACACTGGATAAAGCTGACAAGGGGCCATCCCTGTTGGGTGCCGCTCTGACTCAATAAATGAAGGAAGGGAGGCTTTATTTAGGAACGCTCTCTGCAGTCATCCAGCATCCCTTTATTTTTCCTTACTCTTAGATGATAACTTTGGTTCTTGTTTTATTGTGAAAAGTAATCAAAAGAAGACATCCTTATCTATCTCACACCAATCTGGCCAAATTACCTCCATCCTCACTTATGTATTCTGACTTCCATCTCGTTACAGTGAATTGTCATTGCTGCTACTTAAGCTGTCACTCTCCCATTCCCATCCCTCACCCCACCCTCACCCCCACCCTCCAGTTGTACACCTCAGTCCATTTCTTTAATTAATTAATTTATTTATTTATTTATTTTTGGCTGCATTGGGTCTTCGTTGCTGCACCCGGCCTTCTTTAGTTGTGGTGAGCGGGGGCTATACTTTGTTGCAGTGCGCGGGCTTCTCATTGCTGTGGCTTCTCTTGTTCCAGAGCTTGGGCTGTAGGCACGTGGGCTTCAGTAGTTGTGGCACGCGGACTCAGTAGTTATGGCACGCGGGCTCTAGAGCGCGGGATCAGTAGTGGTGGCGCACGGACTTAGTTGCTCCGCGGCATGTGGGATCTTCCGGGACCAGAGCTCGAACCCCTGTCCCCTGCACTGGCAGGCGGATTCTTAACCACTGAGCCACCAGGGAAGCCCCGTCAGTCCATTTCTTCTAGTCTTTTTCCTGTATTATCCCCTTTCTCCTGTATTATCAATTTTTCTCTCTACTAGATCATTCCTATTAGCATACAAGTGTGCTGTAATATCTACCATCTTAAAAAAATAAAACAAAACAAACTTTCTCTGACCACGCCCCTCGTGGCCTTCTAGTCCTTTGCTCCTAACTGCTGCGAGATACTCTATTGTGGGAATCCCTATCCTTTATTTGTTCACTACTCCAATGATTGCCTCCAGCTTCCTGCTACCACAAGCGATGCTGCAATAAATATCCTTGTACGCACATGTCTCCTTTGGTTCTGTGATAATTTCTTCTGCATATTGAGCTCCACAGTCTCTGGAATGTCACACCATTAATAGTGGGATTTCTATATCCCAACCTTCTAGCCAATACTTGACGTTATTTTTACTTATTTATTTTAAAAATTTATTTATTTTTGGCTGCGTTGGGTCTTCGTTGCTGCCCGCGGGGCTTTCTCTAGTTGTGGCTCTCAGGGGCTGCTCTTCCTTGCTGAGTGCAGGCTTCTCATTGCAGTGGCTTCTCTAGAGCACGGGCTTTAGGCACACAGGCTTCAATAGTTGTGGTATGTGGGTTCAGTAGTTGTGGCACACGGACTTAGTTTCTCCATGGCATGTGGGATCTTCCCGAGCCAGAACTCGAACCCGTGTCCCCTACATTGGCAGGCAGATTCTTAACCACTGCACCACCAGGGAAGTCCTTGACATTACTCAAATTTCCAAGTTGCCATGAATTAGAAATACCTCATTGCCCCCCCCCACACACACACACAAAAAGGGCTTCCCTGGTGGTGCAGTGGTTGAGAGTCCGCCTGCTGATGCAGGGGACATGGGTTCGTGCGCCGGTCCGGGAAGGTCCCACATGCCGCGGAGCAGCTGGGCCCGTGAGCCATGGCCGCTGAGGCTGCGCGTCCGGAGCCTGTGCTCCGCAACAGGGGAGGCCACAACAGTGGGAGGCCCACGTACCACCAAAAAAAAAAAAAAAAAAAAAAAATCTCATTGCATTTCTTTAATGTGTTTGAACATCTCAAATTTTTTCTTACTTTTGGTTTTCCTTTTATGAATTGCCTATTCATTTTCCTTTGCCTATTTTTCTTTTTCTTTTCTTTTTTTTTTTTTTTTTTTTTTGCTGTACGCGGGCCTCTCACGTTGTGGAGCACAGGCTCCAGACGTGCAGGCTCAGCACGGGCCTAGCCGCTCCGCGGCATGTGGGATCTTCCCAGACCGGGGCATGAACCCGTGTCCCCTGCATCGGCAGGCGGACTCTCAACCAGTGCGCCACCAGGGAAGCCCTCCTTTGCCTATTTTTCTATTGAGATTCCCATTTTAAAAAATTGATTTGTAGCAGTTTATTTTATTCATTTATTTATTTTGGCTGCACCACTTGGCTTGCAGGATCTTATTTCCCCTACCAGGGACTGAACCCAGGCCGTGGCAGTGAAAGTGCCAACTCCTAACCACTGGACCGCCAGGCAATTCCCTATAGTAGTTTAGTGTATATGTATTTACCATATTAGTCCTTCATTGATTTTAGACATTGCAAATATCTCTTCCTAACTTTTATCATTAGCTGTCAATAATGAAATCCTTAATTTTGGTATAATCTAATTAGTCACTATTATTCTTATGGTTTCTGATCTTGATATGTTTAAAGACTTCCCCACCCTGGCAATGATTTACTGAGGTATAATTGAGATATAATTAATATACAATAAACTGAACATATATCAAGTCTACAATGTGATGTTTTGACATACATAACTACAATCAAAATAATGAACATATCCATCACCCAGGAGAATTTCCTTGTGCCTTTTGGCAATTCCTCCTTCCCCATTATCTCCCCCTGCCCCACACCAGCATGTGTATGCCCAGTTGTTCCAGCATCATTTGTTGATAGTAAAATTTTTTTTTAAATTTATTTATTTTTGGCTGCAGTTGGGTCTTTGTTGCTGCATGCAGGCTTTCTCTAGTTGCGGCGAGAGGGGCTACTCCTCGTTGCAGTGCGCGTGCTTCTCATTGCAGTGGCTTCTCTTGTTGTGGAGCATGGGCTCTAGGCGAACGGGCTTCAGTAGTTGTGGTTCACAAGTTCAGTGATTGTGGCTCGCGGGCTCTAGAGCGCAGGCTCAGTAGTTGTGGCACACGGGCTTAGCTGCTCCACGGCATGTGGGATCTTCCCCGACTAGGGCTTGAGCCCGTGTCCCTTGCTCGAACCTGTGTCCCCTGCATTGGTAGGTGGGTTCTTAACCACTGTGCCACTAGGGAAGTCCCGATAGTAGTAAATTTTTAATACTAAAAAATGCTAGTACTACATAGTTAGAAAAACTGGGCATTTTTTAAAAAAGTTATTTTTTAGGGGAGAAAACTTCAGGGGAGGTATTTTACATACAGAATCCTTTGAAATGGACCTTGTTAAATAAATACTTAGAAGAGGTAAAACGTATATGCCAAGTAAGTTTCATTTAACATAAAGCCCCTGCAGGGACTTCCTTGGCAGTCCAGTGGTTAAGACTCCAGGCTTCCACTACAGAGGGTGCTGGTTCGATCCCTGGTGGGGAACTAAGATCCTGAAGGCACGCCCGGTGCGGCCCCCGCACCAAAAAACAAAAACAAAAGAGCCCCTGCAAGAGTGATTAATGCAAAAACAAACAAAACCCCACATACACAATTACAACTAATAAGAACATTAAAAAGATTTCTGGGGACTTCCCTGGCAGTCCAGTGGTTAAGACTCCATCTTTCCAATGTAGGGGGTGCAGATTTGATCCCTGGTCAGGGAAATAAGATCCCACATGCCTTGGGGCAAAAAATAAAAATAAAAAATAATTTCTGGGACTTCCCTGGTGGTGCAGTGGTTAAGAATCTGCCTGCCAATTCAGGGGACACGGGTTTGAGCCCTGGTCCAGGAAGATCCCACATGCCGCTGGGCAACTAAGCCCATGTGCCACAACTACTGAGCCTGTGCCCTAGAGCCCGGGAGCCACAACTACTGAACCCGAGTGCCACAACTACTGAAGCCTGAGTGCTTAGAGCCCATGCTCTGCAACAAGAGAAGCCACTGTGATGAGAAGCCCGCGCACCACAACGAAGAGTAGCCCCTGCTTGCCACAACTACAGAAAGCAAGCGCGCAGCAAGGAAGACCCAATGAAGCCACAGATAAATTAATTAAAAATTATTTTTAAAAAAATTTCTGGGCTTCCCTGGTGGCGCAGTGGTTGAGAGTCCGCCTGCCGATGCAGGGGACGCGGGGTCGTGCCCCGGTCCGGGAGGATCCCGCATGCCGCGGAGCGGCTGGGCCCGTGAGCCATGGCCGCTGAGCCTGCGCGGCCGGAGCCTGTGCTCCGCAACCGGAGAGGCCACAACAGTGAGAGGCCCGCATACCGCAAAAAACAAACAAACAAACAAACAAAAAATTTCTGAGTACAGCATGAATATTACCCAATCAATAGTCGTTATCTTGATCCTAAAACCGGATAATGAAAATGCATGAAATGAATGTTACTGGTCCATCTTACGTATATATATATATATATATATATATGTATATATATATACATCTTATACTTATGTGTGTATATACAAGTGTCCTAAGTAAAATACTAGTTAACTCAGTATATTAAAAAATAATTGTCTGGGGCTTCCCTGGTGGCGCAGTGGTTGAGAGTCCGCCTGCCGATGCAGGGGACACGGGTTCGTGCCCCAGTCCGGGAAGATCCCACATGCCGCAGAGCGGCTGGGCCCGTGAGCCATGGCCACTGAGCCTGCGCGTCCGGAGCCTGTGCTCCGCAACCGGAGAGGCCACAACAGTGAGAGGCCCGCGTACTGCAAAAAACAAACAAACAAACAAACAAACAAAAAATAATAATTGCACACTCCTTTTCTAGTTTCTGAAAAACTTGCATGAAGTAGTAAGAAACTGTTCTTGAAAATCAGTAGAACATATCTGTAAAATCATCTGGGTCAAAACTTTTGGCAGGAAAGTCTTTGATTAACATTTTATTTATTTATTTTTCAAACCTTTATTTATTTATTTGTTTGTTTGTTTATGGCTACTCCGGGCCCATGGCAGTGAAAGCACGGGGAGTCCTAACCACTGGACTGCCAGGGAAGTCCCTTTGATTAACATTAAATTTCTTTAATGCTTGCTGGTTTTAAATTCCTTCTCAATCCATTTTGCTATTTATATTTTCCCAGAAATTTATCCATTTCACCTAGACTTATAAATTCATTAGTGTATGGTTATTAATAATATCATTTTGTTGGTTTTGTTCTGTTTTGTTTTTTGGCCAAACAGCATGTGGAATATTACCCAGACCAGGGATCGAACCTGTGCCCCCTGCAGTGCAAGCAAGAAGTCTTAACCACTGGACCTCCAGGGAAGTCCAATAATGTTATTATTTTTTAAAAAATCTGTTGTGGGAGCTTCTGAGTTGGTGAACATGTAGAGATGTGGGGAGAGTGGCACCTGGAGAGGGCATGGAAACTCCCACATACTTTGCCTTATACATCTCTTCCATCAGGCTGCTCCCTGAGTTGTATCCTTTTACAATAAACCAGTAATCTAGTAAGTAAAATTTTTAAAAACTGTTGTGTCAAAATAAACTCAAAATGGCTTAAAGACTTAAATATGACATGACACCATAAAATTCCTAGAAGGGAACGTAGGCAAAACATTCTCTGATATAAATCATACCATTGTTGCTTTTTTTTTTTTTTGGCTGTGTTGGGTCTTTGTTGCTGCACACGGGTTTTCTCTAGTTGTGGTGAGCGGGGGCTACTCTTTGTGCTTGGGCTTCTCATTGCGGTGGCTTCTCTTGTTGTGGAGCAGGGGCTCTAGGTGCGTGGGCTTCAGTAGTTGCGGCACACAGGCTTAGTAGTTGTGGCTGAAGGGCTCCAGAGCACAGGCTCAGTAGTTGTGGCACACAGGCTTAGCTGCTCCTTGGCATGTGGGATCTTCCTGGACCAGGGTTCGAACCTGTGTCCCCTGCATTGGCAGGCAGATTCTTAACCACTGTGCCACCAGGGAAGTCCCCATACCAATGTTTTGTTAGGTCAGTCTCCCAGGGCAATAGAAATAAAAGTAAAATTAAACAAATGGGACCTAATCAAACTTATAAGCTTTTGCACAGCAAAGGAAAACATAAACAAAACGAAGACACGACCTACGGACTGGGAGAAAATATTTACAAACGATGCTACCAACAAGGGCTTAATTTCCAAAATATACAAGCAACTCCTACAGTTCAATAACAACAACAACAACAACAAACAAAACAAACAAAACCCAATCAAAAAATGCGCAGAAGACCTAATTTTTTTTTTTTTTTTTTTGGCTGCGCCATGTGGCATATGGGATCTTACTTAGTTCCCTGACCAGGGATCAAACCTAGGCCTTGGCAATGAAAGCTCGGACTCCTAACCACTGGACCACCAGGGAATTCCCCCAGAAGACCTAAATAGACATTTCTCCAAAGAAGACATACAGATGGCCAATAGGTACACGAAAAAATGCTAATTATTAGAGAAATGCAAATAAAAACAACGAGGTACCACCTCACAGCAGTAAGAATGCCCATCATTAAAAAGTCTACAATAGAGCTTCCCTGGTGGCACAGTGGTTGAGAGTCCGCCTGCCGATGCAGGGGACACGGGTTCGTGCCCCAGTCGGGAAGTTCCCACATGCCGCGGAGCGGCTGGGCCCGTGAGCCATGGCTGCTGAGCCTGCGCGTCCGGAGCCCGTGCTCCGCAACGGGAGAGGCTGCAACAGTGAGAGGCCCGCGTACCGCAAAAAAAAAAAAAGTCTACAATAATAAATGCTGGAGAGGGTGTGGAGAAAAGGGAACCCTCTTACACTATTGGTGGGAATGTAATTGGTACAGCCATTATGGAAAACAGTATGGAGGTTCCTTAAAAAGCTAAAATAGAACTACCATATGACCCAGCGATCCCACTACTGGGCATATACCCTGAGAAAACCATAATTCAAGAAGACACATGCACCCCAATGTCATTGCAGCACGATTTACAATAGCCAGGTCATGGAAGCAACCTAAATGTCCATCAGCAGAGGAATGGATAAAGATGTGGTACATATATACAATGGAATATTACTCGGCCATAAAAAGGAATAAAATTGGGTCATTTGTAGAGATGTGGATGGACCTAGAGACTGTCATACTGAGTGAGGTAATTCAGGAAGAGAAAAACAAATATCATATATTAACGCATATATGTGGAATCTAGAAAAATGGTATAGATCATCTTATTTACAAAGCAGAAATAGAGACACAGATGTAGAGAACAAACATATGGATACCAAGGGAGGAAAGTGGGAAGGGATGAATTGGGAGATTGGGATTGACATATATATATATATATATATATATATATATATATATATATATATATATATATATACTATTGACACTATGTATAAAACAGATAACTAATGAGAACCTACTGTATAGCTCAGGGAACTCTACTCAATGCTCTGTGGTGACCTAAATGGGAAGGAAATCCAAAAAAGTGGGGATATATGTATAAGTATAGCTGTACAGTAGAAACTAACACAGCACTGTAAAGCAACTATACTCCAATAAAAATTAATTTAAAAAAAAACTAAAATTAGAATTGCCATATGATCCAGCAATCCCACTCCTGGGCACATACCCAGATAAAACTGTAGTTCAAAAAGATACATGCACCCCTATGCTCATAGCAGCACTATTTACAATAGCCAAAACATGGAAATAACCTAAATGTCCATTGACAGATAAATGGATAAAGAAGAGGTCGTATATATATACACTGGAATATTACTCAGCCATTAAAAAGAATGAAATAATGCCATTTGCAGCAACATGGATAGACCTAGAGATTAGCATACTAAGCGAAGGAAATCAGAAAGAGAAAGACAAATACCATATGATATCACTTATACGTGGAATCTAAAATATGACACAAATGAACATATCTATGAAACAAAAACAGGCTCACAAATATAGAGAACAGACTTGTGGTTGCCAAGGAGGGGGGTGGGGGAGGGAAGGATTGGGAGTGTGGGATTAGCAGATGCAAACTATTATATATAGGCTGGATAAACTACAAGGTCCTACTGTATAGCATAGGGAACTATATTCAATATCCTGTGATAAGCCATAATGGAAAACTACATTTAAATTAACATTTAAAAAAAAACCTATTGTGTTTGTGTTGTATCTGTGCAGTCTGTGTTCCATTTTCATTCTGTAATTTGCTTATCTGCATCTTTTTTTTTTTTTGGTCCTGTTTATCATTCTAGCTAGAGTTCTCTTTTTGTTTCCTCTCTTGTTCATTGATTATATGATCCTCTTTATTCTTTTTTAAAAATATTTATTTATTTATTTGGTTGCACCGGGTCTTAGTTGCCATGTGCTGGATCTTCATTGCCGCGTGTGGGATCTGTAGTTGCGGCATGTGGGATCTGGTTCCCCGACCAGGGATCGAACCCAGGCCCCGTGCATTGGGAGCATGGAGTCTTAAAAGCTGGACCAAGGAAGTCGCCTCTTTATTCTTATTTCATCTTCATATATCTCACAGATTTACCTTTTTAACGATATCCTTCAGATTTTCTGTATTTCACCTTATTGTTTGTCTGAGAGGGTATGTTAAAAACTCCAGTTCTAATAGTTGACTCATTCTTGAGTTGAATGCTTTGTTCATTAGTTTCCAAAATTTTTGCTTTCTTTCAAGTATATTTAACATTCTACATCTCTAATTAAAGCTTTTGTTGTATCCTAGATTATTTGATAAACTTTTATTTAAAGTATTTCATAATTTCTCTTATTTTTTTAACCCAAGGTTTACTACTAATAGTATGTTTTTAGTTTCCAGACATTTGTCAACTTTAAAAAGTTATCCTTTGCTTAGTAATTTCTCATGTTATTGCATTAAAGTCATAGAACATAGGTTGTGTAATACTGATTTTTTTAATGTAATATTAAGTCTTCCTTTGTAATTTTGTAGTCATTTTTTGTAAATGTTTCACATGTGCTAGAAAAAGTGTATTATCTATTTGTTATATGTAGAATTCTTCACATATAATATATTGAGCTTATTAATTGTATTATTCAGATCTTTTATTTATATCTTTGCTTATTGTTTGTCTTTTTTAAATTAATTAATTAATTTTTTGGCTGCATTGGGTCTTCGTTGCTGCATGCAGGCTTTCTCTAGTTGCGGCAAGCAGGGCTACTCTTCGCTGCGGTGCGTGGGCTTCTCACTGAGGTGCCTTTTCTTGTTGCACAGCACGGGCTCTAGCCGCGTGGGCTTCAGTAGTTGTGGCACCTGGGATCAGTAGTTGTGGCTCCCAGGCTCTAGAGCGCAGGCTCAGTAGTTGTGGTGCATGGGTTTAGTTGCTCCACGGCATGTAGGATCTTCCCCGAGCAGGGCTCGAACCCGTGTCCCCTGCATTGGCAGGTGGATTCTTAACCACTGTGCCACCAGGGAAGCCCAAAATTAACTATTAAAATTTATATATTTTGAGGCTACATTGGCAAACACATTTATGATGGCTATATTTTCTTGTTCTCTTTATTTTATTGTTATGTAATACTCTCTCCTTTGTTCCATAATTATTTGCCTTGAATTTTATCACATTAAAATCTCAATTTGCTTATGGTTTATTTTTGCCTGGTAAAGCTTTTCCCTTGATCATGGGTTGAGTTTCCAGAGAAGCCAATTCTAAAGTGGAGATTAGACGACAGGCAGTTTATTAGTGAGTGCTCTTGGGATCAACACTTGCAGGAAAGGAAGGAAACAGGATTGGAAAGAAGTTGGACTGCTGAGCAGTCACAATGCTGCAACTAATCTGGAGGGAACTCTGAAAAAAGTTAGCATCTCACCCTCTGGAGAGCAAGTGTCTTACCAAAAGGCATCTGACATACTTGCCACTTCCTGCTCAACCAGTCCAATTTACATGATGTTATCAATATAGCAGATCAGTATAATGACGTTCTGAGAGATGTACAGCTGGTCCGGTCTCTTTAGACTATTTTCTGACAGAGGGCAGGAGATTTAACATAACCTTGGGGCAAGACCATAAATGCATATTGTTGCCTTTTCCAAGTGAATGTGAACTATTTTTGTTCTCCTTTCTGATAGGAATGGAAAAGAATGTGTTTGCCAGAGCAATGGTTGCATACCATGTAGTTGAGGCCTAGCTATTTTTCTGTTCTAGCAATGATACCACATGTGGCAAAGCAGCTGCAATTAGAGCAAGTAGTTGGTTGAGTTTGCAATAGTTCACTGTAATCCTCCAGGATCTATTGTTTTTTTTTGCAGGGACCAGATTGGTGAATTAAATTAAGATACAATGGGGACCATTACCTTTGCATCCTTTAGATCTTTGTTGTCCAGTATGGTAGCCCTAGCCATAGGCATCCATTTCGAGAAGTCAGAAAAAGAGAAAAAAACCCAAAGAAAGTAGAGGAAAGTAAATAATAAAGATAAGAGCTGAAACTGGGACTTCCCTGGTGCTCCAGTGGTAAAGAATCTGCCTTCCGATGCTAGGGACGCGGGTTCGATCCCTGGTCAGGGAACTAAGATCCCACATGCCATTGGGCAACTAAGCCCGGGTGCCAAAACTAGGGAGAGAAAACCCTCACGCCACAACTAGAGAGAAGCCCACGTGCCACAATGAAAGATCCCACATGCCACAACGAAGATCCCATGTGCTGCAACTAAGACCCGACCGCAGTCAAGAATAAACTAAAATTTAAAAAAAAAAAGAGCTGAAACTAACGAAATACAAAATAAATATGCAGTGTTGAAGATCAACAAAGCTGTTTGTTCCAATATCAGAAATAAAAAAGGAGATTTCCTATAGATTCTACAGATAACAAGAGGATATTATAAGTAACTTTATTAAATTTTAAAAATTGGTTGAAATAGAAACATTCTTAGGAAAACAAAACTTACCTAAACTGATCAAAGAAGTAATAAAAAATTCTGAATGGTTCTGTATCTATTAAAGAAATTGAATACATAATATAACAACTTTCCCACAAGAAAATTCTAGACCCCAATAGACGTACTAGTGAATTATTCCATTTAGGGATGATCTTAAAAAACTTTTCTAGATAATAGAAAAAAGGAAACAATTTCCCATTCATTTTATGAGACAATATAACCTGAACAAATTTATTAAGAAATAGGAAATTACAGGCCCATCTCTCATTAACTTTGATGCAAAATATTAGCTACTCAAAATATTAGCAAACAGAACCCATTGATAGGCTAAAATTATAAAACACTGTAGTCAGCTTGGGTTTATTTCAGTAATTCCAGTGTGGTTTAACACTGGAAAACCAAATAATATAATTTACTACATTAACAGTATAAAGGAGAAAAATCATGTAATCCTCTCTATGAATGCAGAAAAACTATTTGATAAAATGCAACACCCATTGATGATTTTTGAAAAAACATGGGAATTCCCTGGCAGTCCAGTGATTAGGACTTGGTGCTTTCACTGCTGAGGCCCGGGTTCGATCCCTGGTCGGGAAACTAAGACCCTGCAGGCTGCGTGGCCAAAATATAAAAGCTAAATTTTAAAATTAAAAATTAAAAAAATTAACAAACTAGGAATAGATAAGAACTTTAAAAAATTTGATAGAGGGTGCTTACCAAAAATCTACAGCAAATATCATATCTAATGATACAAACCTTGAAAACATTGGGGGCTTTCCTGGTGGTCCAGTGGTTCAGACTCCATGCTCCCACTGCAGGGGGCACGGATTCGGTTTCTTTCATTCTTTTTTTTTTTTTTTTTTTGTGGTACGCAGGCCTCTCACTGTCGTGGCCTCTCCCGTTGCGGAGCACAGGCTCCGGACGCACAGGCTCAGCGGCCATGGCTCACGGGCCCAGCGGCTCCGCGGCATGTGGGATCTTCCCGGATCGGGGCACGAACCCGTGTGCCCTGCATCGGCAGGCGGACTCTCAACCACTGCGCCACCAGGGAAGCCCTCTTTTTTTAAAGAGAGAACAACGTTTTATTTATTTATTTACTTATTTTAGGCTGCATTGGGTCTTTGTTGCTGCACTCAGGCTTTTTCTAGTTGTGGCGAGGAGGGGCTACTCTTCGTTGCGGTGCGCAGGCTTCTCATTGCCGTGGCTTCTGTTGTTGTGGAGCACGGGCTCTAGGCGCCCAGGCTTCAGTAGTTGTGGCTCGCAGGCTGTAGAGCACAGGCTCAGTAGTTGTGGTGCACGGGCTTAGTTGCTCCGCAGCATGTGGGATCTTCCCCGACCAGGGCTCGAACCTGTGTATCCTGCATTTGGCAGGCGGATTCTTAACCACTGTGCCACCAGGGAAGTCCCGGCTTCGGTTTGATCCCTGGTTGGGGGAACTAAGATTCCTGCATGCCGTATGGTGCCACCAAAAACAAACAAACAAGAAAACAAAAACAACCTTGCAAACATTATGCTAAGTGAAAGAAAGCCTGCATAAAAGATCATATTGTTTGATCCCTTTTATATAAATTATCCAGAATAGATAAATCCATAAAAACAGAAAGATTGGGGTTGCCAGGGCTAGGGATAGAGTGGTACAGGGAGTAACTGCTTACAGATATGGGGTTTTATTTGGGGGTGATGAAAACGTTTTAGAACTACATAGAGGTGGTGGTTGTACAATATTCTGAATGAAGGGAATGACCCTGATTGTAATTTTCTTTTCTTGTGATATCTTTTTCTGGCTTTGGTACTGGGGTAATGTTGGCCTCATAGAATGAGTTAGGGATTTACTTCTTCTCACCTTCTCCTTTTTCTTCTTCCTTCTCTTCTTAAGAGTTTGAGAAGCATTGATGTCAGTTTTTAAAATGTTTGGTAGATTTTACCAGTGAAGCCTAGTCCTGGACATTTTTTCAGTTGGGAGGGTTTTGGTTACTGATTCAATATCTCTACTTGTTATGGGTAGGTTCAGACTTTTTATTTCTTCTTGAGTCAGTTTTGGTAATTCCTGTGTTCCATGGATTTGCTCATTTCATCTAGGTAATCTAATTTGTTGGTGTACAATTGTTCACAGTATTCTCTTACAGTCCTTTTATTTCTGTAAGGTTGGTAGTAATGGCTCCACTTTTATTTCTGATTTTAGTTATTTGTGTCTCTCTCTCTTTTTCTTAGACTAGTTAAAGGTTTGTCAATTTTGTTCTTTTCAAATAATTAACTTTGGGATTCACTTATTCTCTCCATTATTTTTCTTTTTTTAAAAAAAGAAGTATTTATTGGGCTTCCCTGGTGGTGCAGTGGTTGAGAGTTCGCCTGCCAATGCAGGGGACATGGGTTCGTGCCCCGGTCCGGGAAGATCCCACATGCCACAGAGCAGCTGGGCCCGTGAGCCATGGCTGCTGAGCCTGCGCGTCCGGAGCCTGTGCTCCACAACGGGAGAGGCCACGACAATGAGAGGCCCGCATACCGCAGAAAAATAAATAAATAAAATAAAAAGAAGTATTTATTTATTTATCTATTTGGCTGCATTGGGTCTTGCAGCACATGGGATCTTCATTGCGGCATGCGAGCTTCTCTCTAGTTGTGGCACAGGGGCTCCAGAGCTCGCGGGCTCTCTAGCTGTGGCCCACGGGCTCTAGAGCGCGTGCCCTTAGTTGCCCCACAGCCTGTGGAATCTTACCTACATCCCCTGCATTGGAAGGTGGATTCTTAACCACTGGACCACCAGGGAAGTCCCTCTCTATTATTTTTCTATTCTCTATTTCATTTACCTCTGCTCTAATCTTTATTATTCCCTTCTTTGTGCTAGCTTTAGGTTTAATTTGCTCTTCCTTTGTTATATCTTCCTCTTCTTTTTGATCTCTAAATGATGAAGGGTCTTAGGGCTCAGTCCTTGAACTGTTTCACTGTCTACTCTCACTCCCTAGGTTAGGAAGTGGGGAAGATCCCTCAAAGAAGACAGAGAGCAAATGTGTCCGTAGTAGGAGGAAAACCAAGAGAGAAGAGTGTCTCAGAAGAAAAGCAAAGAAAGACTTTTAATAAGCAGGGACAAATACTGCTGGGAGGGCAAGAAGGGTGAGGATTGAGAACTGGCCAGAGATTTGATCACATATGGAGGTTTTTGAAGACTTTAACAAATTTCTCTCAAATGGTGTGGATTAAACTTGATTTATAATGGATTGAAGAGACAATGGGAGAAGCTATCAAAGACTACTAACGTTATATCAGAAGAACTCAAGAGCCAACCTGAAGAGAATCCCAATGTAACCATCTCAATGTAACCAGGATAATAACCACAATGGGTTAGAGCACATTAAATAGAAATAAATCCATGAATTCATAATGTTCTTTTAAGAAATATGAAGTAGTTATCATTGGAAGATAAGAGGGAACCAACCCATTATTTTAAAAACGTTTGATCAAGTATCAAACATTTATCTTGCCTTTCCTATATGAACTATACATCAGAGTAGCCTACTACTACTCTGAAGGGAAGTTTCTCATTATTATAATACGCCAGCCAATAAATGAAGAAGGGATATTATAGTATCACCATTTTGCAACTCCTAATGATTGTATGGATTTAAGCCTTGAGCAACAACAGTTGCTAACATCACAAAAAGAGGTAACCAGATATTATATGCCTCCTGATGGAAGAACTCACTATCATCTATGAAGGAGTCTTACCAAAATAATCAAATCTGAATCTGATCAGCCTCTCAATCCAATACCAATTTACAACAAATTCATAGGCCAAAGGAAAGATACCACACAGTCAGCAAAATTCAGAATGCAGGAAATTTTATAGGACAACAATCCAAGTTTCTCCAACAAATAAACTGCAAGAGAAGGATACCCCAGAAGATTAAAGGATGATTGTTTGCCAATTTTCCCCAAACAGCCCCAGGATAGGGAATGCCTGAGACAGTCATTACAGGGTTGGGCCACTATGAGAGTTAGAAATGTTTTTACTCTCTCTAAAAGCACAAAATTTGGGCTTCCCTGGTGGCGCAGTGGTTGAGAGTCCACCTGCCGATGCAGGGGCACGGGAAGATCCCACATGCCGCGGAGCGGCTGGGCCCGTGAGCCATGTCCGCTGAGCCTGCGCGTCCGGAGCCTGTGCTCCGCAATGGGAGAGGCCGTAACAGTGAGAGGCCCGCGTACCGCAAAAAAAAAAAAAAAATAAAAAAAATAAAACCACAAAATTTCTTTTTTTTTTTTAGCCACACCACACCGGCTTTCGGGATCTTTGTTCTCCAACCAGCGATGGAACCTGGGCCCCAGCAGTGAAAGCGCTGAGTCCTAACCACTGGACCACCAGGTAATTCCCCAAAATTTCTTTTTAAAAAGTAAAAAATCTGGACTTCCCTGGCGGTCCAGTGGTTAAGGCTCCACGTTCCCAATGCAGGGGGCATGGGGAAGATCCCTGGTCAGGGAAGATCCTGCATGCCGTGTGGCACAGCCAAAAAAAAAAAATATATATATATATGTAAAAAATCTGTTTACATATGTTTAAAGTATATCTTGAAGGATATGCAAGAAACTGCCTATAAGAAGGGGAACTGAATGCAAGACATCACTTGTATATCCTTTTGTACTTTCTGTTTTGTTCATGTTTTATATAGTCAAACAATAAAATAATTGGAAAGGAAAGAAGAAAGGAAGGAAGGAAAATCATCAGACCAATTATATTTCTCTGTAACTTCTATCAAGTAGGCCTCATTCTATCCTCTGGTTAATCCCTCTTCTATGTCACAACTCTTCAGATATTTGACGATGTCTCTCTTTTCCCCTTTCGTTTTCTTTTCTCCAGCCAAATGTCTCCAGGTCCTCCCACTGTTCTTCAAGTGACTCGCTTAACAATCTCTTCTTTATTGCCCCTGTCTCTCTTGGTTGTACGTGGTCCAGTTTGTTAAAGTGTGTAGCCCAAGACTGAATATCAGATGACAGATGGGGTTATCACTTAGCACATCCTGAACACTATGTCTATTAATGGAGCCAAAGCCTAAATTAAATGACCCAGCAATTCCATTTCTGGTTATATACCCAAGAGAAATGAAAACATATGTTCCCACCAAAACTTGTACACGAATATTTATTACAGCATTATTTACACTAGCCAAAAGACGGTGAAGGAAATCAGAATATATCATCTCAAAATATGCCTCTTTGACAAAAAAAAATTATTTTGAGCTGAAGGCAATTTAAAAAAGCAAACACAGAAACTTCCCTGGTGGTCCAGTGGCTAAGACTCCGTGCTCCCAATGCAGGGGACCTGGGTTTGATCCCTGGTCAGGGAACTATATCCCACATGCCGCAACTAAGACACGGCACAGCCAAATAAATAAATAAATATTAAAAAAAAAAAAAGAATAAAGCAAACACAGAAAAAGCTTTCTCTCTCTACACTCCTCCTTTTCTGCCTGAAGGCAGGATATAAATTGTCTTTTACTAGAGACACTCTAGACGCTTATCAGCCCAGAGAGAGCACCAGAGAAATCTGCAAACAAACCTCACTCCATTAGTTTCCTCGCATATATTTATCTTCCCACAGTTGGCCACCCTTAGAAGGCTAAAACCCTTTTCCTTTATTTATTTATGTATTTTTAATTGGGGGTAGAATTGCTTTACAATGTTGTGTTAATCAGCTATAATGTTTACAATGTTAAGTGAATCAGCTATATGTATACATACATCCCCTCGTTTTTGGATTTCCTTCCCATTTAGGTCACCACAGAGCATTAAGGAGAGTTCCCTGTGCTATACAGCAGGTTCTCATTATAAAACCCTTTTCCTTTGTCCTATCATTTCTCCACAAATTTATTGTTTTTTTCTTGAAGATGCCATGTTAGCCAGAGTTCTAAGTCATTGCTTCGAGTTACTCTTCGTTGAAGTTTCTCATGTGTGATATGCACTGCATGTGTTAATAAACTTGTTTTTCTCTCGTTAATCCATCCTTTTGTTAAAGAGCCCTAGCTGAGGACCTAAGATGGATAGAGGTAAATTTCTGCCTACCCTACAATGGAAACAACCCAAATGTCTATCAACAGAAAATGGATAAACCAAATGTGGTGTATCCAGACAATTGAATATTATTTGCCCATAAAAAGAATGGAGTATTTATAAATGCTACAACCTCAATGAACCTTGAAAACATTATGCTAAATGAAAGAAGCCAGTCAGAAAAGACCACATATTATATAATTATATTTTTATGAAAGTCCTGAAAAGGGTAATCTATAGAGACAGAAAGTAGATTAGTGGTTGCTTAGGGCTAGGAAAGGGATGACTGGGGGTAGGAGGATGATAGCAAATAGGTATGAGGTTTCTTTTTGAGGTGATGGGAATGTTCTAAAATTGACTGTAGTGATGGTTGCACATATCTGTGAATATACTAAAAACCACTGAATTGTACACTTTTAATGATTTAATTATATCATACGTGAATTATATCTCAATGTGAATTTTAAAAACAAAATACTTTTGTTTTTTAAAAAAGTAAACTTTTTTTTTTTTCTTCCCGTAGGAAAAAAATGGTTTTGTACATGTAACATTTTTGGTTAGTTTCATCATAGTGTCACTTCATATAGTGTTGCTGTTACACAGGCTATTATTTTTTCTTAATTGGACTATAGTTGATTTATAATACTGTATTAATTTCATGTGTACAGCAAAATATTTTAGTTATACATATATATATTCTTTTTCAGATTCTTTTCCATTATAGGTTATTATAAGATATTGAATATAGTTCTGTGTGCTATAAAATAAATCCTTATTGTTTATTTTGTATATAGCGCTATGTATCTGTTAATCCCATACTCCTCATTTATCCCTCCCCCACTTTCCCCTTTGGAATAAGTTTGTTTTCTATGTCAGTGAGTGCTTCTGTTTTGTAAATAAGTTCATTTGTATTAGTTTTTAGATTCCACGTATGTGATATCACATAATATTTATCTTCGACAAGCTGTTATTAAACCAGCCTATCCTTGTTCATCAGTTATGAATTGGGGGCCTGAATGAATGAGTTTTCATTTATCTTGGCTAATTATCATCTCTTTGAGATTCATCCTTCTTCTGGCCATTCTATTGCCTTTTGGATTCTGATTATGTTTTCCACTGGGCAAGCTATCTGAAAATCAGATCACTATATTCAGTTTTTTATTCATCATTTATATTCAAATGCTGGACTATTCCCATGGATTCTAATCTTGTCTCCAGTTTTGTCTCCCACAATCCATCCTCCTTACTGAAGTTTGTGATGTTAAAAAAAAACAACAAAAAGAACCAGAAATTTGGGACTTCCCTGGTGGCGCAGTGGTTAAGAACTCGCCTGCCAATGTAGGGGATACAGTTTCAATCCCTGGTCCAGGAAGATCGCACATGCTGAGGAGCAACTAAGCCCATGTGCCACTACTACTGAGCCCGCGTGCCACAACTACTGAAGCTCACGCACCTAGAGCCCATGCTCCGCAACAAGAGAAGCCACTGCAATGAGAAGCCCGCGCACCACAACTAAGAGTAACCCCTGCTCGCCGCAACTAGAGAAAGCCCGTGCACAGCAACGAAGACCCAAGGCAGCCAAAAATAAATAAATAAATAAATGTATTAAAATGTAAAAATCTGTATTAAAAAACCCAGAAATTTCATCAGACCACTCCCTTGCTTGAAATCTTTTAAAGGATTTTCATTGCCTTCAGGATAAAGGGCAAACTCTTTAACTGGCTCACAAGGCCCTACACTGATGTGGCCCAATCCTCCAGCCTTATCTCTTACCACTTCTCTATCCGGCTTTGTGTATCTGCCATAAACTGACCCTTTTCTCTCAACCTCGAAATAAGCTGCTTTTTGTGGAACATTTTTCTTTCACCAAGTATTTACTGAGCCCCAACTATATTGCCAGGTGCTGTTCCTGAACTCTCATGGAACTTACATTCTTTTTTTTTAATATATACATTTATTTATTTGTATTTTTATTTATTTTTGGCTGCGTTTGGTCTTTGTTGCTGCGTGCGGTCTTTCTCTAGTTGCCGCGAGCGGGGGCTACTCTTCCTTGCGGTGCACGGGCTTCTCATTGTGGATCAGGGGCTCTAGGCCTGAGGGCTTCAATAGTTGTGGCTCCCGGGCTCTAGAGCGCAGGCTCAGTAGTTGTGGCACATGAGCTTAGTTGCTCCACAGCATATGGGATCTTCCCCCACCAGGGCTCGAACCTGTGTCCCCTGCATTGGCAGGCGGATTCTTAACCACTGCACCACCAGGGAAGTCCCATGGGCAACATTTATAAAAAAATTAGATGACAAGGTATCCCCACAAACCCCAAAATACAAGCAATGAGAATGAACACCGAAAGTCACAGGACCTGCTTGTTACGGGTGTCTATGCAGGAGAGAGCAGAGGTAGCAACCGGTGTCAACCGGGTGTGTCAGAGAATATGAGAACAGGTGAAGCTCCAAACAGAAAGCCTGGCAGGCCAATCTGACAATGGCAACTGAAACAGAGAGAGGTTTTGCACACCCCCCAGTGGCGGGCGAAGACAAGGGCCTGTGCATGTCAGTAAGGACTGAAGAATTTGGAGTAACTTCACCCCCTTTGAACTCTCCAAACTGACTCTCCAGGGCTTCCTTTCAGGATAGGCCCCATACTGAAGAAAGACTGATGAGAGAGGAATCAAAGTTGAGCAGGACAGGGACAACAGAGACAAAGGAAGAGAAGGTCCGGAGAAAAGTAGGGTGCGGTACGAGGCTGGAAATCTCAGACAGCAAGCCACTATATTTCTGAACACTACTCAAAGCAGCAGAAGAGGGAGCTCTGTCTAGATAGGAAAACTATCTGAGCAAATCCTTCAAAATATTAAATTCAGGTAAAAATGAGCAACAGAAAGTAACAAGTTAAATCCTATACAAAATTTCTATAAGAAAAAAGAGAATCAGAAACAGAAAAGCATCCCTACAGACAAAGAAAGCATGCCAGAGAAATAGGCACACAAAATGGATGAAATTAACATCAAAAATGCTTAAAGTGGTAGAACTCGAGGAAAAATTAAAGTAAAAGAAAAAACATTTTAGAAGTGAAGACTAGGGAATTCCCTGGCGGTCCAGGGGTTAAGATTCTGTGCTTTCACTGCTGAGTGCCTGGGTTCAATCCCTGGTCAGGGAACTAAGATCTTGCAAGCCACACAGAGAGGCAAAAAAAAAAAAAAAAAAAAAGACTAAACTATGAGGAACACAATGAGAAAATAAACACAATAAATAATGCCTTAAAAAAAGATGAAAAAGAGGTAAATTTTTAAAGTAAAAAGAAATGAAGTTAAGAGGATTTAAGAGAAAATGATAATATTAAAGACAGAAAAGGAAGATATTATACAATCCTTGGCTCATATTGTCTTTTCTTTTTTTTTTTTGGCTTAAATGACAACCATTTATTTCTCATCGTTCTAGAGGGTGAGTCTAAGATCAAGGCTTTGTAGATCCAGTGTTTGAGGAGGACCCACTTCCTGGCTTATAGACAGCCACCTTCTCCCTGTATCCTCACATGGCTGAGAGAGAGGAAGCAAAGTCTCTCCTGTCTCTTCTTATAAGGGCACTAATCTCATCATGAGGGCTCCACCCTAATGACCCAATCACCTGCCAAAGGCCTCATCTCCAATTATCCTTAGGTAACTTTCTTTGAGTGTCTTCATGGACCCCACTAACAGGTTAATAGAAATCTCTGAAAAAGAAAAACAAAGCAAGGGGACAGAAAAAAAACACCAAATACTACTCAAGAAAACTTTTCCTAAAATTAAATATTTCAAAACTACATATTAAAAGAATATAGAAGATACTTAAAAACATTGACCTAGAATGACCAACACCAAGACATATTCTAATAAAATTACTAGACTTATAGGAAAAAAAAATCCATGACCAGACAAAGAGAGTATGATTCATAAGTGACAAGTTAGATAATTATGAGACTTTCTGACAGCAGTGCTTTATGTAAGAAAAAAATGAAGTTGACATATTTTAAATATTCAAGAAAAGTACATATGAGCCAAAGCAAACTAACCTTCAACTATAATGGCCACAGACAAATTGTTACCAATATGTAGGAACTCGGGGAGTGTTGTTACCATGAGTCTTTCCTAAGAAATCCACTAGCAAATGCACTTCAGACAACCAAACTTCCTAGAGAGACATCAACATAAGGGTTGTGTGTGAGCATTGTAATATTATTTATTTGCAGAACTGAGACTGAATAAAGGTTAAAAGAGAGAGTATAGTAGTATGTAATGACCATATGGTCATAATATCATATGACCATATGATCTGACCATGTAGATATTATAACCATAAAAAATGGGAGGAGAATGGGGATGGCATTCACAAAAAATTTTTTTAATCTTTTCAGTAATCATAATTGGTGGAGGTGGTATTACTGGTGTATTCTGAGACTGTGTAATGTGGGGTAAAGCAAATAAGAAATTATGAAATATTCTATTTCTCTATTTCTGTGCCCTTAAGAACCATGATTATTATTATTTGGTCTATAGAGATTTATTAAAATTGAAAGTTGTTTGATCTTCTGTCCCATGAGCATCCATCCAGCTGCCTGTCAACTAGTAAGCTGCATGATTGCTGCTGTCATTAATGCCTTTGAAATCTTCAGGGTAAGAGCAGGTCTGCCTTTGCTTGAAACTCCTTGTTCCATGCCTTGTAGCCAACCCAACTCTTCATACCTTTATATAAAAGGTCTCCAAAACCTGCACTCCAAGCAAGTCATCCGCAGATGAAAACATATTCCCACTAGCAAAACAAAAAATTCATCCAGACACATCAAAGACTCAAGTCTTCAACTTCCAGCTAATTCTGCCTAATGCCTGTTTAGTGCCTGTTTGCCTGTGGCTAGAGTGTGAAGCATGTGCTTCAGAACATGGGAAGAAACAGCATCATGTAAACTTAGGGGCAATCTCTAAGAAGGAGCATCTCTAAGAAGGAGCATCTCTAAGAAGGAGCATCTCTAAGAAGGAGCATCTCTAAGAAGGAGCATCTCTAAGAAGGAGCATCTCTCTCTAAGAAGGAGCATCTCTAAGAAGGAGCATCTCTAAGAAGGAGCATCTCTAAGAAGGAGCATCTCTAAGAAGGAGCATCTCTAAGAAGAAGCACTATTTCTTTTTTTTGGCTGTGCTGCACAGCTTGCAGGGATCTCAGTTTCCCAGCGAGGGATTGAACCCAGGCCCCGGCTGTGAAAGCACCGAATCCTAACCATTAGACCACCAAGGAACTCCCAAAGAACCACAATTTTTGATGGAAGAAAGAAAATATAGATTTTTTGGGTAGTTTTATAGTTCCAAATTTGAACTAGAAAAGTCAGTATGAACACTATACATACATAGCTTTGTCCACTGAGAAGACCTAGAGTGACCAACACGATAGTAATGAGTTTTCCTAGTTCATGGTGCTCTCTAACGGCCTTTTTTTAAAATTTATTTATTTTTGTCTGCGTTGGGTCTTCATTGCTGCGCGTGGGCTTTCTCTAGTTGCAGGGAGCAGGGGCTACTCTTCGTTGCGGTGCGAGGGCTTCTCATTGCAGTGGCTTCCCTTGTTGCGGAGCATGGGCTCTCGGCACGTGGGCTTCAGTTAGTTGTGGCACGTGGGCTCAGTAGTTGTGGCTCATGGGCTCTAGAGTGCAGGCTCAGTAGCTGTGGCGCAGGGGCTTAGTTGCTCTGCAGCATGTGGGATCTTCCCAGACCAGGGCTCGAACCTGTGTCCCCTTGCATTGGCAGGCAGATTCTTAACCACTGTGCCACCAGGGAAGTCCTCTAATGGCCATTTCCCATTAAAGAAACCAAGATTTTTGGAGAAGTAGGTAAGACTGTTGGATGCTCAGGAAATAGTAGGATCTATGGATTGGAGGTGAATGTGAAGGAGACAAACTATTGAGGTAAGCATGGTTGAGCCAGTGACCTGAAGGTGAGGTGGTTATTGGAGAGCTAAGTTTGAAGTTTCTAAGATGGCACAGTTTTTTGGTGATGCCAAGGTCTAAGTTATGACTGGTGGGATAGAGGAAAGATCATGGAGGGCAACGTGGTCAAGAAACTGAGAAGTCAGAGTATTAGACGGGAGATCCAAATGGATGTTGAGGGCACCAAGAATAATGAAAGAGGATGGTCTGCAGAAGAAGACAGTGAATCAGGAGCTGAAGTTTTCAGTGAGTAAGAGTCAGTGACCTGAGGGGCGAACAAGAGCATCATGGAGGGAGAGGGTGTCAGAGCCTGACTGAGTGAGTCTGTAAAGAGCAGAGGGGTTGCCAGCAGAAGGGAGTAGTGGGTGGTCTGTAAGACATTAAGGAGCAAATGGGACACCACCCCAACCCCCTGCCCCTGAGTTATTTGGAGTATGAGAGAAACCTGGAGAAGGCAGCCAGCAAAGAGGTGTGCTCTGGACAGACACAGGTAGGTTTCAGTTAAGGTCAAGAGACAAAGGAGTCTTCCGAGGGTGCTCATCACAAAGTGGGGATTCAGAGAAGCACAGAGGAGGGAGTTAGAGCAGAGGGAACAGGCTGGGACTGTGGTGGGGCAAGGAGGCATACAGCAGTGTTGGACTGAATGGGGAGAAGGAAAGGAGGGAGGGAGGGAGAGAGGCAGGGAGGGAGGGAGGGAGGGAGGGAGGGAGGGAGGGAGGAAGGAAGGAAGGAAGGAAGGGAGAGAGGGAGGGAGGAAGGAAGGAAGGAGGAAAGGGAGAGAGGGAGGGAGGGAGGAAGGAAGGAAGGAAGGAGGGAAGGAAGGGAGAGAGGGAGGGAGGGAGGAAGGAAGGAAGGAAGGGAGAGAGAGAGGGAGGGAAAAAGGCAGGGAGGGAGGAAGGAAGGAAGGAGGGAAAGGAGAGAGGGAGGGAGGAAGGAAGGAAAGAAGGGAGAGAGGGAGGGAGAGAGGAAGGAAGGAAGGAGGGAAGGGAGAGAGGGAGGGAGGGAGAGAAGGAGAGAGGGAGGGAGCGAAAGAGGGAGGGAGGGAGGGAGGGAGGGAGGAAGAAAGAAGGAAGGAAGGAAGGAAGGAAGGAAGGGGAGATATGATGGGATTGGTCCAGATGGTCTGTTTATGGAGAAAGACATTTCTTCTTAAACAGCTTTATTGGGGCATAATTGACATACAATGAACTGCCTATGTTTAAAGGTGTCAGTTTGAGAAAAGCCTTCAGCTAGAATGACAGCCCCGTGTCCTGAGCAGAGGGGAGATCCCAGAGTCCTTCTCACTGCAGTCAGTCCTCTGGATCACGTAGTTTATGCCAGGGTCATTCCCTTGTTTTTCTTTTTAAAATATTTATTTATTTATTTGGGCCGTGCCAGGTCTTAGTTGTGGCACGCGGGATCTTCGTTGCAGCATGCGGACTCTCAGTTGCAGCATGCATGTGGGATCTAGTTCCCTGACCAGGGATCGAACCAGGCCCTCTGCATTGGGAGTGCAGAGTCTTACCCACTGAACCAACAGGGAAGTCCCTCCCTTGTTCTAATTGTGTTTTTTTAATTGTTTTGTTTTGGTTTTTTTGTGGTACGCGGGCCCCTCACTGTTGTGGCCTCTCCCGTTGTGGAGCACAGGCTCCAGACACGCAGGCTCAGCGGCCGTGGCTCACGGGCCCAGCCGCTCCACGGCATGTGGGATCTTCCCAGACGGGGGCACGAACCCGTGTCCCCTGCATCGGCAGGCATACTCTCAACCACTGTGTCACCAGGGAAGCCCTGTTTTTTTAAATTTTAAAAAAAATTTTTGGCTGTGTTGGGTCTTTGTTGCTGCATGCGAGCTTTCTCTAGTTGCAGTGAGTGGGGCCTACTCTTCATTGCGGTGCGTGGGCTTCTCATTGTGGTGGTTTCTCTTGTTGCAGAGCACGGGCTTCAGTAGTTGTGGCTCCTGGGCTCTAGAGTACAGGCTCAGTAGTTGTGGTGCACAGGTTTAGTTGCTCCACAGCATGTGGGATCTTCCTGGACCAGGGCTCGAACCCATGTCTCCTGCATTGGCAGGCAGATTCTTAACCACTGCGCCACCAGGGAAGCCTCCATTTCATACTTTTGACATCTAGAACTGTAAGATAATAAATCTGTGTTGTTTTAAGCTTTGTGGTAATTTGTTACAGCAACCGTGGGAACTAACAAAACAGCCCACAACCTGAAACCTTCCTGTGTGACCTCAGACATCATTCATTGATTCAGTGCTATGCACTGTTCTAAACACTGAGTAAACAGTAGTAAAACGAGATAAGGCCCCTGCCCTTAAGGAGCTTACATTCTAGGGAGGGTAGACAGTCAACAGACAACTCAAGAAATAACTGCAGGGCTTCCCTGGTGGCGCAGTGGTTGGGAGTCTGCCTGCCGATGCAGGGGACACGGGTTTGAGCCCTGGTCTGGGAGGATCCCATATGCCGCAGAGCAACTGGGCCCGTGAGCCACAGCTGCTGAGCCTGCGCGTCTGGAGCCTGTGCTCCACAGCGGGGGAGGCCACGATAGTGAGAGGCCAGCGCACCGCGATGAAGAGTGGACCCTGCTTGCCGCAGCTAGAGAGGGCCCTCGCACAGAGGCGAAGACCCAACACAGCCATGAATAAATAAGTGAATGAAAAAAAAAAAAAAAAAAGAAATAACTGCAGTAGTAAGTGGCATGACATAAACAAAACAAGGCGCTGGGGAAGTGACCACTGGTGTGCCTGGGGAGGGGCTTCTTTAGACAGAATCCTCAGAGGGTGATTCTGTCGGGTGACATGTGCACCAAGCCTTGAATGACAAGAAGGACCAGTTGTGGTTGATCTGAAGGAAGAGCATTCCCGGCAGAGCAACCCGCAAGAGCACAGGCCCTGAGGTAGGAATGAGCTTGGAGGGTCTGAGGAACAGAAAGAAGGAGGTCCATGTGGCCGGAGCAGAGAGGGTCCTGGGCAGGCGGTCAGAGAAGAAGCGAGGAGCCAGATCATGCAGAGGCTCACATTCACAGCACGGAGCTGGGATTTTACTTTAATTGCAGAACGAGGCTTATTAGAAGGATTTGAGTCGGGGAGTGACAGGATTGGGTTTATTTGTCTAAATAATCAAGTCTTGTTGCTGTGTAGTGAATGAACTATAAGGGGTGAGAGTAGGGGCAAGAGGACCAGTTATGAGGTCACTGCTGTAATCTAGGTGAGAGGCGATGATGGCTTGGACCAGTGTCCACAGCCTGGAGGCAACCACTGCTACCGTTTCTTGAGAATCCTCCAGAACTGTTCCATGTACAAACACAGCAAATGCTTTTTTTTGCAAATTCATTTTTGTTTTTTTAAATGACAATTTAGAAAGGTTAGTAGGAAGGTATCCTGTTTATAGAGTAATAGAGGGTGTGCTGTGTTTATACAGAAACGATTTTTCCTAGATAAAATTGTCCCTAGAGTAGAGAGGGGCAAATTACTACTTCAGCCCTAATCCTGTTTTGATTAAACAACCCTCAGTTTTATACTTTGGTCTCCTGAGTTAACTTAGGAGGGACTGTCCCACAGAAGTAACTGATGTTGATTCTTTTGCTGGGGATAGGTGCTGCTCAAAATACATACACAGAACTTCCCTGGTGGTGTAGTGGTTAAGAATCTGCCTGCCAATGCAGGAGACGCGGGTTTCAGCCCTAGTCTGGGAAGATTCCACATGCTGCGGAGCAACTAAGCCCGTGCACCACAACTACTGAGTCTGCACTCTAGAGCCCGCGAGCCACAACTACTGAAGCCCGCGTACCTAAAGCCCACGCTCCGCAACAAAGACCCAAACGCAGACAAAAATAAATAAATAAATGTTTTAAAAAAAGAAATACATAGATTGGCACTTTCGCTTTAGGAGACAGCTGAGCGAAGAATAAAGAAGGCAGAATTTGGAATTGGATAGGTCCAAATCTGGGCTTCGCAATTTATTGTGTTTAAATATTAGAACCTAGGGGCAGGACAGGAATAAAGACGCAGATGTAGAGAGTGGACTTGAGGACACAGGGAGGGGGAAGGGTAAGCTGGGACGAAGTGAGAGGTGGCATTGACATATATACACTACCAAATGTAAAATAGGTAGTAGGAAGCAGCCGCATAGCACAGGGAGATCAACTCAGGTGCTTTGTGACCACCTAGAGGAGTGGGATAGGGAGGGTGGGAGGGAGATGCAAGAGGGAGGGGATATATGCATACATATAGCTGATTCACTTTGTAATACAGCAGCAACTAACATAACAATGTAAAGCAATTATACCTTATATATAAAGATATATAATTATATCTTTATACCTCTATAAAGATGTTAAAAAAAAAAAGATTAGAAATGGGAGAGCAGGAGTAACCAGAAAATCATGACCTTCATACAGAAGGCAAAGTACATTTGAACTATGCCACAGTTGGGAGGTAAAAGCACCTAGGGGCTTGGGCTTCCCTTGTGGCGCAGTGGTTGAGAGTCCGCCTGTCGATGCAGGGGACACGGGTTCATGCCCCGGTTCGGGAAGATCCCACATGCCGCAGAGCGGCTGGGCCCGTGAGCCATGGCCGCTGAGCCTGCGCGTCTGGAGCCTGTGCTCCGCAACGGGAGAGGCTACAACAGTGAGAGGCCCGCGTACCCGCTCCAGTGGAACAGAGGGGCTGGAAGAGAAAGTCCTCAGAGGATCTGGGCAGCAGATTCTAAGCCTCTGTCCCCAGTGGCCATTCTAGGTGGTTAAAATAAGGGTCCTCAACTTTTCTATGCTCGGTTTTCAATTCCAGCATTTTTGCACCTTATGTATTTGCACTCTCAATCTCCTTCTTAACATCAGCAGAGGAATTATTCCCATTACATGGTTACATGATGATACTTCCTAACAGGCAACGGTTTGGTTTCTTCAGTGTCACATTCTTTGCTTTTGGAGCTATTCTGCAATTATAGCATTTGTGTGTGGGGTTTCGTTTTGTTTTGTTTGCAATATTTTTCAAACTGTGCTTCTGGGACCCCTGGAGATGGTGTCCTCAAAGAGCTTACGATCTATATGGAAAGGGAGACAAACCATCAGTAACCATAAAGGGAGACCAATGCTGGGATAGGTGCAATGGGAGAGCAGAAAGGAGCAGCCACTCTTGTTTGGAGGTGTCAGAGAGGGCTTCTAAGAGTAATGTGGTCTTGGCTGAGGGCCAAGGATGAGAAGGAATTAGCCAGGAGTACAACCTGAGGGAGCACTTATTATAAAGCCTCAGTGATCAAGATAATATGGTACTAGCATAAAGATAGACAAATAGATCAATGGAAGAGAAAAGAGTCCAGAAGTAGTCCTACAAATATATAGTGAATTGATTTTTGACAAAAGTGCAAAGAAATGCAATAAAGAAGGGATATTCTTTTCAACAAATAGTGCTGTAACAATTGGATATCAATAAGCAAAAAAAGGGCTTCCTGGGCTTCCCTGGTGGCGCAGTGGTTGAGAGTCTGCCGGCCGATGCAGGGGACACGGGTTCGTGCCCTGGTCCGGGAAAATCCCACATGCTGCGGAGCGGCTAGGCCCGTGAGCCATGGCCGCTGAGCCTGAGCGTCCGGAGCCTGTGCTCCGCAACGGGAGAGGCCACAACAATGAGAGGCCCGCGTACTGCCAAAAAAAAAAAAAAAAAAGTGCTTCCCTACATAGAGATCTATTGAATATGAATCATCTTTAAAAGTCCGCTCATTAAATATGTTCTTCTCTGTATTTTTTATTAATATATTTTATTTAGTGATGAAATAACATTTAGATTTATAAGGGGGAGAGAGAGAGACAAAGACAGATACACTCTTGAGAAGGAGGACAATTCCCAAAATAATGTCGAAGATATTTCTCAATAAAAGCTTGTTTAAAAAAAAAAAAAAAAAGGGCTTCCCTGGTGGCGCAGTGGTTGAGAATCCGCCTGCCAACACAGGGCACACGGGTTCATGCCCTGGTCTGGGAAGATCCCACGTGCCTCAGAGCAACTAAGCCTGTGCACCACAACTACTGAGCCTGAGCTCTAGAGCCCGCGAGCCACAACTACTGAGCCCGCGTGCCACAACTACTGAAGCCTGCGCACCTAGAGCCCATGCTCCTCAACGAGAAGCCACCGCAGTGAGAAGCCTGTGCACCGCAACGAAGAGTAGCCCCCGCTCACTGCAACTAGAGAACGCCCACGCGCAGCAACGAAGACCCAACGCAGCAAAAAATAAAATTTTTTCTTTAAAAAAGCTCTATGAGACCAGGAACTTGATCACTGCTTATGTCTTTAGCACTTAGAAATGTCTGGCACATAGTAGGTACTCAATAAATATTTTATATTACTTAAACTACATCAAAATACTATGATATAGGAATGACTGTCCTAAAGATTAGAAAATTGAAGACAGAGAGGTTAGGTAACTCAGCGAAGGTCACACAGATCAATGTGTCAGAGGCGCGACTCAGCTCTCTTAGGTTCTTAACCGGATGCCTCTGTTTTGTTTTTTCTTTGGCCTCGCCATTCCCTGACCAAGGATGGTACCCGTGCTCCCCCAGAGGAAACGTGGAGTCAACCACTGGACCACCAGGGAAGTCCCTGGACGCCTCTGTTTTAATAGGCAACCTGGACTCAGAAGCAAAGTGCCAAGCACATGGGCAATTAGTATCTACTGAACAAATAAATGAAAGTAGACTTTAGCCCATGGTTTCATCTATTGCTCAGTCTCTGTTGACAGGCCTATTAGCTTGTCAGTGCATATGAAATGCACACCCCTCTACACCTAACAGTTACTGAAAGAATAAATAAGCTAAATGTGTAAACTAAAAAACACATTAACCTAAATAGTGTGATAGGCGGTGAGTAATTTTTTCCTCATACATGCTAAGCTATGGAGAGGTAGGCAAAGAAAAGTGAAAATCCAGGAATTGAGGTTGAAGGAAAGGGTGTTTCAGGACCTCAATGAATTTTTTTTAATGTCTTTATTGGAGTATAATTGCTTTATTATGTTGTGTTAGTTTCTGTTATGCAACAAAGTGAATCAACTGTAAATATACATATATCCCCATATCCCCTCCCTCTTGAGCCTCTCCCATCCTAAGACCCCTCTATGTCTTCACAAAGCATCCAGCTGATCTCCCTGTGCTATGCAGCAGCTTCCCACTAGCCATCTCTTACTTCATCCCAGCTTCCCCTTCCCCCACTGCGTTGAGTCAGTTCTCTACGTCTTTATTCCTGCCTTGCCACTAGGTTCACCAGTACTGTTTTTTTAGATTCCATATACGTGCGTCAGCATACGGTATTTGTTTTTCTCTTTCTGACATACTTCACTCCGTATGACAGACTCTAGGTCCATCCACCTCACTACAAATAACTCAATTTCGTTTCCTTTTATGGCAGAGTAATATTCCATTGTATATATGTGCCACATCTTCTTTATCCATTCATCTGTCAGTGGACACTTACACTGCTTCCATGTCCTGGCTATTGTAAATAGTGCTGCAATGTTCTTTTTGAATTATGGTTTTCTCAGGGTATATGCCCAGTAGTGGGACTGCTGGGTCACATGGTAGTTCTACTTTTAGTTTTTTAAGGAACCTCCATACTGTTCTCCATAGTGGCTGTAACAATTTACATTCCCACCAACAGTGCAAGAGGGTTCCCTTTTCTCCACACCCTCTCCAGCACTTACTGTTTGTAGATTTTTTAATGATGGCTATTCTGACCAGTGTGAGGTGATAACTCATTGTGGTTTTGATTTGCATTTGTCTAACCATTAGTGATATTGAGTATCTTTTCAAGTTTGTTGGCAATCTGTATGTCTTCTTTGGAGAAATGTTTACTTAGGTCTTCCGACCATTTTTGGATTGGGTTGCTTTTTTGATATTGAGCTGCATGAGCTACTTGTATATTTTGGAGATTAATCCTTTGTCAGTTGCTTCTTTTGCAAATATTTTCTTGCATTCCAAGGGTTGTCTTTTCGTCGTTTATGGTCTCCTTTGCTGTGCAAAAGCTTTTAAGTTTCATTAGGTCCCATTTGTTTTTTGATTTTCTTTCCATTACTCTCGGAGGTGGGTCGAAAAAGATCTTGCTGTGATTTATGTCAGTGTTTTGCCTGTTTTCCTCTAAGAGGTTTACAGTGTCTAGCAGCCTTACATTTAGGTCTTTAATCCATTTTGAGTTTATTTCTGTGTATGGTGTTAGGAAGTGTTCTAATTTCATTCTTTTACATGTAGCTATCCAGTTTTCCCAGCTCCACTTATTGAAGAGGCTGTCTTTTCTCCACTGTATATTCTTGCCTCCTTTGTCAAAGATAAGGTGACCATATGTACATAGGTTTATCTCTGGGCTTTCTATCCTGTTCCATTGATCTGTATTTGTTTTTGTGCCAGTACCATACTGTCTTGATTACTATAGCTTTGTAGTATAGTCTGAAGTCAGGGAGCCTGATTCCTCCAGCTCCATTTTTCTTTCCTAAGATTGCTTTGGTTCTCAATGAATCTTGACCACAGGGAACTGACCTGAAATCCAACACCTCACAGGTGCACATTGGGCCAATGCCTGGAAGAGCCCAGAGGGGTCTACCTGGCTTTACACATCGAGACTGGAGAACACATCTGAAATTTTAGGGAGGTGCTGAGACTGCAATTAACTTTCCCCCTCCTAACAGTCCAATAAATTAAGTTGGAGGTGAAGGGTGGAGGGTGGAGGCAGGGGCTCAAAAGTTTATATCATCTTTTCTGTGACCAACTACTAGAACATCAGTCCACAATAGCTTAAGCAGAGAAGGCTCCTGATCTTGCAGTCCAAATACCTTGAGAAACTCAAACTGACCTGTGGGCTACTTCTGACAACTTAAGTGGCTTTCTTTTCTGGGATAGATGATGGATGTCTATACAGGAGGTAACTTTCCCATACATAGAAATTGGATATCCTGGTTGCCCATCAGACACCATCTGAGTTCTTTGTAACTGGTGGATTGGGAGGTGGGATGGGGCTATTTTAGAACCTGAAGCACATGGAAAGCCCTTTTGTGAGTTACTTCTAGTACTCCAAAATCAGTTAGTTTGGGATTATCCTCAAGTACCAATAGATAAACAGCTGAAACAATTCTTAGCTCTTAGTTTAAATCAGTTTTTAAACTCATGGGAGAGCCAATTAAGACCTACCCTGAGAAAAGGATAAGCTGTGCCTATAAACATCGCAAGAGAAATCTCTGCACGCAAATGATCCTGATTTACTACATGAATCTGGTTTTATTGAGCAAGCTGGGATTTAGGACCACCAGGTTCAGCATTCATTTTCACCTTGAACCCTATTTTTTTCTATCCAATGTTTTATCCCTGGTGTAGCAGGGTCATTACAGCGTAGAGGAATGAAGCAGCACAGATATTGTGGGTTTCCCCAAAGGATGGAGAC
Source organism: Phocoena phocoena (assembly GCF_963924675.1). Taxonomy (NCBI): domain Eukaryota; kingdom Metazoa; phylum Chordata; class Mammalia; order Artiodactyla; family Phocoenidae; genus Phocoena; species Phocoena phocoena. The sequence continues at coordinate 58,893,655 of NC_089229.1, forward strand.
TCTTGCCTACATTCAGTGTTTTAACAAACCGTTTCCCACAATGTTTACTTTTTTTATTTTTTATTGGCTGCACAGTGCATCATGTGGGATTTTAGTTCCTGGACCAGGGATTGAATGCAGGCCCTCAGTGAGGGCATCAAGTCCTAACCACTGGACTGCCAGGGAATTCCTAAACAATGTGTATTTTAATCAAAACTTCCAAGCTCCTAGTTTAGCTTAATTCAGGGGGGAAAAAAAAAAAATCACATAACCTAACCAGCAAAATCCTTAGCAATCCATTCCCAAACGAATTTTTCAAATAAACATACATTTGACCCCTGAACAATACACAGGTTAGGGGTACCACCCAGTCAAAAATCCTTATATAACTTTAGAGTTACCCCTTCTTATTTGCCTGTGCTTTCACCATCTGAGGAATCAAACAACTGTGGACTGTGTAGTATGTGTTTATTGAAAACAAAACAAAACAACCCACACAGTTAAACCCATGTTGTTCAAGGTTCAACTGTATATCCCTAGCCAGTAACTTTCTAATTTCTGAATTCTGGAACAAATGAACCATTGTCACACAGATAAAATTAGGTACAGCCTTTTCCCATACTTTGCGTGGAAACGTCCTCTCTTGGAACTTCCACAAATTTCTAGGAACGCCTCATGTCCTGTACATTTTCACCCCATAGAGCAATGTACCATAGAAAGATGCAGGCTGGGTGACAACTGGCTTACCAGCAGACCACAGTAGACAGGTGAATTTTATGAAGGATCTGAATACAGACCCTTTAAGCTACCGAAATCTGAATACAGACCCCTTAAGCTATCCAAGTCATGCGCTCCTAGTAAATAAAGTCTTCTGTCCTCCACCAGGGGTATGCACACCTCAGTCTAAATCACTTCCTGATTCAATAACACTCCTTACCCTGCTAGTTCCTCCCTGTTTTAAAAACCCCAGCTTAAGCTACTTGCCAGGTTGAATTAATCTAACATTCACAGATGCCTTAACTCCTCTCCCCAACCTTTAGCTATGCAAACTGGGGAGGCCAAAGGCAGAAATACAAAAGGTTTAACTCACCCGGATAAGCTTTCTCACCCCATGAAAACATCACGTGGCACTCCACAACTGAATACTTGGTAAAAGTAATTAATTCTACGACATACACCCCCCCCACCTGACAATACATACTCAACATGCCATATAAAGTATAATTTCTACTTTATTGTCTTTCCGGGAAACAGTATTTCTTTAGTCTTTAAGAACTTAGCTCCTTACATGGGCTTTGGTGGAGGTCGTGGGGCAGCACCCTGGAAGATAAAGAAATGAAGAATTTTCAAAAACCACGCATGGAAGAGTCCCCCCTCAAAGAACTTGACCACTACCCTCCCATCACTAACAATGTATTTGGGCCATAAAAGTATGAATAAATGTGGAACAAGATTACACTACTCAATCTGTAACAAATTCTTACAGCTATTCTTCAAAAGTGTCTCTGAACAAATGTTTAGGTGTGGGTCTTTACAGACTTAGTTGATCCCACCCACAGGCAGTGATCTTAATTTGATATTCCTTGGGTCCTTCCTTATCTTTTATCCATTACCACTCTGGCTTCCACATCTTTAAGATACTCACAGCAGGTCTAAATCGGGGTGGAGGTGTTCGGTCCTTCCGGGCTTCCCGAGAACGATTCCTGACTACCTTGCTGTGAATGGCACAACTCACGCAGTAATGCAGTTTCACATACAGTTTGGGAAGCACATAGGCTAAGAAACAAAAAATTAGAGGTGTGATATTAGGTATGGTACCACATTGCACTGTTCTTTCTTGTTCATTCTATCAGTCAAAAGTAAACTTACTCATGGGCTTCCTTGGTGGCGCAGTGGTTAAGCATCCGCCTGCCAATGCAGGGGACACGGGTTTGAGCCCTGGTCCAGAAGATCCTGCATGCCGCAGAGGAACTAGGCCCGTGCGCCACAACTGTTGGGCCTGCGCTCTAGAGCCTGAGCTCCGCAACAAGAGGAGCCACCGCTATGAGAGGCCGGCTCGCCACCACTAGAGAAGGCGGCGCGCAGCAACAAAGACCCAATGCAGCCAAAAATGAATAATAAATAAATTTTTTAAAAAAGCAAACTCACTTAAGTGTCTGTCAGACGTATCTACAAGATTTCACCCCCAAAGCCAAGTGTTCAGTTTCTGGTATCTAAATACATATACATATAAAACACAGTTCCACAAATGAATATTCCCTTACTGAGCGACCCTGTCACCATAGGAACTAAATCCACACCACAGATGTAATATCATCAAAAATCCAGTTCCTTCACCAATTGCATCAGCCCTAATGCCTACTCCTGTTGCCTAAAAAAGTTAATTCGTCTTAAGAAAAAGAAACGATCAAAACGACATCATATTGCTCCAAACATCACCCTTGTCGACCAAACTGGACTGCTTTGACTCTTAAAAGTCTTCAAAAGACTTTCTACAACTACTCAAATGTTTGTCAACAATTCAAGAGTTGTTACATTTACATTTTCAGCTAGTACTCCCGAAATTTTGATACAGGATAAACACTATAAGTGCTTTTGGAATCTCATCCCCTACAGTCACAAAATAAGGCTCAAAGATTGTGAGTAAAAAAAAAAAAAAAAAAGATTGTGCAGTACGACCAAAAGTCCCCTCTGTCCAGAGAAGACTCAAAACGGCAAACAACATAGCAAAAACATCATTCGCTTCTACCGACAACAATCCTAAAGGTGCAAGAAAATTGTTGGACACGCTCCAATGAACAGAGCCTGCGGATGGGGGGGTGGGGGGTGGGAGAGGAGGCAAGAAGTGGTTTTAGGTATTAAGATACTTGCACAGTTTGCGCGCCAGGAGCTCACTCACCATCGAAAACACTCGCTTCGGAAATGTCCCTGACGGCTGCGGCCTCTACGATGTTCCGAATGACGAACTTCTTAATGGCCTTATCCTTGGGCACGCAACGGGCACAGTTGGTACAGCGAATAGGCTGCACGTGGCCGCGGCCCTTTTTGGCACGACCATTGTTCCTTCTTTTTTTGGTCTGCGTGAAAATGAAAACCCCATTAGGAAGAAGACGCAACTTACCCAGCCTATCTCCTTTCTAGCCACATTCCGCGCCGGCAACCTCCAGAAAAGTGCCACTCAGATACCCAGTCCCTCCACAAATCCCCCCGAGCCTGGAACAAACATACGCTCTTTCCACTCCTCCACCGTGGCCCAGGTTTTCAAACCCCCACAATCCAAAAATCTGCTCCTCTCAAGCCTCCACCCGGCCCGCACATTCACCACGAGACAGGACTCACCATCTTGGAAGCGAGGAGGCGAAAGAGGATCCGGCTCTCGGGCCGACTCTCCTATATAGCGCGAGATCCCTACGCTCGCGCCGGGAGATTCCTCCTAGACGTCTACTGGAAGCACGCCAAGAACGGAAATCCAGTTTACTCAAATTTTCTTTATTATTCAGCGTTTCCGCTGAAATTTAGGGCAGGAAGGTGTTTCTCGAGTTTCTTTTTCCGTGGCACACGGTGACGGTGGGACTATTTAACCAGTTGGCGGAAGAAAATTAGAGTTATACGTTTCCCAGCAACCCTTGCGACGCCCTACCCCGGAAGTAATTCTGGGCGGCTATAGTTATCCTTTTTTGCGATGCTGGGCGGGGAAGTTCCCCAGCGCAGGGCCGCAAGTCGCCTTCCCAGTTAGAGGCCGGAGGGCAAGAGATGCATGGTGGGAGTTGTAGTGCGAGGTTGGCAGGCCCCGGGCCCCAAGCACTGAGACCGAAGGCGACACTATGCCACCGGGGGACGCTCTCGGCTCGTTTCTCTGACAGTCCTGTTACTTGGTGCTAGATTGAGAAATGGAAGAAGGCGGGGGTGGCGTGCGGTGGGGGTGGAATAAAGCATTTTGTTCCTTCCTCCTTTCAATATGGAGAAAACCCCACAACGAGGAGACATGGACAAGTGCGTTGGTGCTAGGGTTGTTCCTCGTTCGCTTTTTTATTCCTGGATCCCGATAGCTCAATGCTAGGCGCTGTAGTAAGCACTGTATAAATATTAACTCATTTAACCCTCAACAAGCCTTTAAGGTAGGTTCTATTATTGTCCTTACTTTACAGATTGAAAAACTGAGGTGTAGAGGTTAAAACTGAGGTTGTCTGAAGTCACGTCGTGCTAGTATGAGGTGTTCTGGCTCCACTATACTATGCTGTCTCTTACCTAACAAATGGATGGAGGTATATATAGCCTGAACTAGTGACTTAAGAGATTTGACTCAGACTCCTAGTAGAAATATATTTTACGTTGGTACTCAGTACATACACAAATGTACTCAGTACATAACACACAAAAGTGAAACATAAACTTCATGAAACAATGCCCTTATGACATAAGGTGCACTGTTATGTTCTATTTTCTTTTAATAAGTGTCGATCAATCCCCACCAAGGTGATTTCACCACTCATTGATGAATCTGGCCCCCTACTGAAACATACTTTGTTCTGTCTGAGTTCCATTTACCTCTGGAGAGCCTTCAGAGAGTCTTTAGCCTTGAGCAGGACTGGCTATTCATGGGTAGCCAACCACCCACTTGTCTCCAAAATTGAAGAAATTTGGGTGTCAAGGTGACCTCCCAGCATTCAGACCCAAGATGGTACAGATGGAGACTGACCCTTCATTCATGAGTCATTCTAGAGTCCGAATACACCAGATTCACTCTCCCTCCCACAACCCGTTATGGTTTCCGTTAATTTGTAACCCACTTTATTGGGGTTAAAATTTATTTTCTAACTTTAGTTTTGGCTTCAAAACAACTATGTTCATGGTCTTGCGTTTCAATTTGCTAGTTTCAATGGGTCATGGAAAATGACAGACTCTAGATGGAAGCATCTCCAGTTTTCACTTCAATATAGTCTTATGGAAAACACAAAGCAGACAATATCGTATAGAATGGCAATGAGGTAGACAGAACAGAAAACATTCAGTGAGGGGGACAGAAAATAGTTAATATTTAAGGCAGAACCAAGTCAATGTTCCTATGTTGGCTTTTCTTTGGATTTTTATAGCCTGGGGGTTTCACTGGCTGGATTTCTGGGCTTTAAGGGATAAACACAGACTTTGGGTGAACACACCATATCCTTGGGTTCAAATCCAGGTTCTATCACTTACTGGCTTATAAGTCTTAGACAAGTTATTTATTCTCTCTTGGGCTTTTATTCTTCACTAGTAATGGTGACCGTTCTTTCATAGGTTGTCTCTACAATTAAATGAATACTTGGTACAGTGCTTGGCATTTATGAAATGCTCAAGAAGTGGTAGACCCTATTATCATCATTATTCATGCTATTGTATCTTGTATCTCCCTGGGAATATAGTGTGTTTTCACATAGTAGGTACTCAACAAATGTTTGATGAACCTCTGCTTTGGACAGATAGACAGGTTGGGTTTTCTCTCCTTTCCTGAAGGCACTCCTGGTGGGCAACTCTCCTCCACTTCCCATACTAGGTTGAAAATTCTTCTGTTCTTCTGTAGAAACAACTTGAGCACTCTTGCTTGGTTTCCTTTCAGTCTTATACTTGTTCACCTTGAAAATGTTTAGTAGCTGGTGCAGTATGCTGCAAGGAGGTCCCCCTCCCTCCCAGCAGAAAAGCAAGGCAAAGGAAGTCTGCAAAAACAACCAGGGGTGTTAAATTACTCATGTTTATTTATAACAGACCTTCAGCCAGTACAGTACAAAACTTACAGTAGTATATCTCCGTTACACAAATATTTACTTACAATATATTACATATACAAAATGCTTTGCAATAAGTCTCAAAAGCTAGTTTAACTCCCCTTGAGAAAGGAGAAAAACTCTTTAAAAAAAAAAGGGGGCGGGGGAAGGGGGAACCAGAGGAAAAGGAGGAGGTGAAGGGCTAAGGTCCAAGGAGACACCAAGCATAGGCTACAAATGAAACCCTGGGAGAGAGAGAAGAGAGGTGGTATTGCACTTGCTTCTGTGTTTTATTTTTTTTTTCTTTTTGTTCTTCATAACTTCTGATTAAAAATATATATTATATATATATATTATGTACACAAGGAAAGAAGCTGCCGGAAGTATTACAAAATCCCATCTGCAGCTTGGACACTGACACGAAAAAACAAAGGTCTGGAAAAGTGTCTATTTAGAAATTTTTTTGTGTGGTGTTGATTTTAAATATCAATATAAAAGGAAAACACCTCTTTTCTCCATGTGGGTTTCAATGTATTTTTTTTTCTTTTTCTTTACTTTTTTTTTTTTTTTTTTTTTTTTTATGCAAAAGGCTGCTGGGAGAGAACATGAGGATGTTTGAGGTTCCAGAGCTGGAAGGCTCTGGAAAGTAGGATTTTGTACCTAAGACCCTGGTTAAAGTGCAGTGATGGTCTGGAGAGAGACAGAGTGCCCTTCTCTCCCCTCCTTAGCACCTGGTCTTGCCCTTCCAGTCTCTGCTCTCATGGGCTCAGAGTATGGCCTCAGAGCATAGTCTTTCATGTTCCAGGAGGTTACAGGTGCCGAAACTGACTGGGGGAGGGGATAGGGCACCCTAAGGCTCTGATACCCCAGAAGGGACTAGTCCTTATGAGGTGTCACCAAATACACAGCAGCAGAAGAGGTGGTGAGGGCAGGTCTAACAGGAAGGGGCTCAATAACCAGGACAGTTGAGGGGAACCCCAGATATTAATCGCAGCTCTGCTGCCATTCTGAAACAAGAAGACAGTTCCCTGGGGTGTTCTCAAGAAGACTCTCCCCTTCTCCAGAGACCACTCTCCTCCCAGATGACTCCCCGATCCTCTGCCCTTGGCAGCATCTGTTTATTGCTACATTGTCAAGGAGGAACAGTCAACCCACGTTGCCCCTCCTTGACAATCTGGTTCTCTTGGGGAGACCACATAGTGCGGGAGAAAAGGAGGAAGAAAAGTTTTTTAGGGTCTCCCTTCCCATAATAGGGTAAGGTAGACTCTCTTAGAGCCCTTAAGAGCCCCAATCCCAGGGTCTGTTCCTTAGCCAACCTTTTACCATCCCCCTAAATTATCCCTGATAGGGAGTGAGAAAAGTAGGAGGCAAAAGAGCCAATAAGGAAAGGACATGTGGAAAGAAAGATGGAAGGGAAGAGAAAAGGGGAGGGAGGGAGGGGGAGAGAGAGAGAGAGAGAGAGAGAGAGAAGGACGAAGTGTTACAACTTGTGAGGTGTTGTGTTTGGTTTTTACTTTTTTTATCTTTAAATATAGAAAAACAGGCTTTGGTTTGAATCTCAAGGAAGCAGAGAATGGGATGGCTGTGGCCTTGGGCAGGGAACTCTTGTAGAAAGAGACCTCCATTTGCAGTGGAGCTGTATCTCCTCCTGCCCCCTTCTCACTAACTAGGTTACCCAAATAGCCAGGGGTCTCTGCAGTAGCCAGGAGAGTGTCCCCTCCTGCCCTACATCTGGGAGCTGAGTGTAGAGGGGGCAGTAAAGGATGACCCCCCCAGTTCCGCTGTGCCCATCCCATTCTTGCTGGGACAAGAGTGGAATGGGGAGAGGGGCACAAGCCCTTGCTCATCCTGGGATAATTTTTGGTTATACAGAATATTAGGAGAGAGAAAAGAGACAGTCTTTTCTCCCTGCCACTGATCCTAAGAACAGGGCCCAGGAGCCCGGGAATGAGAGGGTGAATCCTGCTAGGGGGAAAGAAGAAGGCAGCGTGACGCGGGGGGCTGAGGGTACCCCCTTGTTATCAGGTAGCAACTCACCAGTTTCTCATAGGACAGGGACCACAGAGGTCCCTGAGAGCCCAGGAAGGTCACTAGAGTGAAGAAGTTTGAGAGGTGGGAGAGAAAGAGAAGAATTTTGACCCATTCCCTTCCCTGGTTCCCATTTAGGCACCTGTGGCTCCAAACGTGTCAGAGACAGAGGACTGCTGACCTAGCCTTGGCCCCTGAGAATATAAAATTGGGGCACTCCAAGGACAGAAAAACCACCACGGAGTAGACGGGCAGTTCGAGGAGAGAAGAGAGAGATATCACATCCTAGAGGCAGATCCTGAATGTGGGCTTTGGGGAACTCGTATTCCTAGGGGGATGTCAAGAGGACCCTCAGTCCCATGGTGCCTGGGGAGAATGTCTTCGGCCTCTCCTACTTCCAAATGAGGGATTTCTTCATTCGATCAGGAGTAGTGCAAGCTGCCTAAAGTGAGAGGGCACAAGAGGTATGGAGTACCAGGTTGAAGGGTCCCAGAGAGGAGATATAATGTCACAGAGCTAAGGCAGGGCCAGAGGGAGCTATCACCATCGAAACTGAAGAATCAGATGATGTAAAAGATGAGGACTTAAGTCAAGAAGCTCAGGGTCTCTTAGCACTAAGAGGAGCTTCCTACCCCTGGGGCTGTTGGAGTAAGCTGGATCAAAGAGAAAAATGAGGCCTAAAGCAGAAAGGGACTGTGGGCAGGAAGGTGGGGTGTGGTAAGTGACCGATATAAGTTAAAAAAAAAAAAAAGCAAAAGAAAACAAATTATATTAATAAATAACTCAGTGAGTATGGTGGGAGGAGAGGAGAAGAGAAAAAGGAGAAACATAAGCAAAAGACCTGTTTCATCACAATGCTTAGATCAGTCGGGGAAGAGGAGGCGCACAGGTGAGGAAGGGTCAGGGTCAGGTGTGAAGTCAGGTAGCCAGTAGCGGGGCTACACAACCCAACTCCTTGGGACGTGATGGGGACAGGGCTAGACTCCTGTAGGTAGGGCACTGGAGTGGTGGACCGAGGGGGGACGCTTGGTCGCTAGCCCACCTTGTGCTCCCCCCGGACAATGTGGGAAGAGAATTCGTACCGGTCCTGGCTGTGGTAACCACAGATGTTGCACTCGAAAGGGTCTCTGAAGCCGTGGCAGCCCATGTGGATAGTGAACATGACATGGTCCAGGAAGAGGATGCGGCAGTGCTCACATTTGAAGGCCTTCACCGGCTCACCGCTCTCGCCCACCACCCGAAGCACTTCCTTGGAGGGGCCTGGGGTGCCCCGCAGTAACCCCTCCTGTGGCTTGGGGTCCTCTTTGGCGTAGGCAGGACTGGGCCGGCCCACCACAATGGTGGGAGGAGGCTGGGGTGGGGGACCCTGAGGGAGGGATACCACTGCCCCAACCCGATCTTCGTGGTTGCTCTCTGTATCTGTGGAGTCCTGGCAGCCATTGCTGGGGGACGCCCCGGGGTCAGTCAGGGGGCCTCGGGCCCGGTAGAGGAGGGGACCTCCATCAGCCAGATCCTCGGGTCCCTCACCTGCTTCTCGGGACCCTGGAAGCTCCAGTCGACCAGGGAGGGGCTGCATCTGAGTGTAGACAGAGCTGATGACGGGCGTGAGTTCTGAGATGCAGTTGGTAGGTGGAAGGCGGAGGGGACGCAGATGTTCTGCCCCCACAAAGGCCAGAGAACCTCCAAAGCCAGGCTCCAGGCCGTGGTGTGCCACCAACTCCACATCCTTCTCATAGCCACCCGAGTTCACATCATAGGGGAGGTCCGAGAGGCTGAAGCGCATCTGCTTTTCGCCTGCGGAGAGAAGGGTCTCAGCAGGGCTGGCTTTGGATAATTCCTAAGCTCCCCCAGGATTACTTCTTCATTTTCTTTCCCCTGGGGATGGCTGTAACATTATTCACCACCCCTCATTTACTTCCCTCAAGGTCAGGTCCTCTGTGGGGCTACTCCCTGACTCTGGGCTATAATCTTAGGGAAGGACTCAGTCCCAGCCCACTGGTCTTGAATACTTCCTTCGTTGCTCTCTATAAAGCTCCAGGTCCTTAGAGAGCTAATGACCAGGGCCAGGTTAGGGGACTCCATACACACCTCCTCTCTCTGACTCTAAGGGTCCTTCACTCAGCCCCCATAGACTGAGTCCTTACTATTTTCAAAATTTGGAAGAGCCTGAGCCCCTGACCCCCTCCTCTTACAACCAACCACCTGGAGAGACCCCAACTCTGACCCTTCTCACACCCTCACGATGCGCTCCCTCTTCACTCCCCTCCTATTCTGGGGATAGATTCTGAGCACCAAAGACCACCAGACCGCTTTCTTTCCCCCAAGCAAATCTCCAGACCCAGTTGATCTAAGGGCTACCAGTGCTCAGATTTAGATGAGCTGTGGCTTAAAGCTGATGTCTCCTCTCCAACTGGACTCTTACCTACAAACTTCTGGGGAGTGGAACGCTTGCGTTTGGTGAGGCTGTTGGCCAGACGATCAATGAAAGTTGGCCTCTCAGAGGATGAGTGCAGCATGGAGTCTGGCACCATCTCCAGGTCCCGTATCTCATCACCTAGTGGGAGGGAGGTGGGAACAGGTAGGAGCAGCTGAGTAGGGGTAGCAGGGGCCCAGCTACCTTTGCCTGGAGAAAACCAGCAGGTCAGTAGCTAAGTAAGGTCAAATCCCATGCCTGGGAAATGGGGCCCTGCTTACTTCACCCCATCTAGACCTCACCACAGCACATTTCTGATAATTTGGGGACAATTAAATACATGTGGCCCTTGATTGTATACTTCCTTGTACACTCTCTCTCTCCCATTAGACTGAGGACATAGATCAAATCCTCCCCCTCCTCTGGATCTCCCTGCAGTACCCACCACAGGGCTCTGCACCAACTGGGATGCTCGGCACATTTACTGGGGTAACTGTCCCTGTTCCATAGACCCCATCCCTTTGTGGGGGTAGGTGCTGGGATTACCCTTGTCCTGCACTCCCTCCGGCCTTGTCCTCAACTCCCCGATGGTCCTACCTGCAGGCTCACCTGACTGGCCAGCCAGAGCTTGGGCTTCAGTGCTGAGACTCTGTAGGTAGTTGTGGCACCGCTCCTTGTGCTCCTCCAGGGTGCTCTGCTGTTTGTAGCTCCGGCCGCAGTAGTTACACTTGTAGGGCTTGCCCACCGTGGGAGAGGAGACTGTGTAGGAGAGAGAAGAGGAAGCACTGGAGTTACTTCTCCCTGTGCCCTGGCTCTGCAAAACCGCCCAGGAGCAAACGTGCACGGGCGTTGCTCAGTCGAGTTCTTCTGCTTGTCTTCCTTTCCCCAACTTCAGCTGCAAACACGGACAGACGACCAAACCTTGGAGAGGGACAATGGGCAGCTATGGGAGGAGAGAGGGGACCCAGGGCACATAGCTTTGGACTGTTGGTGGGCCTCAAGATGGCCAAATTGTTGTTCAAAGGAAGGGAGGACCCAGGGACTTTGTAGGGGGTCATCCCTGGCAGGCAGGCTGGCCCCACCCCAAGATCTCAGAGTCTGGGGCCCAGACTGTGGTTTAACCTTTCCATGTGGCAGGCGGGTATAAGTGCTGTTTATCAGACAAGGGGATTTTTTGCTTACGAACTATCTGTTTCAGTTTGGGGGAAATTGGTGGGCTGGAGTGACAGAAACAAGAGCCCTTAGATCTGCCAGTGTGGGGAGGGGCAGTTTTCACTGACCTTTACTTGTACTCTTACTTCCATCCCTGGCCTGGTTTTACTACTCATTTTTCTTTCTCTCTACACTGAGATACCAAAAGAGCCCTAGAAAAACCATCACTGATAGAGAAATTCTGAGAAGAGAAAAAAAAAAAGAACAGAACAAGAGGAAAGTAAAGGCGAAGAATAAAAGGAAGAGAACACCAACTTTGGGGGTCTTTTTTTAAAAAACAAAGAACAGGTTATGAAGATTTTGTTTCCACTGAAGAGAAAAAGGTTGGAAAAACTGAGATCAACAGTTCCTTTAAAAACAACTTGAGGGCTTCCCTGGTGGTGCAGTGGTTGAGAGTCCGCCTGCTGATGCAGGCGACACGGGTTCATGCCCTGGTCCGGGAAGATCCCACATGCCGCGGAGCGGCTGGGCCCGTGAGCCATGGCCGCTGAGCCTGCACGTCTGGAGCCTGTGCTCTGCAGTGGGAGAGGCCACAGCGGTGAGAGGCCTGCGTACCGCAAAAAAAAAACAGAAAAAGCTTGAGAGATGATATTTGTGAAAGTATCATTCTACTCTTGAGCAGGGACTCAGGAGAAGGTATCTCCAGGAGGCTGGTAATTACTACCCACCCCCCAACGCCTAAACTGGGCCTAGTCTCAATCAATCTATTGCCCTTTTGCTCTGGCACTGTAAATCTGAGTGGTTGGGGGATGAGATGAATGCCGTGGTCCTCATCCACCCAAGACTCTTGGGGAAATGATCTAACATCTAGGGGAGAAACTCCTTTTTTCCTATAGTGTGGGCTGTGATAGAAAACATCTCACAGAGATGGGATCCAACAGTATATGTGTCCACTTCCGTCCCTAATAATCTCCTACAGAGCAGCATCCAATATCCACCCAGCTGGCCCTGCTGTTTTGATAAGAATTCTAGGGGGCCAAACCATCCTTGTCCCAAACCAGCAGGGGGAGCCACCCCTTTTCCTCAGAAAAGGAGCACAACTCCCTGGCACCTGCCGTTAACGGGATTCCAGCGAGGCTGCAGAAGAGCTCTGTGATAATAACATCTACCTTGGAATTGTTACGAGGATCACATGAGTGAGGAGACACACGTGAAATGCTTTGGAGATTATAAAGCATGAATCAATAATGATCCTTCTCCCTGGTTCTCCACATACATAGAGATAAAGAGGTCCCAGCTCCAAAGTGAGAGAATCTAGAACAAGGTAGGTGGCTGGGAGAAGCAGAGGGTGGTGAGGTGATTGCTCTGTCCCTTTAAATCCTGGCCTAGGAGAGTTTAAGAAAAGAGAAAAACAGCAAGGAAGGTTTCCAAGGACAGACCCTACTAATTATTTCCCCTCTGCCCTTCTTCCTTCCTTTTCCCAATCTTGAGCTCCCTCCTTCCTGCCAGCTCAGCTCCTGGCCTCTTTCCAAGTCCAAACCAAAGCTTAAAAGTTAGCAAAATGCTTCAAAAGTGCTATCTGTCCAGCTGATTCAGAAAGACGTCGACTCAACCCGCCTTGGCTGGGGCTAGGAAACCTGGTTAGTCCAGTTCCCTGGCACTGTTCCAAACACTGACCTCCAGGCACCCTCTGGATTTGCTGTTGCCTCTGGGAAGGTGACAACCTCTTGGGATGGGAAACAGAAATGGGATACTCTTTTCCTAGGCTTCCTTTCTTCCAGTTTGGGAGGCCCATGAAAATTTTCAGGAACCAGCAGGAAGTCAAGGGGAGGACAGACAGAGGGGGGAGATGCAGATGGTGATAGGTGTGGGGCCTGGGGCACACGGGAGTAGAAGGAGGGGTTTCCCTGGTGCTCAGCAGTTGGGGGTGATGGGGCCCAGAGGGTTCTGGCATCAGCGTGAACTTTAAAAACCAAGTCGGGGGACTTCCCTGGTGGTCCAGCGGTTAAGACTCTGCGCTCCCAACACAGGGGGCCTGGGTTCAATCCCTGGTCAGGGAACTTGATCCCGCATGCCGCAACTAAGAGTCTGCATGCCACAACTAAAGATCCTGCATGCGGCAATGAAGATCTCGAGTGCTGCAACTAAGACCTGGTACAGCCAAATAAATAAATAAATAAATAAATAAAAACCAAGTCAGGGAGGGTGAGTGTTGAGAGCCAACAACGTCACCCAGGCTCCTTCTTGCTCCCTATTACAGAGAATGGCAGATGTAAAATACCCCATCAAAAAGCCCCAAATCCCCCATGGGGCCTGCTGCCCTGCTCTGTGAGTGCTCTGCCCTCCTCAGTGGCAGACACTGTAACTCCCCCAATACAAGAAAAGTGGCTGAGCTCTATTTGCTGGGTGTCCCGGTCAGGCCACCTACCCGAGTGTGTGCGGAGGTGGCCAGTGAGCGCATCACGCCGGCGGCAGGCGTAGTTGCAGAAGGGACACTTGAAGGGCTTCTCCCCAGAGTGCAGCTTGATGTGGCGCAGCAGGTTGCCCTTCTGGGTGAAGGAGGCACCGCACTGGTTGCAGTGGAAGGGCCTTTCCCCTGCGAGTGGAAGACAGAGCCCAGACGACCGGGCGTGAGGAACTGTGAAGGTTAAACCTAGTCCCTCACCCTCTGCTTCAACCCGCCCGGGGGGAAGGAAGGTGCTCAGAACACATTTCTGAGAGGCAGGGCTGTGCCACATACACAAATCCTGCTTTATAAGGACCCCTTGGGAACAGTCTCACCCTGAGATGTGGACGAGAGGTGTGTGGCAGGGGGAAGGGCACCAGCCCTGGAACTCTGGGCCAAAGACTGTTGTTAAGAACTGAGCCCTGCAGGTCCCACTCTGCCCCAGAAGTCTGAAGCCCAAAGCCCAAGAAAGCTGGGAAGAGGCTTCTGTGTTCCCTTTTTTAAAAAAATCATGAGACAGGGGCTTCCCTGGTGGCGCAGTGGTTGAGAGTCTGCCTGCCGATGCAGGGGACACGGATTCGTTCCCCGGTCCAGGAAGATCCCACATGCCGCGGAGCGGCTAGGCCCGTGAGCCATGGCCGCTGAGCCCGTGCGTCCGGAGCCTGTGCCCCGCAACGGGAGAGGCCACAACAGTGAGAGGCCCACGTACCGCAAAAAAAAAAAAAAAAAAAAAATCATGAGACAGGGACTTCCCCGGTGGTCCAGTTGTTAAGACTCAGTGCTTCAACTGCAGGGAGCAAAGGTTCGATCCCTGGTCAGGGAACTAAGATCCCACATGCCTCGCAGCACGGCAAAAAAACCCCCAAAAATCATGAGACAGAAGGGCCCAAACAATACCCTGTTGGACTACAGGACCCTTCTTGAGGCTACCACACCTTCCCCTCCGTCACCTCCTGAGACAAATACCAGCTTTTCTTTGTAACAACAGCTGAGGAAAGTGCCAGGAAGTACAGGTGTTGAGGGAGTCCAAATTTCATCACCAGACCTTTTTTCATCAGCTAGAAATGGTGCTGGGAGAGACCCTTCCCTTCCTGAGGCTACCCCACTGCGGCATGGCCTCGCAGCACAGCCTCTGCCTCGGGGCACCTGCTGTACTCACCCGTGTGGCTACGCTTGTGCACCATGAGCACGTTGGGTCCGATGCAGACCATGCCACAGACGTCACATTTGAGCTTGCCATTGGGCAGCCGGATACCACCGGGGGAGTGAGGCTCTGGCCCGCTTCCATCACAGTAGCCCAGGGGCTCCGACAACGAGTCTTCCACGATCACACTGTCATCCTTTTCCAGGAGCCGCTCATCCGGCCCGAGCAGTCTGCTCGACTCCTCATCGCTGTACATCTCCACCTTGATGGAGTTGGCTGGAGGGTGGGAGGGTGTTTAGGATAGAGACAGGCAAAGGGGGGGACCTGCTCGTGGGCCAGAAAGGCCCTCCTAAAGTCGGAAAGGCTGTGTCCAAGCCCTGAGACATTGAGGCTTTAAAAAAGCCAATCCAGAACTTCCCTGGTGGCGCAGTGGTTAAGAATCCGCCTGCCAGTGCAGGGGACACGGATTCGAGCCCTAGTCTGGGAAGATCCCACATGCCGCGGAGCAACTAAGCCTGTGCGCCACAACTACTGAGCCTGCGCTCTGGCGGCTGTGAGCCACAACCACTGAAGCCCTTGCGCCTAGAGCCTGTGCTCCGCAACAAGAGAAGCCACCGCAGTGAGAAGCCTGCACACCGCAGTGAAGAGTGGCCCCTGCTTACCACAACTAGAGAAAGCCCGCGTGCAGCAACAAAGACCTAACGCAGCCAAAAATAAATAAATAAATTTTAAAAAAAAGAAAGAAAGAAGCCAATCCCCTAAGTATCCTGGGTGGTGATATGGGGTCCTGCTGGGACCTGAAACAACCTTTCCTCCTATTCCAGCCACCAGGAAAATAGGTTTCAAGAGAAAAAAAGTTGGGGTACATGGGGTGTCTTCAGTTACTGGGGAGAGGAGGAGGCTAAGGGGAGCTTTCTTCTCCACTCTCTTGTCATTAGGAAAGATGTCTGGCTTGGCCCTGGGCAGGAAGCCAGCGAGTAACAGTGGCGGGAAAATGGTCCTAGGAAGACCAAGACGGTGGGCTGAAGAAAGAGCAAAGCTGGAAGACAGAAATGGTTCACACTATCCTCCCACCCCATAGGACCAAACACCTCTACTCCCCTCCGTAAAAATCTGGAGAGGGGGATGGAGAAGGGAGGAGCCATTGAGGAGAGAGCTTTGGCTCTAGCTCTGACCTACATTCCTGGCTATTCCAACCATTTAGAGAATGTCACAGATCCAGGGCCAGCTGAGGAGGGGCAGTCATGGGGACCCTGTCTGGCAGGAGACTGGGGGGTGGTGATGGGGGGATCCTTCTCATCTCTATTTCCTAACTCCAGCTCACGACCATTTCTATCTACTCATTTCTCCAGCTCCAGAATTCCTCTTTGGAGCCTTTACCTTAATCCCACCCGTGCCTCTTTTAATTCCACCCTAGTCACTAGGCAGTGACCATTCACTCTCCTCTCAGAAGTCAGGGAAACCCCGGACTGAGCTCCTGAGTCCTGTTAGAGACTCTGAGCCAGAAACCAGAGGAGAGCAGCGATGGGGAAGTGGCTGCCATGGAAGGCGAACTGAGGGCATGTAACGCCAGGGAGGGCAGGAGGCTGCACTTACCACTGAGTGAGCGGCTGGGAGAAGAGTGCTGGCTGTTGGGGCTGCTCACTGAGGGCCCCACTGGGGCCCCGAGGAATTCCTTCTCCAGAGATGAGTCCCCGCTACCTTGGAGGAGAGAACAAGAGGGGAGGTGAAGTTGCAGCACGAGCCATTTACTGTCCATTGCCTAATCTCTTCAAAGTTCAGTTAAGTTTCACAAACATTTATCTCGTAGCCATGTACAAGTCAGTGTTGTATGCCTGGCACCATACCTTGTGCCCTCGCCAGCCTGGGTGCCCGGTGCTGACTTCCACGAGCTCAGTGGCTGCGCCTTGCCCACCCTACCTTCATCTAGGCCTGAGGGGAAGAGCATCATTGCCTGACGTCCACAGGAAGCAGGGCTGGGGCTGGGCGGGCCGGGATGGAGAGAAAAATGGGGCCTCAGGAGGGAGGTGGTTCAGGACAGACGTTCTTCCCTACTGTTCCTCTCCGGAGCCCCTGACACCAGGTTCGGGATCTGCAGGAAGGGCAGCTGAAATTGTCCCTGAATCTAATGATAATGATAGTAATCATAATAATAGTAGCTAACATTTTAATTAAAATTTTTTTCTTTTATTTTATGGCCACACCGCACGGCATGCGCGATCTTGATTCCCCGACCAGGGAGTGAACCCACGCCCCCTGCATTGGAAGCGCGGAGTCTTAACCACAGAACCACCAGGGAATTCACAATAGCAGCTAACATTAATTGAGTACTTACTACATGCCAGAAATTGTTCTATGCACTTTAAATGAATCATCTCATTTAATCTTCACAGCAACTCTGTGAAGTAGGTGCCAATATTTTCTTAATTTTACAGATGAGGAAACTGAAGCACAAAGAAGGCTATGTTACTTGTCTAAGGTCAAGTAGTGGTGGAACCCCGATCTGATCACAAACAGTAAGTACCCATGCCTTAACCAACACCTGTATAGCTAATTGGGAGTCACTGTTTCAGTAGGGAAGAGCTGGGCCCATTTGACTTTCTAAAATCAGCAAAAATGTGGCTACTCTAGAAAGCCTCCATCTGATATGATTCCAATCACATATTTACTACTTGATGGTCCCTTGACAGTGAAATAATCAGTTTATTCTCAATATATTCATTTTAACTTGTTCACAAATTGCTTTGTAAAAATGCTTTTTAAGAGTGTCATATATGTTTTTAAAAATCAGATAACACACCTGAAGATATGAATCATATCTTTAAAAAAAATCCCTCCTCCCCATAGTCTTCTGCACAAATATACAGGTGAAATAAAACACGTGTAGCATGTAGATAAACACACACAGACACAGACACATACCATATATGTAGAGACACATAAAGAGAACATACCTATTGGGAGAAACATAGTCATAGCCTTCAACATTATCTGCTAACATGAACATGCATAGATGTGTGCACACAGGCCTAAATATGGAAGACAGACAGAGAGAGAGAGAGAGAGAGAGACAAACCCTAAAATTCATCCCTAAAGTCCACCTATTAGTATTTTACCCAATTTCCCAGCTATGCACATACTTACTTTCACAAAATAAAGATTCCATTATAAAATGGTTGGAGTCTTGGGCCTGAGGCAAGAAATCCGGAACACACCCTCCTGAGGGATCCCTCTCCAGCTTTGGTCAGTGGGAAGAAAACAACCACTCAGGACTTTGGGACCATTTCCCATTCATATCCTCTACTAAAAGTCCCATTTCCCCCACTCTATCCCATCAAAGCCTGAGGAAATTTGTTCACTACCTGTCGAAGAAGCCTTATGGCTTGAAACTGAGGTTCCCCAGCTGGGGCTCTTTGGATGAGCCATGGTTATCTAAAAAAAGTTGCCCCATATCAGGACCACACACATATCGTGAAGTGAGCATCTCAGAGCTGTGGGTTGAGACTTGTAGACTCAGACCCAGGTTTAAAATATGTCCTTTCAACTAAGAGTAGTGTTTGCTAAGGTTAGAAGGGCTGAAAGGTTATCTTCTCATTCTTTTTCAAATGTTAGTGCTGACTTGTCCTAAATCACTGGATGTTAGTAATGGGGGAAGAACAGGGCTCTGGGCCCTGGCGCTGAGTCCTTGACCCTAAAAGGATGAGTGAGCTTGCTGGAAATCCATTGCTGGTCCCAGCCTACCAGGCTGAGGCTGCCTCTTGGGGCCTGGGGCTTGATATATGGGGAAAATATCCTTAAAGGGAGATCTAGGGACACTAAGGGAAAAACACCCTTTGTGGCTCTCCCTCTTAAGGCCTGGGAACAGGAGGAAGAGCAGTTACCTCCAGAGTCACACCAGTAGTTCAATGGGCTCTTTGATGCCGTTGCCTTCCCTAGGATAAAGGTAAGAGGCAAAACAGGCTCAAGTCTACTTTTATGGGGCTAATACATAAAATAAATCCATTTCAGGGGTCAGAAAGCCTTTTGGGGCTCCAGGGATTTTGAGTTTTAGCTGGAAGGTGAAGAGAACTAGAGTCAGATTTAGGAAGTTCAGCAGTTCCTCTCTCAGCCCCAGAAACCCCAGTGAGGGAATTTCAAATGCCTGGGACTCCCAAGAAATCCCAGACTGTCAAAGCCAAGAATTAGGGCTGCTCTCAGGTCTCAGAGAAATTTTCTTGGTCAAAGTCATCACAGATTGGCTGAACCCCCAGAGGGCAAAGCCAAATCATGAGGTTCACATCAGAGGAACCAGGAGGTGGGCAAAGGGCATAAAAGCAGGAGGAAGAGATAGGAACCAGAGCAACATCCCACCAGCTAAATGTGTTTCCCATGTTGAGGGGGTGCAGCCCTCCGCTCCTGCTGCCCTTCCTCCATCCCTTCAAAGAGTGGCCACCTAGGGAAGAGCCGTGAGGTCCGAGAGCCTCCACACTTCTCTGCAAGGGACCTCATCCTAACCGTCTTCCTCTTCTTGACCATGGGTTCCAGGGGGCAGGATGCTAGACTGCTAGCAGGGAAGAGTGGGGTCAGGAGCAAAGAAAGACGCCCATCCCCAGCTCTATTGTGGGGAGGAGGCTGAAGCCCCTCGGATCTCAGTTCCAGGCTGAGGCATCTGCTGCGAGGGCTTCTCTTTACCTCGATTCTTTCTATTGCCCATTCCCACCCCAGCCCGTCTCGGCATTGGCATTTCACCCCAGGCAGCCCTACATCTGTCCCCAAGGCCTAATCAAGATGTCACCACAAGCTCCCACTGTCCAAGTCGCAGCCTTCGCTTAGCAACACCAAACACCATTTCCCATCCTCCGCAAGTGTAAGGAGGAACGCCCCCTCCCCTGCTACACACACAGCCCCCGTCCTCTCCCTCTCCTCAGGCTTGGGAGCTGTTACTGAATTGGCTCCCTAGCCCCAGCGCCCCCCTTCCCCCCTCCACTAGCCACCTTCTGCCTGAACTTACATTATCCTTCCCTTGCCGGTGAGACCCTGGGGTGCGAACGCGGCCGCCGCCTTGGAAACGGCGAGGGAGTGCGGGTGGTGTGTGCATGTCTGCGTCTCGGTGGCAGGCAGGGGTGAGCCCAGCCACTCACCTTCCAGGAAGCGTGGATTCCTGGAAGTGAGGGGAACCGCCGTCATTTCGCAGGCAGCGGCAGCGGCACGGTGAGCAGGGGCCCACGGCTGCAGCCAGCAAGAGCTCAGCCCAGGGTGTGTGTGTGAGCGTGTGTGTGTGTGTGTGTGTGTGTGTGTGTGAGAGAGAGAGAGAGAGAGAGAGAGAGAGAGAGAGAGAGAGAGAAGGAGGGAGAGAGAGAGGGAGGGAGAGAGAGGGAGAGAGGGAGAGAGAGAGAGAGAGGGAGGGAGAGAGAGAGAGGGAGAGGGGGAGAGGGGGAGAGCGGGAGAGGAGGAGAGGGAGAGAGGGGGAGGGGGGAGAGGGAGAGAGGGAGAGAGAGAGAGAGAGGGAGAGAGAGGGAGAGAGAGGGAGAGAGAGGGAGAGAGAGGGAGAGAGAGGGAGAGAGAGGGAGAGAGAGGGAGAGAGAGGGAGAGAGAGAAGCAGCACAGCTTGGATGTGCCTGGGGAGGGGGCTGGAGAGAATGTGTATGTGATGACGGGGGCTAGGCTACAGCATCCCTTTCTCAAGCCAGTGAAGGGCTGGGGTTGGGGAGTCCACAGGGAGAGAGGCAGATGCCGTTGCCCTCGTGCCCAGCAGACAAAGAGGAACTGCACAACAAATGCCTGAGAGAGACAAGAGTGTGTGCAAGAGAGAGAGAGATGGATGGGCCCACAGGGTTGGGGGAGAAAGGGGGGGCCCCCAGGGAAGGCCCAATCCTCTGCCAGCTGGGGAAGCCAAGGCCTCAGAGGTCATGGGGCCCAGGACAGCGGGCAGCTTCAAGGCTCTCAGATCGGCAGAGAGCCCCTCCCCCACAGAACTCAGGCTCTCGTATCCCTCCTTTCCTTCCTCCTCCAGGAGGGAGGTCGCTCTCCAGATCTGGGGACTGACAGCCTCCCCCTTCCCAGCAGCCAGAGGGCCCTGCACAGTCTGATCTCAGGCTCGTGTTGCTCTGTGGCCCTGAGCCCTTTCAGATTCCAGGCAAAGTACTGGTATAGTCTCCCCACCTCCCCTCCCCTCCTGTGCCCCTGGGGCCCCAGCAGCCGACAGCCCTGGCTGAATCCGCCCTCTATCAAGACAAGGCCTCTGCTCCCTTCCCTTCCAGAGGAGCTGCTCACTGACGTGCTGACCTACTTTGGAAGACTAGATTTTCTGATTCCAAGAATTTGGGGGTGGGAGGGGCCGTGAAACTTTGGGCTGTCTACCCCTGGATCCCTTTCTGCCAAGGTTCCCTTAAACATTTCAGTCCCAGAAAACTTGGGACAAGCACTGCTCAGTCAGTTAATTGCACGAGCTGCGTTTGAGCAACTCAGTTTCCCTTGAAATATAGGGAATGGGGGTGGGGAGAGCACCTGTGTAGTAAATTAATGGATTCCTCCTTTCTTCCCTCTCTTCCCCAGGAGGGAATGACCTGCACCTTTAGAAAGAGATAGGGGAAGAAAAGGTGGATTTTCTGAAACAGGTTCTGTGCGGTGGGAAAACTTCTTCGAAGAACAGGAGAGATACCCGCTTCATCAACTGGCCAGGCAAGTGAAGGCCCCCAGGTGTGGAGGCGGAAGAGCTGTGATGACCGTGAGGGGGCCGCCGCATACTTTAGGAGGGGTGTGCACTGCAGCCTTTCCCACTGCTTCCACATCAGTCCGGGAGAGAAGGGTCAGCGACGGGCACTCAGGCACCCCTCAGGCACCCCTCCCGTGAACTGTCTCAGCCACGCCCAGTCCTGCAGGGGCTGCTTTTCAGTGCTAATGTTAACCCTGCCTTGATTTTACCCTGTCCCTCTCTAAGGTACAATAGCTGCTGACATCTAGAATTCTCAAAACACAGATGAGGGGTTTCTGGCCTCCACTTTCATTCAAAAACCATCCTGTGCAGAGGACTCTTCTTATCTAGGAAGGGCCACCCTGCTGAAAGCAGGGAGAATCTTGGTTCCATAGCACAGTGAAGCCAACACCCTCAGAAGTTTTCCTCTAATATCCAACATTCTCCAGAGATAGGACTGAAAAGAGCTCCATGGGATTTCCCCAGCCGGCTTCCTAGCTTCTCATTTGCCTGCCTTAGGGCAGGAACTTTTCCATCTGAGTGTTCCCTGGCACCAGTGCAGGGTCCTGAGAACAGGTGTTCCTCAATTAGTGGTTTTCTGAATAGGCTTAACTGAGCAGGAGGTAGGAGGACTGGCTGGCTCCTCAGAAAGGCCATGACTTTAGTTCCAATAAAGTCTCTTTAACTAAATCAGTCCACTTGATCCCTGTTACTCTGTCCAGCATGTAACAGGTATCGAATGCCTGTACCCATTCCAACGCCTTCCCTCCTTAAATGAGAAAGGGGTCAGAGTCAACTTCTTACCTTGACATTATGCAGGTGTTGTCAATGACTCTCATATGTGTGTCTGACCCATCTTGCTATCTCCCTTAGCGCATGCCCATAATTCCTCCATTGGTCCCACTTTAAGGTAAAAAAATAAACTATAGGTCATTCCTACAATGGTGCCTGGATTACTGACGGGGATACGCATCACCTCAAAACCCAATTCTGGCTCCCTTACCTCTTACAATCATTTCCTGCCCTAACATTCTAATGGTCCAAAAAATGATTCCTTCCATCGTAGAGACAAACTCTGTCTCAGGCCCTTTCCAGCCAGATGAAGTTCCTCATTTCTTTTCATCTTGTGAAACTCTAAGAGGATCCTGATTACTTTCATATCCCTAAAAGCCACCCATGCTACAAGCAGTGATCTCTTCTGCCTCAGTAAGAGTATTTGGCAGGTATAAAAAGCTACGACGTTATGATCATGGAAAGGATTGGGGGAGAATTGGGCTCTGTACCTCTCCTTCAAAGGTGTAAGCTCTTGGCCCACTGGCTGAATTCAGACCATAGATAAATTTGGCTTCTTGCCCCATGGAACATTTTTTAAAATATGGAGTTATTGTTTTTAAATGGAGACATTTCATATAAAATCCTGATTTCTGATTTCTTTTGAAAAGCTAGAAGTTTTGGCCATACTGGATACACATTCCCACATGGCAATGCCTGTTGGACCCTGCAGAGCTGCTGCTCCTTGAGGTAGGACATGTGCTCTCCAGTCCATGACAGTCCCCATCATTCTCTTCTGCTCATTATCCAAAGCCAGTTCACTCTTTTACATACATACCTGGCCCCTGCAGGCCTTTGAGGTTTGAAACCTGGCTCTGCTCTCTACCTGGCTGGGACAGGATGTTGTGTTGTGTTTAGCTGGTGACCTCAGAGCATAGAAGAAGGAATCTTATCTTCCTTCTGTCTCTTTGTTTCAAATCAGTCCTCTCTCTAATAGTCTCTACTCATATTCCTCTCCTATTTCCTTCTCCTACTCCTATCCTCCAAGATGTCTGGAAAGAGAATCACTTTATAGGGAATGTAAAATGACCAAAATAAATGCACACTACCAAGAGTGAGTGACAGCTCTGTGACTAGGGCACTCAGAGGTCCTGTGCTAGGCTGAAGGCTCTCCACTCTCCTCCACAGGAGAGCATCTGCTCCCAGCCCCTTACAAACAGAATGCACAAGAGGGCATACCAGACATATAGGAGCGGCCATTGCTGTCTTCTATGTCCATCTTAGAGAGATTCTGCTGGAAGAGAAAACAGCTACTATTAGAAGCCAGATCTGGAAAGGGAGTAGGTTTCTCTCTAACATTCTGGAGTTAGCAAGAACCCTAAAGGATCACTTAAGTGTGCTCTGACCCTATCCTAAAGAAGCAAAACCTCATACTTTGTCCTGGAGAGAAAGACGATGTACCCTGACTTAACAAACCCCAGGGTCTCCTCCAACCTCCAACTTCTGCAGGCTTCCCCAGTCTCTCAGGTGGAAACACTGTCTTATTCTACACCGGTCCCTGATTGTGTTGTTTGGAGAGTAGACCCTCTCCCTGTAAGTGGAGCTGATGGTGTAGGAAAGGAGACAGTTTACAGCTCAGCTCTCATGAGGCAAAGAAACAACCCCATAGAGGCTCTAAACCTTGTTAAGGATGGGGTAGCAATAGGAGGAAGAAGCTAGATTCAGTCATTCAAGGGATACTTTTTTGGGTGGAAGGAGGGAGGGGGACAGCAAAGTAGAAGATAGAGGAGAGCAGCCCACCTCAAGTTCAGAGAGGAATCCTCTACTGAAGGTGTAATAGTCAAATTAAACCTTTAAGTGTTTTCCCCCTTCTTGTCAATTACTTTGCTATGTTTATTTTTTTAAAAGGGGAGTTGGGGTGGGAACCTGAATTTAAAATACAGGTTAGTCTATTTGAAGGAAGGCAAACAGTAACTGGCAGTAGAGTATTAAACAATCAAAAACTGAGGATAATTAAAAGTGATAATTTGTTGCAATGAATTATCTCAGGAGCCTGTGGGAGGAGAAAAAAAATTTTATTTGGTAGAAATTTACATACATCCAAAATTGCTTTCACCAGTCATCTCATGAAAAATAAATACCCCAGGGGCAGATTTGGGGGAGCTAGAGTGGGGCGAGGGAACAGCCTGAGCTGCCACCCGGATTCTTGGTCTCTTTGAAGGATCTCACTGAGGCAGATGGATGGAAATCTGGTTTGCTGGTAATACTATATTGATAGAGCTGGGGATGGGGGCTCTGGAGGGCACACAGGGGAAAAGTGTCTATCACCCTGTCTCCCTCTCACCACACTCCAAGTCATTCTTGTCTAGTGCTGAGAGACATCATACTCTAAAAAGTCTCATGAGAAAGCCTGACACACGGGCTCTCCTTCACTTCGCAAAGCAGCTCTCCCTAGATTTCATTAGAGAGATTTCTAGTCTCACCTAGGACGCCTGGGTGTGGAAGAAATAATTCTCCAAGTTTATTTTCAACTCCTCTTTTCTTGACATCCTCCCCGGGATGGACTGAGCTTTGGGACCAGACTGCTAGACCAAGCCACAGTAAGAAGCAGTTCCTTGAAGGTTCTCTTAGGGGCAATGATGAGAAGAGCCCAAGTCCACAGTGGTTAGTGAACTTATACCCTCTGGAACTAGCCATAGAATTTGCGGTGGTCAGAGATGGAAATATGAGGGAACACTGTCTGGTACTCATGGGGCCCCTCTCATTTCTTAATCATTAGCTCCATAATTGCCCTTTGGGATTTTGCAGAGCTCAAGATACCACACGTGACTTCCCACCCCCCCCCCACCCCAATGCAGGAGAAGCAAGAGTGAGTAGGTTTTTCCCCATTTTCTGGAGAAACTGAGGTTCAGAGCAGCTAAGTGACTTGTCTCAGGGCTCATAGTGAGCCTGGAACAAGGAAAAGAACCCAAGTCTCCTGTCTCTCTGAGGTGTGCTTCCTTTCAAAAGCCAGGGTACTCAAGGCCTTCATGGATCTTCTTGCTTTTCCCTGGTTCTAACATCTTTTCCTTTGGTGTGATCCCCGTGGGAGTGGGGTCTGTTACTTAAAAAGTAAGAGCAGGGACTTCCCTGGTGGCACAGTGGTTAAGAATCCACCTGCCAATGCAGGGGACACGGGTTTGATCCCTGGTCTGGGAAGATCCCACATGCCGCGGGGCGACAAAGCCTGTGTGCCACAACAACTGAGCCTGCGCTCTAGAACCCGCGAGCCACAACTACTGAGCCCGTGTGCCCCAACTACTGAAGCCCGTGTGCCTAGAGCCCGTGCTCCACAACAAGAGAAGCCAGCACGATGAGAAGCCCACACACCGCAACAAAGAGTAGCCCCCGGTCACTGCAACTAGAGAAAGCCTGCGCGCGGCAACGAAGACCCAACGCAGCCAAAAATAAATAAATAAGTAAATTTATTTATTAAAAAAAAAAAAGTAAGAACAAATTGAGCAGGCTCCGTGGGGAGAAGTATCCTAATGCAATTGTGTGTGTGTGTGTGTGTGTGTGTGTGCGCGCGCGCATGTGTGTGTATGAACGGGGAGCTAGACAAGCACTAGGTGAGCAGAAGAGTTGAAGCACAGCATTCAGCTATGCTGAATACTGGCTCAGGAAGTGCATCTCATTCTTGGACACCTGCCCAAATGGCCCCAAAACAATTTCCAGAAGGGTCTGAAGGAGTTGTTTTCTGAGTTGGACTTTGTTCCTAGAAGTAAACTGAGCTCTTCTGTTTCTTAATTTTTCTTAACAGGTGCTCCATGACACATCTTGGGCAAAATCAGTCTTTAGCTGTCTCCAACTGGTCTAAATGCCAAGTTGGTAGCCCTGGGAGTGAGACTGGACTGAGATTCTGCTGTTCCCGATCCTGGTATTCTGAGAGCCGGGAGCACATCAGGAGACGTACTTCACTGTTAGTCTCCAGGCAGCATATCCCTCTCCACCTTCCCACTCCCTGCCCCTCAAAGAACCTTCTCCCCTGCCTGGCCTGCCAGGAAGATCTCAGTGTCTCCTTAGAGGAACTGGGTCAAATTAGGCAGTGCCAACTGGAGACACACCACAGCGGGAGGAGGCATAAAGAGGGAGAAGTTAGTGACACAAGACAGGTTTGGTTCAAAGATCTCAAAAGGAAACTGGCTTTAGAGCAACACAGACACCATTCGGTGATGGACGCAGGCACATATGTACTGTAAATTCAGTTCCGTGAGCTGAATACAAAGCAACTAGAAACAGCCAGCCTCCCAATTCAAAAGGAAGTATTTTTATGAGGAGGGAGGAAAGGTTGGTCATTGTAACCTGAGACAAAGACTTTCTTCCCTGTTCTTTTGAATGCACCTGGCACCATAATAAGAATCCTCCATGGCCCTGGCTTTCTTCCATCAACAAGATATCGCATTTAAACAGGAATGGGCAGGAATGGGTATCCCTTCCAGACAGAAGATTTCCCACCACACTTCCTCAGAAGCAGCAGGTGAGACCAATCCAAGGTCTGACTTCCAAGGTCAGGCAACAGCTACCACCCTCATCTCCTCCTCTCCGCAAAAATGTTCCCACAGCTCTAACTATTGGTGAAAAAAATATCAGAAAGTCAAGTTTTCTCTATGTAGTGGCTCTGAAAGCCTGAAAGAATACGGACATCACAAGTAATTAAAGCTCTTCAAATCCTCTAAAGAATCCTGTTTGATCCAGTGAAACGCCAAAATTGGAATTTAAAACACACTCCATGTGGCTTAGTGGGTAGAAAGGTAGTGAGGAGGATGTTGTTGGGAAAGAGGGTGAAAGTGGAGAGAGGGGCAAGGATCCATGCCATCCTTTTGGTTGCAATAGGGAGGAGGGGAAATTTTTTTCTCTGGTCTCTCTTAGGATCTGGGATCTGAGGTGGAGCCCAGTGATTTAAAAAAAAATTTTTACTGGGGTATAGTTGATTTACAATGTTGTGTTAGTTTCAGGTGTACAGCAAAGTGAATCTGTTATACATATATCCACTCTTTTTTAGATTTTTTTTTCTCATATAGGCCATTACAGAGTATTGAGTAGAGTTCCCTGTGCTATACAGTAGGTCCTTATTAGTTATTTATTTTATATATAGTAGTGTGTATGTGTCAATCCCAATCTTCCAATTTATCCCTCCCCTCCCTTACCCCCCTCCCCCAGTAACGATAAGTTTATTTTCTACATCTGTAACTCTATTTCTGTTTTGTAGATAAGTCCATTTGTAGCTTTTTTTAGATTCCACATATAAGCAATATCATATGATATTTGCCCAGTGATTATGAACAAGACAGATCTTCCGACCTGCCTGGGATTGAGCAGTGCAGGTACTAGAAGTGGACCAAACTCGAGCATCATCCTCTCCTGTCTGTGCCTTCCTGAACTGAATGAAATCTCAGCCAAAAAAATGTTGGAATCACAAAGCTGGCTCTGCTCTCTATCAGGACTTTGAATAACTGGGGAGGGGGAAAGGGTAAAGGGTTGAGAGAAGAGGTGGAATTAGGTATTGTCTGCAACCTGACTACACGCCCCTTTCCAGGAACCAGACCTAGACATTGAGCGATTTGCAGCTCTGAAGTGATCTTTAGGGTCAACCTAGTGCCCTCTGAAGGAAACCCACCAACCTTTTCTCAGCTTATGTGTCTGTATTTACAGCAGAAAGATCTGACTCATTTTCACCAGGTTGTAGATAGTGACCTGTTTACTTATAACACAGATGAGGACAGCTCAGCTTTGTTATCCAAATGCTTGGGGAGCAGTGTGGAGGGATGAATTCCCAGGTCACCCTAGGAATGGCCATTCTCTAAAATAAGAAGGGGTAAGAGCTGGAAACACAACACCTGGGCAGTGGGAAAATATCACCTCATTGTCTCCTTTTAGCTCTCAGTTGGATGCATCTTTTCTCTTGTTCTTTGTGCTTCCCTGGCCTCCCCACGTAGACTGCGGAAGAGAGAGAAGGCTAAGGTTTATGGGTGGGAGGAGAAACAATCTCACCCCTCCCATGTCTCATTTCAGGACTAAGGAAAGGGCCAAACTAAACAGTTTAAATCACCAGGTGTGATGCACATGAGATGATACTTTCTGGGGTTTTTGGGTATACCCTTGAGTACATAAGCCCTGTGTTTATAGAAAGGCTCCACAAGGTCACTGCTGTTCAGCTGTACCTTTTGGCAGGGGTGGGTAAAGTAGAGCAGGGCAGTTCAATTTGAGTTTTATAATAATAGGTTTTGAAGCCAAAGATGCCCAAAACAGGGTTTACCATCTCAAGTGAAGTTTGAAATGACATGGAAGTCTCAATTAACTATTCTGATTGGGGTAGGGTGGCAAAAAGGTGGAAGAGACAGAAACAATTGCCTTTGGTGGCAGTCCTGGCCAGAAGTCCCTAATGCATGGTGACCAAAAGAGCTCACTGTTGTTTGGGCCAGGAAGATGTTTTCAGGCTCCTCTGCTAACAATGAATCTTGCTCTGACAATCCAATTTAGTAAGCCTCTGTTCATTTGGAGGGCCTGGGGCAGGGGTGCTCCAGGACCTAGAGAATCTTGGAGCTAGAATGGAGTTGAGAGATGATCTCCAATCTTTTGGTTTTTAACAGAAAAGTTAAACTAAACCCAGAGTCACCTATCTGGTTAGCGATAGAAGTAGGACAAATAGAACCCAGGTTACCAGTCTGGGCTTCTTTCTACTACAGCACAAAATCAAATCTTGCCATAGCAAGGTCTAGGGCTCCTTTGCTTGCCTTCTTTCTTGGGTGATGAAATGGACAGTTTTGGGGTCTCCATCTTAGTGACTTGAACTACAAACACAGGTCTATGGATGGGAAAAGAAATAATCCTCTCCCTCCCATGTCTGTTTTCAGAGATTATGGGCCTGAGGAAAAAGCCAACCTAGACTCTCACTAAATCTCTTTAATGTAGGAACAGGGCTCCTTGGCTCAAGGATTAGACCAGCATATGTATTCCAGCAGAGTCTGCAAGGTCAATGACCCTTGGCGGGGACCAGGTCATTCATATCAGCACTACCCTTTCTTAGATGCTTTCCTCTGAAAGACCTTGAACCTGTCTCTCTGTTTCCAATACAGAGTCCCCAACTCTTCTGAGAAAAGGAGGCAAATGAAAGAGCCTGAAATTCAGAGCTTTCTCCAGCAGGGTCAAGAGACCAACAAAGGGAGTCCCTTTGCCTGTGGCATTGTCTGTACCCACAGGGTTCCACACTCCTATTTGTTCCTACGGAGTGAAATGAGGCTAGAAATACCTGCCCTACAATAACTTTTTATTTTTCCTTGACTATTTTTTTTGTGTGTGTGTGTTGTGGGAAGAGAGATGGCCAGTCAGGGAGGAAATAATTTCTTTGTGGATGTTGGGTGGGGAAGGTAGGATAAAAGATGGGCTAATGTTCCTCCCATGCTGGGCAGTACTAAGCATGTACTAAGAGGAAATAAGGAATAAACTTTCAGTTGCATTTTCCACTGGAAAAAAGTCAGAACTTATTTCTGAGCCAAGTCCTCCAAACCTACTGAGAGTAAGGGGATTGCCCAGAAGCTACAATTGAACTAACTAACTGCACTCAGTGGGCAACAAAAACATTATGTTTTGTGCTTGAGACATCAGCATCTATTGAGTAGGACAAGATATAATTCTGAAGCTGCCAAATTGAGGGCAGCTCCCACCATCCTCGGGCCCATCCCAGAAGCTCCACTGAGACCTCTTCTGCTTCCCAATGGTAAGGCTATTTTCTTCTTTAAAGACTTTATTTTTATCTCAGGAGCCACTCTTTTGACAGTTCTCATGACCCAGGGAGCAGTCTGGATTCTCTGAATTAGGCTGTAAGTGGGGAAGGCTGAAGTCCCCCGCACACCACAGAGCAAGATTCACCGACCTACTGGCAGACCCATGAGGAGATGAGGAATTCCCAGCTGGGTATTTCACATACCCCTACCAAATAAGATGCTACACCCAAAGGGTGTCTGATTTGGCCTTTTATCTGGTCTTGTCCTCAGAATCTGAGTTATCTTAAGTGGAAATATTCTAGGTAGTCAGACACCTGCTTTTATTGCTTCCTAAGGACATGGACATGTACCTTCACCCAGACAAAGTGAACAAATAGCATTAAGGGGAAACAGCCAGGCCTCAATAGTCTGCTGCTTGGCCATGATGTTGGAAGGCCTAGAGCTAACCTATGAGCAAGTCACAACCATACCATGCTCACCACTGATGCTTTGAGGGCTCGGACCGGGGAGACTGGAGTATACCTGGAGCTATAAGACATGTAAGTGGGGGTGGATAAATCACAATAGTAGACAGTTTTGCTTATAGAAGGGACTGAGGTGAAAGAAGGTGTGCAAATTTTGACACAATGTGGTTTGTAATACATCAAATCTTCCTAGAAGCAGAGTCAGTAAATTCATGACCTTGGAGGGGGAAACGGGGTACCATATTTCCTAAACATCTCATATCTAAAGGTCCATGTTCCCACTAAACATTGTCACCAGACAGGACCAGTCATAATTTTAAAAAAAAGAAAAAAAAAAGGATAGAAATCAAACAGTGAGAATCTACAACTACAAGGGGGAAGACAGTAACTGTGGATGGGGCTGCGTGAGGAGGTACAGGGAAGGCTGTTTTAGTTTAGACCTGCTTCCCAAGTCTGTTGTACCCTCTGGTGGTCTGCCCCAGGGCTTCCTCTGTGTTTCTTCCTTAGGGCTCCTACGCAATGAATCTCTTCCTTCCCAACCTTGCTTCTCAGGTTCCCTGGACTTTTCACCCTACATAGTACCCCAGACAGCACTTTTCACTCCACCCTAAGTTTCTTCTCTACCACATGTTTCTCCCACTCTGCTCACTGCCTCCCAGTCTTCCCACTTAGGCCTATGTCTTTCTCTCTAACCTTCTTGACGGACACCTTGCCCCCACCCAACCCCTCGCCGCCTCTCGCTTCTTTGCCCAGGTACCCAGTCTAATTCTCCTTTCTCCGTCCTGTCCTTCTGTTCTACCCCAGCTGTCCTGTCCTTCTGTTCTACCCCAGCTGTACCCCACGAAGGAGCCTCGCGCACACCAGCTCCCGCCTGTCCTCGGTCCTCTGCCGTGACCCATCTCCCGCCCTTTTAGGACGCCTAGGTCCCTGCTACGTCCCCCTCAATCCTGTGGCCTCGCGCCAAACCCTCCATGCCAGCTTCCTCCCTTGGGCCGCAAGCCACCCAGCGACCCTCTTCCCGCCTGGCCCCCACCCACGTGTCCCCCTCCCTTCACACCCAAGCCCCTCAGGCCCCGCCCCCGGCGGCCGAGGCCCCGCCCCTCGCGCTTCGCCCAAACCCCGCCCCTCACTCACCTGAGGGAGCTCCGCGCGCGCGCAGGCTGGGTGGGAGAGGGAGAGGGTAAGGTATTGGGGGAGAAGGGGGCGGGGCGGCGGGGGTCCCCCACTCTGGCCCGGGCGGCCCAGTGCGGGGGGAGTGGGGTCACTGAGCCGGCCGCAACCGGGCCGGAGGCGGGACCCGGGCGCTCAGGGGCGGCGGCGGCTCCATCTCCATCAACGGCTTCACCTGAGGAGGGACGGGCCCCCCCCATAAACCCCCCCAGCACTGCTGTCCCCCCTCCCCCGAACAACTTCCGGCCTCACTACCAGGCGACAGGCGGCGTGGCTGAACACCGAGCGCCCACAAGCCGGGGAGACAAGGGAGGAAGAGCTAGGGGAGAGTAGCCGAGCGCCGAAAGATTCAAGTCCTAAAGGCGCGGTCGCAGGCAAAGGGTGACTAAATGACTGCCCCTTCATCTGCATCTGCGTTGCAAACAAGGTCACGGTTGGACGCCCTAGTTGCCGTGGCACATCTGCCCCTAGTGCCAAGTTTTGCCTTTGCCGCCCCTAAGACAATATTGATTTTGACCTCTTAGCATTCTTTGCTTTTCCTGCCAAATGCGTAGGAATTGTGTGGGGGAGGGGCTTAAGGATGCCAAATCAAAAAAAATTTCCTCTCTTGGGGGGTATCCTGAGGTCATTCACCTAAGTAGCCCCGCACATACTGAGACTTCAGAGAAGGAAACCCCAATCTTGACTTCCCTGCCCCTGCTTCCTTTTTCCCTTCCCCCCACCTTGTTTGTTTTGGGTTGTCTCACTAGATATCCCAGTACCAATTCAGTGCACCGCCCTCCTGCAACTTGCTCACTTCCCAGGCTCAATAAGTCCCAAAGGTCATAATCTTTTTTTGCTTTTTCAGAGTGGTAGTCTTAAACAGATATTTTATTGATGTATTTAGAAAAGTGGAACAATAAAGGGAGAGAGTTGCGCCCTTCACAACCCCTGGCAACCTAGAGACGTAGTAAAAAGTTGCATATACACTTTTCTTACACATATCCTCACACATTCTCTGAAGCATCCAAGAAGAAAAGCAAAATAAGGCCTCAGTGGTGACAGTCATTAGAAATGGAGATAGGGTAGGTAGAGAAAATAGCACTTACTTCCCAGAATTACTTTTCCTACTTCTAGCCCTTTGCTCCAGCAGCTCTTACCTCCTCTAAGGCACTGGGTCAGCGGCCAGGAGGGGTATGTAACACCTCCAGTCAAAGGGGAGCAGGTGCCTGGGTGGACGTGTGCAATGCATGTACCTGTGTGTGGCTTCAGAAGGCATAGTCAGGGTTGTGATCCAAGACATGGAGAGGTGGAGGGAAGGATTTTTTGTGGTAACGAGGCCAAGGGATGGGTGTGGAAAGGGGTTTAGAAGGTGGTTCTGGAGAGTAGATGGTTCCATTTCACTTTCTCATGGAGCAACATGGACATGGACACGGTGCCAGGCATTGCTGAGCACGCCTCGCAGGTTCCAGATTGGGGCCACTGTGTCTGGCTGAACATTGTAGCTGTCATCTACAGCCTTACAAACGATGTTCAATTCTTTCTTCCCAGCTGGCACAGGGGCTTGCAGCTGCCATAGCCGCCAGGCCCAGGCCTTTCGGGCACGCTGTTCCTCTCCATCCAGCTCAGCCACCTGCCAGGTTAGGCCCCCATCCAGAGACACATCCACCCTGACCACAGCTCTTCCTCCACCACTCCATGCATAGCCTTTGACAGTCACTTCCCCTGACTCTATTGTCTCTCCATCTTTGGGCTGTGTGATGGCTGACTGGACAGGAAGTTCCTGAATAGATGGAGCCGAGTCAAAATCTACAGTGTCCCAGTCCACACATGGAGAGAAGCCTTTGTAGTCCCGCCGCTGCCAGTGGCTGTAACTTTCCTCTGGTTCCACGCTCACTTTGCCCAGCCATTTGACATGGCGGGCACCCACCACACCAGGAACCACCACCCGCACAGGGAAGCCATGGTCACGAGGCAGAGGCTGCCCATTCATCTCATATGCCAACAGGACCTCAGCTTCAGGGTCCATGGCCCGAGCCAGAGGGATGGATGCTCCATAGGCAGTCCCTGTGGGGTCTGAGTCCAGTCCCTCAAAGCAGACATGGGCCTCAGTTTCAGAGAGCTGGTGACCAGCCTGGGCTAACACATCACAGAGCCGTGCCCCAGCCCAGCGTGCAGTGCTAATGGCCCCTGCACTCCACTCCAGACCTCTTACTTCTTTGAACCGAGTCATCTCAGAGCGCCGGTTGCCAGCACACTGCAGAGTGACAGTGATCTCGTGCTTGGGGAACTGGTACAAGTCATCCAGGGATAGGCACAGTGACTGACCCCCAGGTGGCCCTACTACATGTAGGCGATAGGTGTCTGGGTCAAGGTTAGGTACAGGCAAATGATTCCGGGTGAAGAAGATAGGGTTGGGTGTGATGTAGTTTTCTGTCAGCAGCTCAGGGGGGGGCTCCGCATTAAAGGGGCGCTGGCTGTTGACCTTCAGGGCTGGGTGACGTATAGGATCATCAGCGTAAGGGTCAGAGGTCTTCAAGATGGAGGCTGCCTTGTCATCGGGGCTCAGCTCCCCAATCTTGTACTGAGCCAGTATCTCTCGCACGTGGGACTGGTTGTGAACAGCATAGAGGGCCCAGAAGGGCTCTAGAGGACCTCCGGCTGCTAGCATCAGCTTTGATGGACCCCCTGGGTGTAGGTCCACAAATTCTGTGACATCAAAGACCTCAGAGCCCAAAGTCACCCAGATCCCAGTCTCAGGGCTGCTGTGGGATCTCACTTCCTCCCTTGTGTATAGGCGTGGTGATTCCTCAGCAGCCTGCAGGCAGGGCAGGGGTGAGGCAAAAGGGAACAAAATGTTAAGAAGAAATCACTCACTTCACCCTGACCCAACCCACAAAGTTGTGGCCACTGGGAAATGGAGGTAACAAATTCCATCTCTACTGTGCATGAAGCAGTGTCACCGTGGGCTCTGTGGTAAAGCCTGGGTTGCCTGGGCAGCTCACTATGGCCCCTTTGTTCTGACAGTGAAGTCCCTTCCTTCCCTACTTACCCTGCACCGGTGGTCATGATAGGCCAACACTGCACCAAGCCCTAGAAGAGTCCCCATTACTCTCCATCCCCTGGTGCTGGAGTTATCACCAGAGATGGCATGGCTGGAGCACTGTGGCTGAAATGAATCGTTCGTAGAGCAGGCCCGAATGCAGAGCCTTGAAGGGGCTGACTTGAGTCTGGAAGAGAGAGAAGTCTTCTTAGTAGCACACTTCTGATCATAAGAAAGGGCTAGGGAAGGCCTGGGGTGTACCTCTCCCAGGTTAGCCATTGGTTTCTTCAGTTGGGACTTAGTTTCTCAGGGATGGGTGGGACAAGTGGGACATGGCTTTCCCTTTCCTCCCTGGCCACTACCTCAACCATCTTAATCTGGCAGATAAGAGTCATAAAGGTACAGGGAGTAGGAGATATGGGCTAGGAACTGGATGGCCTACCTGTAGGCCTGTCGGAGCCCCAGGACCACAGTTCTGTGCAGCAGCAGCATTACGGCAGACCTAGGATAGGAGGAAGATTCCAGGATCAAGACAGGGAGTCCTGCATCAGGGATGAGATTAGGGTAGCTTGAGGGAATGGGTGGGAGGAGGACACAGAGATCAGCTAGGAGCTCTCTGGACAAATGGGTAAGACTTTTTCTGTGGTAATGAGGCCAAAGAATAGAAGTGGGGGTCCAAATGGGCCCTTAGAGAAAACTTGGAGAACTTCGGAGACAGAATATGCTGACAGGATGGAAAGGAATGGGGGCCGGGAGAGAGTCTCCTAGAATCACCTGTCTCCCATCCTCCACTCTACTTTGTCCACTACAGAGAACAATGGGGGCCAGGGCCTAAAGGGCAGAAGCCAAAAGTCTACTGTCCAGTTTGCCAGTTTATTATTATTATTAATTTATTTATTGTTTATTTTATTTTTGGCTGTGTTGGGTCTTCATTTCTGTGCGTGGGCTTTCTCTAGTTGCAGCGAGCGGGGGCCGCTCTTCATCGTGGTGCGCAGGCCTCTCACTGTCGCGGCCTCTCTTGTTAGCGGCCTCTCTTGTTACGGAGCACAAGCTCCAGACGTGCGCAGGCTCAGTAGTTGTGGCTCATGGGCCTAGCTGCTCTGCGGCATGTGGGATCTTCCCAGACCAGGGCTCGAACCCGTGTCCCCTGCATTGGCAGGCAGATTCTCAACCACTGCGCCACTGGGGAAGCCCTTGCCAGTTATTTCTGAAGTCAGCAGAGGACAACTGCGCGGTGTACTCACTTAGAGACAAAAAGGTGAAAAAAGAGTGGGAGGTGAAGGAGCTCGGATGCTGGAGTCAAACTGCTTTGCTTTTATAAAACCAGTCCTGCCCTTAGCCAGCCCTGCTCCTGGGCAGGATACCAAGCCTCTCTGAACTTGTGTCCTCATCTATGAAATGAGATCTACCTAGCAGAGAGGCTGTGATGAACAAACAAGTAATAGCATTATCATTGAAGGCTTTTCCCTCCACCCACCCTAAAAAAATAAAAATTGAACCTGGCTGGGAACTGGACCCCAATCTGGACCAACCCCAACCTCTACCTTGTCTATGCCATTCCAGTGAGCTCAGCAAATTGAGGAGTTAATGGCCAGGATGTCAGGGGATGGGCTAGAGAAGGAAGAGGGTAATTTTTCTGCTCTGGCCTGCAGCAGTTTCTTCCTTACAGCACTGAGCAGATCACTGACCCCAGGAGGGCCAAAGCAGGGAGGGGTGAGAAGAGTCAGAACTGCTGATGAGATGCTAAAGAGGGGTGCCGGCACAGAAACTGCGAGGAAGCTAGGAATAGGAGCAGAGTCTGCATTTTACTCCTGGGCCTTGGGACCCTCACTCTCCCTCCCACTTTCCCTCAATCCCAGCAGCCCACTATAACCAGACTGGAGCAGTGCAGGTAGAGCTGACTTGTAGGTGAACTCGGTCAGCCCAGTGTCCCAGGTTTGGGAGAGGCAGTCTTCTGCTGCAAAACGGAGGCCACCCCCTTGTGCGGGTGGTGGCCAGTCACTCCGCAGGGTCACTTTGGGTAGAACATGGATATGTCCAGCACCGGGGCCCACGCACCCGGTTCCATGTCACTGCCCAACAGCTGGCCCAGGAGTGTCTTGTAGCAACGCCCCGCCGCGGCCCAGGAGCACAAAGCTAGCGGGAGTGGAGGCAGGTACTGGCAGTTTTGCTGTCCTTAGAATTCGGAGCACTCCTGGGTGCCAAGACCGCCGCCGCCGCCGCCCAGGTTACTAACCCTGCTTCCTCCTCTTCCCTTTCCCGGCCCCAGCCTCCTTACCCAGCTCGGCGTCCGCACTGTGGCTCTTTTACCCGCTCAGCGCCCAGCGGCTGCCGGCGAAGGGGCGGGGCCTGCGCCGTGACGTTGTGCCGGAGTAAAGGACCACTCTCTCCCCTCGGCTCGTCCCCCAGCCATTGGTGGGCGGCGGGCCGCCTCCCAGCTGTTGTGCCCGCCTCCTGGAAGCCGAGGCAGGCGGCGCGCCACCTGGGCTCGGAGCTAGGACGGGCTGTTTTTGCTTCCATCCCCGCCAGACGAGGAGTGGGACCTCATGATGTCCGGAACCCGGGCAGTGGGAGGTGATGAGGACTCCAAAGGTTGGGCTGAGAGATGTCCCCGACCCGCCCCACCAGCTGAGACACAAGGTGCTTTCACTAGAGGCCTCGGGATCCAGCAGGCTTTCTCCCGGTGGTGAGCTCCGTCTCTAACCTATTTTTTGACAAACGCCTGTGTTGCAACTACAACAGCCCTGTTTGCCTTTTAGAGAAAACAAGATCAAGCGCTCAATTCTTTTATGTCCAGGAATGAGATCAGAAATGGGGCCTAAAATGGTGGTTCAAAGCCTTCGAGATCCCTTGGACCAGCTGCATTTCTCCTCAAATTATAGAACCAACAACACTAAACAGACATCTTTTTAATTTTGCTTAGTTGTCAATTTATTTTAAAAAGTCGTCACTTGATGACATTTTAACGCCCCAAAGTAGGAAGATTGTAACTGCTCATGTCAGAATAAAGGATACTAACAGAAATTGTTTGCTATTACCCTTTTATCATTTGGTGTGGGAGTGAAAACTTGTCATTGGCTAGCTGTGGACCCGGGGCAAACGTATCCACACTGCCCTCTAGAGACTAGAAGGTTGAGTTACAACCTTACTTTAAGTGAAGATCATTTCCCCTGCCTTTCTGCTTTCCTAAACTGAACTAGAAGAGCTTTTTACTAGGAATGAAGAAGCCGTGGGGGAGTCCTAAGAGATATACAGTAAGGGGAATTGACAGTGAAAAGGTGATTTTGGCTCTAAGGTTTTTGGAAAAAGAAAGATTCCCAACTCAACTGTGTACAGTTAAATCATCGGAGAGGCCTGACGCCCAACCTATCCTACCCAGGATACAGAGAAGTCAGTTAAGGACCGTCTGAAGCCATGGGATGAGACTTCTGCCCAATAACAGTGTCACCCTACATAAAGCCACACACATGCTTTATATAATTGACGTTTAAATCTCAAATTTTCTTCATTTTACAGAAGAATCTGAGGCAGAAAGCAGCTAGGTAACTTGATCAAGACCACAGCTGGTAAATTGTCAGAGATGGGACTGAATTCCAGGCTCTGTCTTTCCTGTCCTTCAGATTCTTTGGAATTCAAAACTCCTCCTGCAACCATACCTAATCTTTTCTCTGTATCATTCCCCCCCACCCACTTCCACTTAGACTTTGAGGGACTGAAGGCTTCAAGTACAGCAAGAAACGAGCAGAATTTCCTGTTGAAATTTTCCTGTTGGGGTAGAAGCCACATGATCAATCAATAATGTTAACTCAGTGATGTTTAAAAAACTTTCTTAGGTCATGGACCCCTTTGAGATACTAATTAAGGCAGTGGGCCCTCTCCCTAGAAAGCTGCACATAGATATTTGCATAATACTTCAAAGTATTCACAAATATCACCTCTCCCTCCAATCTCATCAATTGTCTGCCCAGAGGTCCACAGACCACCACCCCCTTCCATGTATACAATGTTAGGATGGCCTAAAAAAATAAGCTAGGAACAGATTTGGTGAGCTCTCTAGTGGCCTGGGAACAGGAGTGATTAAACAGCAATAAAGGGCCTATTTTCCAAATTGGGTTATCTCACTATTCAAGAAAATATTAATGAGAACAAGGAGGTACCAGGATGCAAGGGAGGGTGTGTTTCTGATTCAATAAAACATTACTGGGTTGCCTTCCAAATTTCTAGTAACAGACAGAGAAGTAGCAAAAAAAAAAAAAAAAAAAAAAAAAAGCAACACTCCAATACACTTTTTTTTTCTCCTTTTTTACTTACATTAAATACATTGGTAAATCAGCAGTCGCATTCTGTTACCACGATTGTTATGTTGGGAGAGGAAGAAAGGGGAAAAAAGGCAAATGCTTTCTTAGAAGCAAAAAAGAAAATCAGAAGAAAAAAATGAAGAGCTGGGAAATAAAAACTAAGATTCCCTAAGCCCAACAGAGCTCAAAGGAAAGCAGAAGAGCTAATAGGAAGTAGAAGGAAGGCAGCAGATAGGCCCAGAAGCTAAGGCCAATCCTGTTCCTAAGGGGAGGGGAGAAGAAGCCTGGAGAAATGGTTTCCCAGCCCCAAGGCAACGAAACATCTTCACTACTGCTCCATGGGGAAAACTACACAGAGAAAGAACTTCATTTCTAAGAAACTTAAGAGAGCCATCGTAGTTCTTCCACTTGTAAGGATGCACTGGCTGCTCTAGGGGGCTAGTGGGTGCTGGGGAAAGGAGGGGAAAATGTGTATGTGTTTCAGGGCCATGGGAACTAAGGCTGCCCCTGGTAAAGGAAGGGAATTTAGGTGTAAGTGGAAGAACCTAAGCTGGGTCCTTCAGAATCTCAGCTTCATGGATTTCTCAGCTTCTCTGGGACAGAAGGCAGTCTGCAAGCCAAAAGGGCAGAAAGGTTCAATCCTAGGTCACTATGGCCTCTCCTCTCTTATTCCCCCCAATCTCCTCAAAACCCTGGGCTAGAACAAGAAGGGATTTAGAGTTCTCTCTTGCCTTGATGGCTTCCCAAACACATCTTAAAATACCTGATGAGGGATGTGAAGAGAGACTAGAGATTTAGAAAGGACCAACATCCTCTGGTGATGTGAGACAGCTGTGAGGGACCTTCAGTGCCAGTCGTTCCCTGTCCACAGGAACAGGTATTATATTAGGGGGCCACAAGTAGGCCTCTGTGGTACTACCCCCCCTAGTGGTACGTGGATTAAACCACTGGTTGCATGAAGGATGGGTTTGGGGGGTAAGCATGGAGGGACCAAACTGAAGATACTGACAAAGGAGAAAAGAAATAGGGCCTGATGGGAGGTGGGGAACAGAACAGACTGTACAGTGGGAATAAAGGTCATACCTATTTACAGGGAAGTAGAAAAGACATGGTAATGGGTGGATCAAATTGATTGGGAACCCTGGGAAAGGACAGAAAACTCCTCCCTCTTGCTGACTCCTCTTCACTCCCCTACAACGGCCTATGCTATCCTGAGACTGCTCTCCAGTTGCTCAGTTAATTCCTCAGGAAAGGTAAACCTATACCCAAGAGTTAGGCTGCCAAGAATATAGGTGAAGTAACAATCAGAGTTGGAGGAAGCTAGCAGTGGAGACTGGGCTTGAGTAGCTGCCACCGGTACTGTTCTCTACAGCCCCTCCCCTAACCTCATATACACCTCGGATTCCACTTAATTAAAAGTTAAGAGGGCAGGTAAATCAATCAAAACCCCCATAAAACAAGTATCACAACTGAACTACCATCAATTAAAGTGCAAACTGCAGGGGGATATCGTGGCTGGGGCTGAGGCCATCTGAAGGCCAGAAAGAAAAAAATGCATATGTGTAAGTCAGAGGATGGGTGTCAGAAACTGGTCCCTCCTCCATTTAGATCACAGCAGAGCCAAAGATGCAGGCAACCAGTGAAGATTCTTTGGAGGACTCTGGGGTCCAGAATCTCCCCCACTATGGGGGAGAAGCTACCTAAGAGGCTGGGTGAGGGGAAAGTAAGCCTTAGAAGAGTTCCTGAGCCACAGATGACACTGCATTTCCACCTCTTCCACCTCTGCCCAGTTAGCTAACAAGACTCCAACCTGGTGCCTGAGAGCTTGCCTTCACATTCTCATCTCTACCTAGAAACATCCTCCACAAGGCCAACTCAGTGTTTTCAAATATGAGAAACTCCAACCAAATAAAAACAAAAAGGAAATGTTTCCTTACTCCCCCTTGCTCTGAGCCTTACTTTCCCCCAGGTCCTTAATGTGACTGAACTGGAAACCTCCTTCCTCACTTCCTGGGTTCACTACCCTCTCCATCCTGGGGAGAGGAAGAAAAGGGGATCAAGAAGAGAGACTGACCAAAAGCAGAAGGGGAAGGGGCAGGAGACAAAAAAAGAGTTTTCTGAAAAAATGGGGAGGAGGAGGAAAGATAATTAAGGTCACTGTCTTGCACCTATAATACAAAGTGAAGAAAGTTTGTTTTGGAAGGTAAGTCCTGGGGGATCTGACCCCCAAGCCCCAGAGCAGGGGTAGGAGGCCAGTGGCAACAGCTGCCTGGTGTTGTTGCTGAAGCGTTAAAAAGTGCCATGACGGAGCTGTCAAGAGGCAGCCCTTGGGAGCCAGGGCCCAGTGTGCTGTTACCGTAGGGGCTGTGTGCTGAGCGGTGGGGATGGAGGTTATTTCTGAGCTCTCGTGCTAGCTCCATACTTGTTTGCCGCTAGCCACCCCCTCAGTTGCTACAACACTGGCTCTTGTTCTGCTGGGACTGCTCATGGAGATCCACACCCCGGCTTCGGCCTGCTGCACCCCCCAGATTCTGGGGTTCACTCTTTGGCAACTTCTTAGCTAGAGATGAAAACAGAAGGGAACAAAGTATGGTAGATTTTACTCATCCCCCCAGAAAAAGACTATTGGGGGAAAGTGGAAATGCGAGAAACTAAAAGAATGTTCCGAAGAGGGGAGGGTTCATTGTAAACT
Source organism: Phocoena phocoena (assembly GCF_963924675.1). Classification (NCBI taxonomy): domain Eukaryota; kingdom Metazoa; phylum Chordata; class Mammalia; order Artiodactyla; family Phocoenidae; genus Phocoena; species Phocoena phocoena. Next base: position 58,935,411 of record NC_089229.1, read on the forward strand.
ACATTGAAGACGAGGGGGCTCAAACTGCAGCCAAAGGATGGAGGTCACAATGGAAAGTTAAGGTATTTCCACACCTGAAGTTTTCATAAGAGGAGACGCTCCCATTTATCCTTATGACTTGGGTTAGTCATCTTGCCTAGAGGCAAGGGAAAACACACAGGAAGACCTTAGGCTGCTCTGACCTTACCTATTGCCAGGAAGAGATCGTTCACGTTCATAGCTGTCTTGGCTGAAGTCTCCATAAACAATAAGCTGTTGTCATCTGCATACGCCTGGGCCTCCTGCAAGGGGTGGGGTGTACTGGTACTCAGACTGTAGGGCAGGAACAAGTACTGCCTTTCCACTCCCACATAGCACCAGAGCTAGACAATATCCTAGGTTCCCTCCCCTTAACTGCCCCTCTGAGCCAGCTGGCCCTGGACCCATATTTTGGAGATGACTCCCTCAAGGGATAACCCATGGTCTAAAGCACTTAATCCAACAAATAGATGTCAGGAATCTTAATTACTGGGGAGGAGGTAAGTTGGTTGGGGGCTTTTGGGTTCTGACACTTGAGTATCCCTTACCTCAAATTCAACTGCTCCCTCCTTCCTCTTTTCATACTGGTACCCCCACAGCTGGTACTGGTACTTCCCTACCCCTCTGCTCTGGAATTTTCTTCTGACTCCTCTAAAATCTCCTGGCTGGCATTAGGGTCACAGTGTTGCTGTATTTAACTTGGTGCAGAACTGGGGAATGAGATGATGAATGTCCTGAGATGAGATTTTCAGAAAGGGCAGGTTTGGTAAAAAGAGGTCCCAAGCACAGAGGGAGTGTGTCAGAGAGGGACTCTGTGGCCACCTTACTTCGTACTCCACCATGCGCTTGTTGGCCAGGTCAGCTTTGTTCCCCGCCAGGGCAATAACGATGCTAGGACTGGCCTGTCGCTGTAGTTCCTTTACCCATGTCTTTGCTCGGGCGAAGGTTTCCTAGGAAAACACAAGGATGAGAATGAGTAGGCTGGCTCATTCAGCCTACCGACTGCCAATCCAGGCCCATCAACTTCAAAGCCCAGTCTCAAAACTCACCTCTTCTAAGCAGCCTTCACTCACTGAAACCACCTGTCTCTGGTAATTCATTACCTGTCTTCTCAGCACTTGGAAGCATAATCTGTATTCTTATTTTGCTATTTCAAGAACAAGTTTTCTCTCCCCCACCTATTTTAATTCCTATAAATAAAAGCAAGGACAATCTTCTCAGCCCACTTACCTGATTAGTAATGTCATAAACCACAATTGCAGCTTGGGCACCTCTGTAGTACATGGGGGCCAAGCTATGGTATCGCTCCTGCCCAGCTGTGTCCCAGATCTCAAATTTGACTGTTGTGTCATCTAGACAAACCGACTGGGTGAGGAAGGCCGCTACGAATAAGAGAACAGAGAAGTTGTTGTAAGTGGGAGGATGCATGGGAACATCCCACCCTCCTTCAAAATATCTCTACTTTGGGTCTAAGACAAGTCACCACCCAGGCCATTCAGCTACAGGAAAGGTTTAGCATTCTCCTCCTTACACACAAGGTTTAGCATTTTCCTTCAGATCTTGGAACCAGAATTAAGCCTGCTCTTGGCTAAGTCCTCCCTGCCAGAAGTTTCTCTAGCTAAGGAATGGGGGAACATCATAAACTCTGAGGGACAGAAAGAACTGGCACTTATACCAGAGTCATCCCTCTTCTAACCAAAATAGAGGAGTAAGAGATAATGACGGAGATAATAAGCTTCAGATAAAAGTCACATCAAGAACTGATTAGAGGGCTTCCCTGGTGGCGCAGTGGTTGAGAGTCCGCCTGCCGATGCAGGGGACATGGGTTCGTGCCCCAGTCTGGGAAGATCCCACATGCCGCGGAGCGGCTGGGCCCGTGAGCCATGGCCGCTGCGCCTGCGCGTCCAGAGCCTGTGCGTCCAGAGCCTGTGCTCTGCAACGGAAGAGGCCACAACAGTGAGAGGCCCGCGTACCGAAGAAAAAAAAAAAGAACTGATTAGACAGGGACTTCCCTGGTGGCACAGTGGTTAAGAATCCACCTGCCAATGCAGGGGACACGTGTTCAATCCCTGGTCCGGGAAGCTCTCACATGCCGCGGAGCAACTAAGCCCGTGTGCCACAACTACTGAGCCCACACTTTAGAGTCTGTGAGCCACAACTGAGCCCGCCTGCCACAACTACTGAAGCTCACGCGCCTAGAGCCCGTGCTCTGCAACAAGCAAAGCCACTGCAATGAGAAGCCCGCGCACCACAACAAAGCGTAGCCCCCGCTCGCCGCAACTAGAGAAAGCCTGCACGCAGGAACGAAGACCCAACACAGCCAAAAATAAATAAAAAAACAAAAAAACCAAAAAACTGATTAGACAATTTTAAAGCCTGTTGTGAGGTCCCACCATCATCAGTATTATTTGGCTGTTACTTTTTCATATTACCTCTGCTGGTCAAAGTACATATTTCCAAGGTGACTTGGAAATAAGTCACCCCCCCAATAAAAGTGGGGAAGGAGTTAACATGGGAGTTCTCATAAAAGACCCTTTATTGAATTACCACCCTATTTTGGGGTAGTGGCAAAGGGAAGGTAGCAAAGGTGGGAAAAGCAGATTCCTTTACGTTTTGTATTTAGTTCTAACCTCTATTTTACCAGATATGTGCATCAGGATCAGCTAAGGAGCTTTTCCAAACATACATGTCTACACTGCCACCAACCTCACTCTACCTCCAATACTCATCAGCAGATCTAGGGTAGGGCCCAAGCATGCATAGGATGAAAATGCTCCCTAGGTGATTCTGATGTACATCTCTGATTATGAGCCACTGCCCCAAACCAATCCTGCTCAACATGACACTCAACTGAACTTCACTGGCATTAAGATGAGAGTGGGAGGAGGAAAACAGATTAAAAAATTAGTGGTTTTCTTGGTGCTCAAAGGCCAACCTTTCTAACTTTCTTCTAGGAAGTAAGAGGATGAACATGGACTTGCTTTTGGGCATTATGGCAATTTTTTTTGTTTCTTAAAGGATTTCCATTCCAGGGAGCTAAGAGGGCCAGCTCCACAAACAGATCCCTAGATCTCCCTTCAAAAGCCCTTCTAAGCATTGAAACTCTTCTCTCCCTGAAGTACTCACCTCCAATGGTGCTCTCCTGGTACTCGTGGAACTGCCCTTTGACAAAACGTAATACCAGGCTAGACTTCCCCACTGCAGATTCACCCAGCAGGACCAATTTGAACTGGCATATTTTGCTGGCCTGGGGCTGCCCATTGGGCCTGGCTGTGCTTCTGCTAGTCATGGCTAGATTATCAGAATGGGAAAGGGTAGAGGGAGGGGGATGCCACAGAGCGGCAGAGGGGGGAGGGGGGAGGGGAGGGGACTTCCAGGCTTCAACAGTCCTGCAAGAAAAAAAGGAGGTAAAATTAAACACAGGGCCATTACAGCTGCAGTCACTTTTTAGAAAAAGGACAGAATCTCTTCATTTCTTTGCTCCTATGAGGACTTAACTCTTACAATCACCCACCATTAAAAGGTTACACCACTGAGAGGGTCCCAGGCACCTGACACTCACTGGTAAGAGTGGGGAACAGTAAAATAAGAATTGCATCTAAAGTAGAGTGTGCTGAAATGGAGAGACTGAAAACCATGTGAGAGTAGTTTTTAATCTCCCAATCATTCCCCACCAGGTCTTCAAAGAACAGCATATTGATCAACTTTTAGTTGGCTTGAAGAGCACCCAGATCCACCCAAAAGTACCCTAGATCCCTACTATCTCCTTGGTGTCCTGGTGCTGTCCTTTTTTTATCCCCTCTTTTTTCTAGCTTTCAAAATGAGAAATTCACTCTAGGGGTATGGGATAAGAGTCACCCATCCTAAGAGTAGAGGGATAGCTTCTGGTTCTATATCCTTCTTACACGACCATTTCTGAAAATTGACATTTCTGAAAATATAACCAGGGTCCAATGATCAGAAAATCCATCCTTTCTCATTTCTGATCAAAGGTAATAGAGAGGGCTTCCCTGGTGGCGCAGTGGTTGAGAGTCCGCCTGCTGATGCAGGGGACATGGGTTCGTGCCCCGGTCCAGGAAGATCCCACATGCCGCGGAGCAGCTAGGCCCGTGAGCCATGGCTGCTGAGCCTGCGCGTCCGGAGCCTGTGCTCCGCAACGGGAGAGGCCACAAGAGTGAGAGGCCCGCGTACCGCAAAAAAAAAAAAGGGTAATAGAGAAACAGACCACATTAAGTATTAACTCTTTCACTTTTCTTCTGCCACCTCTCCAAGTCTGAAAATCTATTAAGTCTGAGTCAGTAGGCCTGACTTACTCTCAACTTGCAGCTGTCTTCCTGGTGCCTAGGGATTAGACTACCCTCCACACTGAAAGGGCCTAACAGCTGTAGCCCTCTAAGTTAGAGGCAGAGAAAGAAGGTGTACCTTCTAAACACATGCGGGAATCTCCGGTAGATGGTATAGGGGATAAGTCTTCAAGCAATAAATACTTGATGAAAGAATAAAACTGAACCACCTTCTCTACCTTCCAAGCGGCTAGGAAAGCTGGTGGTGGAGGAGGAGACAGAGAGAGAGAGAAAGTTGGGACTTTGAGTGTCCAATCATCCAAACCTGAATATATTTCATCATCCTGACTCTGGCGGGAAAGGAACTGTGAGATTCAAAGAAGTGTTAGCATGATCACAGCATGTAAACCTATCCCCAAAACCTAAGCATTGCTTGGATTATACTTTGCTTGTTCAAATTAATCTTTCCCTTCTCCAAGGTTGATTCTAGTGACTCCATAAACATCATACTCTGTGACATATACGGGGAAACATTATTTTTTCACTATAGCAAATTGCTTTGGGATCAAATCAGGGTTAAAAATATCTGCAATCCTAGTAAAGACAGAAAAACCATACAGGTGGAGGTGTAGAGGAACAAAGGCTGTGGAGTCCAATTCACTGGATTTATTTTATAGTTCTGATTACTAGCTTTAAATCTTTGGACAATTTACTAAATCTACCTGTGCATTTGTTTCCTCATCTGTAAAATGGGATAATAGCCTATTGAGTACCTAATTCATAAGGTTGTTGTGAGGATTAAATGAGATAATACAAAGAACTCAAATATTTGACAAAAAGTGTTATATCAATGAATATAAAGGTACTAATCATTACTAATATGATATCAAGAAAATTTCTCTGCTGAGCCTTACCTTCCACCTTTTTAAAAAAAATTTATTTAGTTAATTTATGTATTATTTTTGGCTGTGTTGGACCCCCGGTGCTGTGTGCGGGCCTTCTCTAGTTGCAGCAAACGGGGCTTCTCTTGTTGTGGAGCACGGGGTCCAGGTGTGCAGGCTTCAGTAGTTGTGGCACGCGTGCTCAGCAGTTGTGGTGCACAGGCTTAGCTGCTGCGAGGCATGTGGGATCTTCCCGGACCAGGGCTTGAACCCGTGTCCCCTGCATTGGCAGGCGGATTCCCAACCACTGTGCCACCAGGGAAGCCCTCACCTTTATAAAATGGAAAAAATACCTACCTCATAGAGTAGCCCTGAGGATTAAGTGAAACATTTGTGTAACATAGTATTAACGAATAGTAAGACAGGTATTGTTGGGCTTCCCTGGTGGCGCAGTGGTTGAGAATCTGCCTGCCAATGCAGTGGACACAGGTTCGAGCCCTGGTCTGGGAAGATCCCACATGCCACGGAGCAACTAGGCCCGTGAGCCACAACTACTGAGCCTGCACGTCTGGAGCCTGTGCTCCCAACAAGAGAGGCCGCGATAGTGAGAGGCCCACGCACCGCGATGAAGAGTGGCTCCCGCTTGCTGCAACTAGAGAAAGCCCTTGCACAGAAACGAAGACCTAACACAGCCAAAAATAAATAAATAAATAAATTTTAAAAAATAAAATAAAAAATGAAAAAAAGAAACTGCCAAAGTGTTTAAAAAACAAAAAGACAGCTATTGTTATTTAATGACCCTGATTCACAGAAAACATCAATTTAATATATTAAAGGATATCTCAATATTAGTTGTTATCAATATATGCCTAAAGAGCAGCCATGATATGAAAGAGGTAGAGAAAAAAAACAGGAAAAAAAAAGTGTAAAGAGGAAAGAGGAAGTTAACGGAGAAATGAGATTGAAATGAGAACGCAGACAAATCCCAAAGTAGACCAGAGGACTGTAAGAAATTACTCTGATCCTACTGGGTATTTTGTAGTCCCCTAGGCCACGGAGTCCCAAGAATCCAGATATACATGTGCCACTTTGTGATGAAGTTTTCACTGGTCTGTGATGAAATGATTAAATAAAAGTGATATATTGGGGACCTTCCTGGTGGTCCAGTGGCTAAGACTCCGAGCTCCCAATGCAGGGGGCCCAGGTTTGATCCCCGACCAGGGAACCAGATCCCGTGTGCCACAACTAAGACCTGATGCAGCCAAATAAATAAATAAATAAATAAAAATATTGGGCTTCCCTGGTGGCGCAGTGGTTGAGAGTCCACCTGCCGATGCAGGGGACACGGGTTCGTGCCCCGGTCCGGGAAGATCCCACATGCCGCAGAGCAGCTGGGCCCGTGGGCCATGGCTGCTGAGCCTGTGCGTCTGGAGCCTGTGCTCCGCAACGGGAGAGGCCACAACAGTGAGAAGCCTGCGTACCGCAAAAAAAAAAAAAAAAAAAAGATATAGCAAGTTCTTCATAAAGCTAAATTTATTCATTTTAGGGGTTTCCTTTATAACAAGATTTCTAACTTATATTTTTTGTATCAGTTTTCCCTCAAAGGTAAATATGTATTTTTTGCATGGATAAACCTCTAAGACCTATTGTTAAAAGTTAAAAAAAAAGTTGGAGAACAAAACATGTGGTTGATCCTATTTCTATAAAACAAAGCAACATTCTGCAGAGAAAAAGGTATGGAAAGATATATACTCATCTGTTAACAGTGGTTACCTCCCTCTAAGGAGAGTGGGATTGAGGAAGACGGTATGTGAAGGACTCAGGTGTTTTCATTCCACATAATTCTTTCTTTTTAACAGGAAATATATATTTTTAAAGTTTCCTACATAACTTTAAAAAAAATTGCTTTTTAAAAAAAAATTACAAATAATGGTGTTGATAGGCAGTAGTAAGCTTTCTAAATATACTCATGTGGAAAAATAGAAACCCCCAAATTTAAATTAATTGGTCCATTAAATCCAAAATTCTGGGAACCAGTACTGCAAAAATCAGTATTAATTAGCTTCTTAACCACTAGTCACAGTTCTTTAGCTCTTTTCATCCTCAAGCCTTTAGAGCAGTGTTTCTCAAACTGTGGGCTGTAAGCCAATAGTGACCTTGAAATCACTTGCTGGATCATGATCAGTATATTTAAAAAAAGAAAAAATAAATAGAAAAAGATCAAATGGATTGCAAATAATAAGCATGAGAATAATTTTGTGAAAATGTTTCACTTGTGGGTGTATGTACATACACTGAATTATGATGTAAAAAAAAATTTTTTTTTAATGAGCCACAATCAAAAAAAGTTTAAAAAACATTGCTTTGGAGAGGCCTGAAACTGAAAGATGGGTTAGTAGGAAGTAGTCTCTGGCCAGCCTAAAAAAGCACTTCCAGGTGAAATTAAGATGAGGGTTTAATATAGCTCTCCAGGGGTCAGAGGTTCTCCAACCCTGCTACTAAAGTTATAGAGCAATTATGAAAATGGAAAGTTAAAGTCGACAGAGGCAGTCCTGCACAGTGGTAAGGGCTCTGGAATCTGCAGGCAAGCCTGAGTTTTATTCTCTGCTTTGCCAATTAACCCACTGTGATTTAGGCCACTCACTCCCTTTGCCTTTCTAAGCTTCAGTTTCCTTACCTATGAGGATCCGGGGATGGGGTAGGGAGTATAATAGGTGAAAGTAGTAAAAGGCAGAATTTGAATTCAATTCCAAAGTTCTGGGTACATTTAAGAAATGTGTTTCTCTTGGGGTTTCTCAGCATCTGTTTTTTTTAAGAATTATTTTTTTTTTAAAAACACATTTATGGGGCTTCCCTGGTGGCGCAGTGGTTGAGAGTCCGCCTGCTGATGCAGGGGACACGGGTTCGTGCCCCGGTCCGGGAAGATCCCACATGCCACAGAGCGGCTGGGCCCGTGAGCCATGGCCGCTGAGCCTGCGCGTCCGGAGCCTGTGCTCCGCAACGGAAGAGGCCGCAACAGTGAGAGGCCCGCGTACTGCAAAAAACAAACAAACAAAAAAGACAAAAAAAACCATTTACGTAGTACTTCATATACATTGTTTCATAGGAAAAGAGGATAGGCCATCATAACTCTACACTTTACAACAGAAAACAGATTACACAATAAGAAAAAGACCTCTACAGATCATAAGCTGATCAAGTTTCCTTTAGGTTGACACACATACACTACACTCTTAAAAAACAACAGAAAAAAAGTTACTAGATTCTTCAACTTACTCCCTCACATTTCAAAGCATGTGATCCAAAGAGCAGAACACTAAGTTAGAGTGGACTGAATTCTCATCGGCAGACACGTCTCTCTAGGCCTGGGAAAACAGTAGGGAGTTGGAGAAGTGTGAAGATAGTTAACAGTTGGGAATTCCCTGACGGTCCAGTGGTTAGGACTCTGTGCTTCCACTGCCGCAGCCCGGGTTCAACCTGCAAGCTGCGCGGCACGGCCAGAAAAAAAAAAAAAAAAAAAAAAGAGGAAACAGTCACAGACACACGGATTGGTCACTAACCCCCACAGATAAGTCAACCCAGAGCCAATCGGCAAACTCTATTGAACTGTCAGAGATTAGTAACTATGAGGTTAGAGAAGACTATCTCCCACTCCAATGTTTCAGCTCAAGAATATGTCCTACCCTCTCTGTTCACAGTAATTGATGGGCTGCCCATCTCTGTGCCTTGATCTTTAATCCCAACATGTTAATAAGGGTATCATGTTTCTTACGCAATAGCTAGACTCTCAAAAGATCAGGGGTACAGAAATGGAATAATACATATAAGATTCAATTGATTTCTCCCCTATTCTAGCAGTGATTTTTTTGCTACCAGTTGACAGTGGTAAAATGATCCATCCAAAGGCAAAAAATAAATCACAGCCAACCAGTCAAGTGGTGTGATGATTATTACCTTCAAACCTGAGGCAAAAAAAGGGAGGTTTTTCTTCCCTTCAACACTTTCAGTTCAGATGAGAAGAAATGACAACTTCCCTCAGAAGTGCAGCCCCACAAGAATGGCTTATCAAATGACCATTAACTGGGCCTCCCTGGTGGTGCAGTGGTTAAGAATCCACCTGCCAATGTAGGGGACACGGGTTCTAAGCCCTGGCCCGGGAAGATCCTACATGCCGCGGAGCAACTAAGCCCGTGAGCCACAACTACTGAGCCTGTGCTCTGAGCCCACGTGCTGCAACTACCAAAGCCCATGAGCCTAGAGGCCGTGCTCCGCAATAAGAGAAGCCACTGCAATGAGAAGCCCACGAGCCACAACGAAAAGGAGCCCCCGCTCACTGCAACTACAGAAAGCCGGCGTGCAGCAACGAAGACTCAACGCAGCCAAAAATAAATAAATAAATAAAATAAATTTATATTAAAAAAATGACCATTAAGGAGGATTAAGGCATGACGTCATCAGTCTATTGGGGAAGGGAGAGGTGGAGGATGAGGGGCAAGTTCTTTAGTGTGAGCAGCTCTCCCAGCAGCACAGGGAAATATGAATAGGAAAGGTTTCTTAGGGACTTTCCTGGCAGCCCAGTGGTTAAGACTCTGAGCTTCCACTGCAGGGGGCACGGGTTCAACCACTGGTTGCGGAACTAAGATCCCGCAAGCTGTGAGGCCAAGAAAAAGGAAAGGTTTCTTAGCCTGCCGAAACCTGAGGAATGGAGTCTGCCTAGGGCAAGACTCCATTCCTCAGATTCCTTCCCACTTGGTAGCTTTGGGTTCCTATGCCAACTACATATGAAGCCTCCAGAAGTCTGTCATCTACCAATAGAGACTGAGTTCAAGGCACAGAGCCACTGGAGTCTAGCCCCCTCCCAAATGTTAGCCCTCTCCCAAATGTTAGCCCTGTAAGTTCAGTTTGCCAGATAAGAGGCAGTTTAGAGGTCATCTAGTCCAGTCTATATTTTACAGAGAGGAAACTGAGGCAAATAAAATGAACCAGCTTGCCAGGTGTTATCACACAGCCAGTTTTCACACAACTGCTTAGTAGCAAGTCTTCTTCTAGCAAGTACTCTCAGCCAGGTACTCCTGCTCCTGTTATACCACTATACCTCTTCAGGAAGCAGGAGATGCTGAACTCTGAACTGAAATCCAAAGAAGGCACCAGGACAGGAACACGAGCTTAGATTGGATAGTTTCTGCTTCTATTCAGTTTAGATAAGTACTTCCTTTGGGACTGAAAACAAGTTAGGAAGGCCCAGGCCTTTGCTGGGAACTGGAATCTATTCCCATATCCTTCTGACAGAAGGACTCACTCATTACTGTGCTTCTCTAAAAGGTCTTGACCAACTCCTGCCAGGACAGTTGAAACAGAAGCAATTCAATGGAAGGTGCTAGGAAAGCAATGGTAATTTCTGCAGAATTCAATGGGCTGTGGGATTAATGTGAGATTTACTGAGCCGGGAAGACAGAGCAGAAGCCAGTAAACACCTTCAACTCTCCAACTTTGTTTAGACCCCAAATTACCAAAATCTTAAACTGAATTCCACTACTTGGCTCATTGTGTTGATCCAATGTTAACCAATGAGTCACAGGCTTAAATGAGAGTCCTTCCACTTCACCCTCTCCCTTTTATTTCCCCAAGAGGCAAAAAAAGCATACTTATCTCTTATCAGCATGGTACTGCAAACTCCCTATTATTGACCTATGAAAGACTGGAATGCCTTTCCCCACTTTGTCTGCCTAGCAAACACCTAATGTGTCTTTTAAAGCCAAGCTCAAATGTCACCTTCTCTGTGAAACTGCATACTTACTCTCTCACCCCAGCAGAATTCATCACTGCTTCCTCTAGGATCCCACAGTATTAAAACTGTATTCTTGGGAATTCCCTGGCTGTCCAGTGGTTAGGACTCAGTGCTTTCACTGCCAGGGCCCGGGTTCAATCCCTGGTTGGGGAACTAAGATCCCACAAGCCGTGTGGCACGGGCAAAAAACAAAAACAATCAAACAAAAACCCTGTATTCTTATCACAGCATTTATTACATTATTTGACTTAATTGTTTGTGTCTGTTCTGCTAAACTATGAACTTCTCAAAAAGTGTGACTATTTTTTATGTCATCTTGAATCTCCAGAGCAGAGCACAATGCCTGGTCCCTAGTAGCTGTTCATTAGTTAAGGCCAAAGCAATCCTGCTTCCTTCCTCCATCTACTCCTCCCCTTCTGTGCCATCTAAATAGATTCTTACTCAGTTCCATTTGGGAATGTTTTTAACAGGCCAGTTCTCCCTCTTGCCTCTTTGTGATCTCCCCTGGATGGAGGGGCCTCTTGGGACCCAGCCCACAAGGTACTGTTGCAACTCACATGGGCTAACTGCTTTTCCTGTCACCCGTTACTATACCTCAGATGGCCTAATCACACCAAATATGCAGCCCTCCCACCGTAACACTGAGGCAACTGTGGCTAAAAACAAAGTTCTCTGAATCTTCAGTTGATGTTAAATGTTCAAAAAACTTCGGATCATTATCTCTATTAATTCCTGAACTTCAGAAACACAAGTTTAAAAAAAAAAAAAAATCATACTACCACTCTGACAAGGTACCCACTGCCCCTCAACAGAAACTACAACCTGGCCCAGAAATCTGCATACACTTTGCTCACCTGGGTAGCTCCTTATTCAGCTCAGTTACTGTTGAGTCAGTGACTAAATCTTTCCTAAAACATTCTTGGGAAGTGGGAGTGTATTGTGTAGGGTTTCAAGGTATCCCTCCTCCAAGACGGCTGTTGCGTTTCCTTATTTTAAATTCAATGTCTCACACTTAGGTTACTTTCCAACCTGAAATGCCTTAGGACTAGGAAGCAGGCTATACACTTGCTTCTCCTACCCCATGTCTCCTCATAAGTCAAATTCGTATCAATGTGCACAAACAAGTAAACTATAAAAGAGCAATCCTTGCTCCTGGGCAAAGTAAGAGTTAGAAGGGATGAGGTATGACTTCAAGGGCAATGGGAAAGTCCTCTTCTCCAAATATATTTTTGTAACTCCAGATCTATGTTTAAAATTCTATATTGATGATTTCCACTCCTTAGCTCCCTCTTTAAGAAGCAAAAACTCTTGGAAGGATTAATACTTTAAGTGACTATTTGTTATTTACACCTTAATATAGAACAATTCCAGATCAGTTTTTGAAAGAAGGCTTTGATTACGGGGAAGGTGGAAAAGACAAGAAGGGATGTATAGAAGAAAGAGACAGGATATCATCAGGATGTAGGAAATGGCAAAGCTTAGTGAGGATTTAAAAAACAAACACACACACACACATCTACACAACTTTCTCTAGGACTGGCTTTGCAGGAGAGAAAATAAAAGCTCCTGGGGGTACAATAATCAAGGTTTCTGAGGGTACTATATAAAGGCTGGGCACATCACAGGGCTTCTAAAGCCAGTAAGGACAAATTCAATTAATAAGGTGGTATATAAAATGTCCCAGCTGTGCTGAGGTTTAGAGGAAAACCAGTTTCAAAGCCAGAGAAATTTGGAAGCTTCTCATATCATTATAGAAAGACAGACACAGGGGCCCCTTAGGAGAACCATCATCTTCTTCTGGGATAATGAAGGGACAGTCATATAATCTGAACATGCAGAGACCATGAACCAGAAGACAGAAGTCCCAAATTCCTCACATTAGCAGAGATGCCAATAATTCTCCAAACAAAATCATTCACTTTAATGTTTCCTTCCTGCCCATAAAAGAGAAAGACGTTTTGGCCATCTATTTGGGCATTTCCTGGGATACCCAGTGCACAAGTGGGGTGTGTGCGTGTGTGTGCACATGTGTGTGTAAGGATGTGAGTGATAACCCAGACTACAGCTCTCTGCTTGTCTGAATTTGATAAAAGCAAGACAAAATGAACCGGGAAAGGAGCATAATAAATAACAGAGTATGGTCCCAGAAGGGAAAACTGGAAAGAATGAGAAACCAGAGTTTGGTGGGAACATGAAAACAGAATTGCCTTTGGTGGCACATCCCCCAAAGTGAAGTAAGATTAGTCTCATCTACTGTCTCTTATCTCTGACCTTTCTGGATGAAATGAGTGAGGTATATGTGGGAGGATCTACACTTTTTACACTTCTATAAAACTTGAATATTTTAAAATACGTACTTATTACTTTTCTAATTAAGAAGAAATGTATTTATAAAATACAGTGGTATAAAAGGTAAAAAGGAGGAAGTATAATAAGGGAAAATCCAATAAGCTCCAATCTATGGGGGGGACTAAGGAGGTCAGTAGACCGTTAAAAATATCTGGGAGGAGGGGATCCCTATGTCTTAGAAATCCATCTTCCTTTTCTCTACTCACCTCCTTTCCCAAGTGCCTCTCTGTTTGACCCAACTTTTTAATAGCTCAGAAACCCAGGCTCCTGAAGAGTAGACAAAGAACAGGGGTGATGCCAACCTTCTGGAATGGAATTTCTCATTCTTCCCCAAATCCCTTCCTCAGTGATATCACCTCATATTTCCAGGCTTGGTTCCACATAACCATTACCTGCCTGTGAAATACCCAAGCCTAAGCGCCACAAAAGTTTCACCAACTATGGTCAGGAGATCTCTGGATGGCTGGGGATCCCTAAGCCCAGTTCCAATGCAGAAAATGAGTCACTGATTGCCCACGTCTAGGTGAGAGATATGGTCTCCAGTACAGACCACATTATTAAGTAGAAAAGAAACGAACAAACATCCCCCAAATCTAACTTCTTAGCTTTTTCACAGGACATGAGAAACAGGAGGTTAGAAGAAACCCAGAGGCTGCAGCCTAAGCCAGCTCGAGGCGAGGCCAAGGGAAAGTGCAGGGGCTGAGTCTGGAATAGCCAAGAGCCACAGAAAAAAAAGTTACTTTTGTCTTCATTGGCTACCCTGGGAGTACCAAAAAACTTCAAGTTGCCACATCTCCACACTAATGGGAACAAAAGCGTGATTACTCGCGAGCCACAGAGCCTCCAGCCCACCCTTCAGCATTCCCAGAAGCTCCCATTACTGAGGGGAGGCCCTGCTTCCACTGCCCCGGCTACCTGAGTCTTCTAGATTAGAAAAGCTTCCTTTGCTTGTCTCAGTTCTCCCGCACTGAACCCAAATCCCTCTCAGCTCAACTTTGGGGCACCCTAGTTATTTTTATAAGTCACTTTCCCTGAAAAGAATGCCTCTTACCCAGCTAAGAGCCCTTCCCTGGCCCTTCCAATGAGACCTCTCGAAAGAGCCCCAGCCCCGGTTCCCCTCCGGGCCCGGGCGCCGAATCTGACCCCTCCTTACCTCCGGGAGAATGGACTTACCTCACCCGCCGCCCAGTCCCTTTCCCCCAGTTCCTCCCTCTTCGGCGCCGCTCAATGAGGCCTGCCCCTGCCCGCACACGAGCCCCGGCCTCCCGCGCCGGCCCCCAGCCCGGCCGCCAACACCACCCGGCCGCCTCCCCGACTCACCAACTTCGGGCTCCCAGCCCGCCCGGCCCCCTCCTCAGCGCCCCCATTAGGCCTGCCGGGGCCCGGCCCCCTTCTCCTTTCTCTGGTGGGCCACTCTAACCCCTCGCAGAGGCCCAGACCCGCCTCTGCCCTCAGGCCGCACTCCTCTCCGGGGCGCCTCCGCCCCTGCCCTTGCGGGCTCCATCAGCCCGGTACCTGGGGATCCGTCTCCCCCGTCGGGCCCAAGCCTGTGTCGAACAGACAAACAGCTGCAGCTCAACCAAACCCTCCTGCCCCTCCTCCTCCTCCTCGCCCTGTGGCGGGGGCCCCAGCCAATTGCACGATTACCCGCCTACCATCCAGGGTGGGCTCTGCGCGTGCTAATCCGCCAATCCTCTGGAGAAAGGCAGTGCTGTCACCGAGGCGTAAGAGCAGAGGACTGGACAGGCGGTGCCCCAGGCCAATACAGAGAGGGAAACTTTGAAGATGGACGAGGTGAGGAGCCACTAAAGAGCGAGCTCCCCGAGATAGGGGCGGTACCCTGTTGACAGGCGTATACTCTAACCAGTAGACTCGCGACACCCTCATGACCCCGCCTTTTAACTCATAAACATCTAATCAGGTGAGCGATGGGGGCGGGTCAAAGTGAAACTTTAACCAGTACTGAGAAAATTCGGGACTTGAATGGCAGGCAAGGCGGGGTTGAAAGAGGCCTTAGGAAGGCCGCTACTGACCTTCGCCCCTCCCCTGGGATTTGGCGGGGCCTGCCTCTGGCGCCCCGCCTTCTATCACAAATTCGCGGGCGTGAAGGGAAATACCTCTCCTAGGGACCCGGAGCCTAGGAATTTAAGCAGCCCTCACGTCGGTGCTTTCGCCTTTTAGTGGGGCCCCAGAGCACAGGAATTTTGGGGATGGCCCGCGGCAGTCTGAGATGTTTTTTGGTGAGCTGAGACAATGGCACCTCCAAGAAGTGGTAGCTTGGGGAGGCTTTAGCCCCTTTATAATAATTTTTCATACAGACGATTGATATATTCTAAATCGCATGTAAATGTGAATAAGTATCTTTAGAAAACTTTTCTGTTTGTGATATGGAACAAAAAGAAAACAAGACGAGGGCTTCCCTGGTGGCGCAGTGGTTGAGTCCGCCTGCCGATGCAGGGGACGCGGGTTCGTGCCCCGGTCCGGGAGGGTCCCGCGTGCCGCGGAGCGGCTGCGCCCGTGGGCCATGGCCGCTGGGCCTTCGCGTCCGGAGCCGGTGCTCCGCGACGGGAGAGGCCACAGCAGTGAGAGGCCCGCGTGCCGCAAAAAAAACAAACAAAATAAAAACGGTAAAAAAAAAACAAGACGAGCTTACTGGGAAATGCAGCGTCAATGCGAATTACCTTGGAGCCCTCTTCCTACCATACTGCTGTTCCTGAGCCCTAACATTGAAAATCTGGAACTGGAGCCTTGTGTGTATGTGTATGTGATATGTGTGTCTGGGTGGGGCGGGGGGGGGGGGGCGGGAGATGCTGGTTTAGGGGAAAGTGAAGTAGGAAATACATAAGCTTCACTTTCCTCAGCTGTAAAATGGGGGCAATAATTCCCACTTCACCCACCCGTGGCACTATCCCAATTGCATCGCAGAGGTCGAAATGGAGTGGAGTGGGTAGCCCTGCATAGAGTGATTAAGAAAAGGGGTCTGAAACCTATTATCACATGCACACATTCATATTCTCTCACACCATTCTTTCAGTAAATATGCAAAAGTAAAGGAGGAGAGACATGAACTATAAAACCAGGAACTTTTTTTTTAATCAATTACAAACTAAATTACAAATAATGTTAATAGCAAGAACACTCAAGGACAAAAGGTGGGAGAGACAAAATCATAAAAAAGAAAAAAAGCTTTTTTTTTTTTTGAACATTCGCGTTACAAACCCCAAGGTGCACATGGCAACAAATCCCCACCGATTCCCACTTTAAAAACTGCTATAACCTGAAATATAAATATAATTGTTCATCCTTCTTTTAAAGAAATATTTTTTTCCCAATGTCCCCACTCAGGCACAGCCCTAAAAACGTGTCAGCATTCTCAAAATGAGGTCTTAACCTTAACTCTCACTCCTGTGGGCTGGCCTTCAGAGGGAGATGGAACCTAGCACCTGAAGAACTAAGAATCTTAAAAAGAAGAGAAAAATTCAAACATCTTTCACTTGCCTCATAAGGCCTCGGTGAAGCACAGTCCCTGACCCAGAGCCTCCCAGACACCCCTTGCCTGTAGGAGGGACAGGCAAGAAGACTAGGAGCAATCATTTCTACTGCAGTCCCACCAGGACTGCAGAGACTGGGAGTCTGAGACAGGGAGTCTTGAGTCTCCCAGACTGTTAGGTGAGATGAAGCACTAAAACTAGGGTATAAACTGGTTGGATCTATTTTTTTAACCTAATTCTTTAAAACAGACCCCTCGCCATGTTTTTGTTTTGCTTGGTTTTCAAAAGTTCCAACTTAGTGCCCCTGCTATCAGTTGGCCTTACACAGGGCTGTGGGAGGTTTGGGGTCTCTGTCACCTGAAACACAGAAAATAATAATTGCGGGGCTTTCAGAGACTGGGATGGCAAACTCTATGTGGAGGAAGGAGAAACAGTCTTTTTACTTTTTTTTTAAAAAAATACCAGCCCTCCTAAGCAATGACTAAGAGGAAGGGGAGAGCATGGTGCAGATTAAGTGCATGTAATATTGATGCTTCCTTTCAATTTCACCTATTTCTCCCCTCCACCCCCTCTCCCCAGAGTTGGCTGGCTAAGAGGGGCAGGTGAGTGCTAAGGCAGCCAGACAAGATCAGTGAGCTAAGAGCCCTGGGCCAAGCCACATCATGCCCCCACTGGAGGAGAGGGTGAGACTGGGAGTAGGGGCTTGAGAAAGCCATCAGAGTCGAAGGTGAGGTACTGGCTTGGTCACATCCTGGAAGAAAGGGTGAGCCAAAGCTGCCTTTGCTGAAATCCGCTTGTTGGGGTCGTAGTGCAGCATTTGCTGGAGGGAGAGATGTATGCTGACGTCAGTAATGTGATAATGGAGTAAATGGGCAGCAGGTGTTTTGAGAAATCAGGAAACAATTCCTTTCACCCAAGGCAGAGTTCCCATTTCCCTCCTTCCTGTATCTAATGGGTGCACAACAGCGAGAGGGAAGCAGGGGCTAGTGAAATGCTAAGACCAGGAGTCCAGGGCCTCATTCTTCCTTCATCCTGGAAAAACCCTGCCCTGGGGGAGTGAATGAGAGGAAATGGGTGCCCACTCCCCACTCTCACCGATAACAAGCTCCGTCCATCTTCATCCAGGGGGGGCACAACTTTGCTAAAATCTTGCCTGGCCCACTTGGGGAAACTTGGCTTATAATCAGGCATAGAAGTAACTCCTGGCCAAACCACCTCATCTGGGGTCCCCAGAGTCCGAAAGATCCGGAAGAGTTGGTCGATCTCAGAATCTCCTGGGAATAGGGCCCGCCGGGTCACCTGAAAATGGGGAAAGAGGAAAAGCCAAGACCCACATTGACGTCAGTCAAAACTGCCCACTGGATAATGGAGGTTCCCACAGGCAATGGAAGGTCAGCAGGGCCCCATGACTCCCTCCCCAGGGCCTTTCATGGGGTCAGTCAAACAGAGCCTGAGACAATGAAGTCCCTTCATCTGTCTCCTCGCCCCCTCCTTCCTTCCCCCAACCATGGCTTTGCAGATCCCCAAGGCTGGGTGGGGCTGGGAGGGGGTGAATGTCTGGGGTGCCACTGACATGTAGCAAAGGGATCCCAAGCCACTCACGGGGTGTGGGGTAGACACTGCGGTCATCCCCCCTCCTTGTGGTGCAGCCACTTCTAGATAGGAGCACAGCGGGCAGAGACTGTGTCTTCCATTTCTTCTGTGTTCCCCACAGCACCTAGCATGGTGCTGGGTACACACTAGGTGCTTAACAAATATTTTTTGATGAATTGAGAGATGAATATGGGCAATTGTAAAGTAATGCACTGGGGTATAAATGCACATTATATATATGGGCTAATGGTCTCCATGCCCCCAGTTACAACCCAGATAAGGGACCATAAAACATACTGCTGATTTGATTTGGAAACTTAGCTCACTCCACTGTTGTATTAAAGGGGATGAGAGCTCCCTTATAAGACTGGGCCTCAGGGATCCTTCAATCTGAAAAGCCAGAGGTTGAGGGGGGATGTGATGTAAGTCTGCAGTTTAAATAAAAGGTGTGGGTAAGGTGAACACAGTTGGCCTCACCACATTCCTGGTGCCCTACAATAAGGTCTACAGGCCAAATGAAGGGGACACTAAACGGAACTCATTTTCCCAAGTATATGCAGGCTAAAGCTAGAATAGTTGCAGAAATGATTTAGCTCAATTCAGAGATAAGATATGTATACTGCATGCTAAAGCTGTTTGAGGATATCCTAACATTGTGGTTGACATCAGGGATGACAGTCCTATCCTTTCCCCACCACCCACTTTGTGCTACTCTAGAGGAAGGACCCTGTGATAAGAGAAGGGCCATGGGTCTAGGCCAAGAAACAGTTCTGTTGTTCTTGAATGTGGGGAGGAGGGGGCTGGGTAGAACTCGGGCATGCCTCCGTACCATCTCAGCAAAGATGCAGCCCAGGCTCCAGATGTCCACAGCTGTGGAGTAGTATTTGCAGCCCAGAAGGATTTCAGGTGCTCGGTACCACAGAGTCACCACCTGAGGACAAGCGTAGGAAGGGGAGGGGTGGTGTATGGGGCATGGAGATTCCCACATCTCACTTCCTCAGGACTACTCTGCTAACTCAGCTTCTTAACAAGCAACTTCTTTCCCTCCATCCTTTCCTTCCCTCTGATTTCCCCTAAGTAAAATAACTGGGTACAACTTCTTAGCCCAGAGTTAGCCTAGTCCATGGTTCTGGGGGCCATATTTTCTGAACCCCCAATTTGCAACCTTCTTGGAAAACTTGAGGCAATCGGTCATAATTTTAATGGTGTGCCATCCAGCTCTCCTGGCTCGTTATCTATCAAAATATTAACTCCGTGTATACTCTAAGACCTCTTAGGGTGTCAGAGATACTTTGCATCTAGTGAGAGAGAAACTGCTGGCCAGATAGTTACTAAAAACGTTGTGAATGTCCCTGTTAACACCTCCCAGGAAGTTCAGAGAAGACATGCAGAGAGGGACTCACCTCGTGGGTGTAAGTACGAACAGGGACTCCAAAGGCTCTGGCTAGTCCAAAGTCTGCTAGCTTGATGGCCCCCTCTGCGTTGATAAGCAGATTCTGAGGTTTGAGGTCTCGGTGCAGGACCCGATGAGAATGGCAGAAAGCTAGGCCCTGGAGCAGCTGGAACAGATAGCTCTGACAAGGGGAGAGAAAAGAATGTGTTTTTCCATCACCATGAGAACATTAGGGTCTCCTCTGTGCCTCCATAGTTCTACTAAAGCCTTCACTAGTTAGATAATAATTCCATGTTTACAAGCCATTTCCCTGATTGGACTGTAATCCCAGTGAGGATAAGGATCAGGTTTTACTCAGTTTTGCATTTCTTTTCCATATCCTGTGTTCAGCACATTGAAGGTGTTCAATAAATGTGTGTTGGATAAACGTTTGTTGATAGATGGAAAGTAGCTCTGGGAGTAAAGAACCCAGAAAAACAGACAATAGAGACTCACTGGCTATTTCTCCCACCAAGCAGGTGGAAAGGCTTTTTGGAGGGGTCTACCAAGTGCCCTCCAGTCCCATTTATCTGAGTTTCATCTCACCTTCCACCTGAGCTGCTAAGCTGACTCACTAGAGTTTCAACTTCTTTGATTCTCCTGCCCAGCCTTAGGGTTAATAAGTATAATGAGCAGTGAAGGAGCCACAAAAAAGGTATGTGTGATTGTGTGATTGATTGTGTGTGTGTGTGTGTGTGTGTGTGTGTGTGTGTGTAGGGGGATGAGGGCTGGGAAGGAAGCTAAGATCACAAATCAACACTCAGTCTGGATTGCCTGCCTTCAGTCCCCCCAAGACATGCCCATGTTGGGAGGAGTTGATGAGAAGGATTACCTTTATGAGGGGAAGAGGAATGCCAGTGAGAGCAGAGGCATCCATGAATTTCTTGAGATCCTGGTGCAGAAACTCAAAAACCAGGTAGAGTTTGTTTTCTGTATGAATGACATCCAGCAGCCTAGGGAAGGGAGGTCCAGGGATAGAGGTGAGGGAGAGAAATGCCCAGACAACACAAACAGAAGGCATCCTCCTTTACTGTCAGAGCACCTCCCAGATACATACTTACTTGACAATATTAGGGTGGTTAAGCTCCTTTAGCAGAGAGATCTCTCGTATGGCAGTACTGGGTACACCCTCCGTCTCACTTGGAGAAGTTGGGAGAGCAGAAATGGGAGTGTGGTTACAAATATTCCTTTTCTCCCAGCCCAGTGATTCTACCCCACCCCCTGCCTCCCCACAGAGACACCATCCCAGCATCCCCCAGGAAAGTGAGAGAAGAGAAGGGGTGCTTCAGGGGTTCATTCATGGATGGACAGGACTGGCTTTTGGACACATTAAGGTCATTATTTCTTCTTTGCCCAGGGTTAGGTTAGCAAAGCCTCCTGGTGAAGGTGAAGAAGGTAACAGGTAAAAAAAAAAGGGGGGGGACGGGAGTAGCAGCACCCAGCCTCTCTAGAGGGGCCAGTGAGGTTCAACTGCCATTCTTTTGAAAGGGGGAGAGAATTCTAAGATGGGGGTGGGGTTGGGGCAGCGAGGAGGGCTCGTCATTCAAAAAGGTGCTCTTTACAGCTTACTGCAAAACCCAGCTCCACAGGGAGTCCTGGAACCCCCATCTCAGAGGCCTCCTTCCTCTTCCTGAGTCTTTCTGACTGTACATTTAGGGGCATCACCCGCCTTTAGGGAGGAAATTTCCCATGGATTCTACACTACCCTATAGTCTCCCCCGGGAAACCCTCTACTCGTCCTTCAACCCACCTCTCCACTTCAAAAGAAGTCCCTCCCTGCTACCTTCCGGTCCCTGGATGGCCACCGCCGGTTGGGGTGGGGGTAGGGGGCACTCAAGGAGCTCCCGAGTAAGGAGTCCCGGGTACAGAGGCCACTCACGTGTCCAGGCGGATTTTTTTAAGCGCCACCACTTCTCCCGTCACCTTGTTTTTGGCTTTGTACACAACTCCGTACGTGCCCTCTCCGATCTTTTCCACTTTTTGGAAGTTCTCCATGAAGCGCTAGAGAGTCGGGTCAGCCCGGCCCTGGAGCGGGGGCCTGGGAACCCTGCAGAAAGCGGCACCCAGCTCTCGGGGGCCGAGGAGGGGAAACAGGGCCCAGTACCGTGGCCCCCGGTCGGGATGGAACGCAGTGTATCTCTCGCTCTTGTCAATTTGTCCAACTTGAAACAATGTTACCGCCTTCACCCGGTTCCCTACCGCCACCAGAAGCCCCGCCCCTCCTTCCCGCGTTTCCCTGGCTCCGCCCTCAGATCTTCCTATTGGTCAACGTCAGAGCGGGAGGGGCCAGCCCTGCGTCCCTCTCTGTAAACGACCCTGACCCGCGCAAGTTTGGTTCCGAGGGGCATTAAGACAAGCTTCAACATAGGTGGGGAGGCTGAACACCTTTTTCCAAGTATCTGATTTGGGATCGAGTTTCCTACCTGTGTCCTGAGTCTATAGGGGTTTCCTGATCTCTAATTCGCCGTTTTCACCACCCCTAGGAAAATGTGTATTGACCTAAGATTGAATGCCACCTGGTCCAGGGAGCCTCCTCTGAAAGCAGGAAGCTGGGAATCTCATTGTAAGGGTCTCCCGGGCCTCGGAGGAGTCGTTGCCTCCGTCTCTCAGCCTACCCCGATACTGTCTCTCTTTGATTTTGGATACAGGGTCACTACTTCTACAGTCTTTTTGAGAGGTTCCTGGTTTGACTCTCAATAAATTGATCCACTCTCCCATGATGAATCGTGTGTGTCCGGTACGTGTTTTGTTTTGCAGCTGCCCTTCAGTCAGTTCTTTCCACGGGGGGATGGAGTGCTTTAAGATGAGCGTGACCCTGTGAAACCAGAAACTGTCACTGAGTAGCGGGATGTCCAGGGACCAGGATCCCTCCTCAGTTCTGCCTTTCTCAGGTCCTCCTGCTCCTCCCAGGCCTCCCCTGCAGGGAGAGGAGGAAGGGCTATGCAAATGAGCATCCGTTTCTTATTTAGGGGCTTGTCCTACGCCCTAGCGCCTTTGGTTGCTGGAAAGAAGAACAGGATGGATCTGGTGCTGAGAAAATGCCTTCTCCATGTGGCTGTGATGGGTGCTCTTCTGGCTGTGGGGGCCACAGAAGGTGAGTGTGGGGTGTGTGGACATGAGCAAGTGTGAATTTGGGGTTGCACACTTGCTCTGGTTTTCCCCTCCCTAATGGGAGATAACCAGGCAATGCTTCTGGCATCTCCCACCCATTTGATTTAGTGAGGACATGGGCAACTGAGCTCCCTCCCCACATGAAGATTTGGGACTCAGCCTGAAAATAACTCCATTTGCTTGGAAGGGCAAGAGAATAGTGGGTCTTGGTGGCCCTAATTCTGAGACCCCCTGGGCAGTGAGCTGGAGCGGGGGGTTCCAAGGGAGTAAAATGAGTGGGAGACTCTTTTAGGCAATGTCTCAGGCACTTGGGATAGGGTATTTAAAGTGAGGAGCAAGAGAATATATTGGATAGAGGGTAAAGAGGCACCACATCCCCTCTTTGGGATGGGCATAGGCGAACACAGCCCAGGCTTTTGTTCTGGGGCTGGGAGAGACAGGCAGAGGGGTCTCAGCTGAGCATCACATGAAAGAGCTCTGGGGGATTGGGGCCTCGTGACAGGAGCAAGGGGGGGTGGGGGTGGTGAGAGGGTCTGGAATGTCCCGTGCTGCTCTGAGGAGGGAGGGTTGGGAGTGGAGAAAGAATGGGGCATCTTATAATTCTCTCGCTCTCGTGGTGGGATGCTCAGTGGGATGATTCCAGATCCTCCCCCAGCAGAATCAACCAGGTTTCTGGTACATATTAGAAATGGAATGAGGATAGTCTCTGCTGTGCTGAAATATCTGCATCGTATTCCAGTGCCCCCCTTTCTCTAGATCCCTGGTCTCACAGACTTCTAGGAAGTTCTCCTTGATCTGACTTCCCTCATTCATGGTGCAGTTTCAAGTCTTTTTCTTTTACTACGCTCCGTATTGTACTCTGGAAACATTATGTTCATACGTGTCCACCTGAGGCTCTTAAAATATTGTGCTTACTTTTTAGATCCTGATTTTTTTATTTTATTTTATTTTTTTATTTTTTTTGTGGTACGCGGGCTTCTCACTGCTGTGGCCTCTCCCGTTGCGGAGCACAGGCTCTGGACATGCAGGCTCAGTGGCCATGGCTCACGGGCCTAGCTGCTCCGCGGCATGTGGGATCTTACCGGACCGGCGCACGAACCCGTGTCCCCTGCATTGGCAGGCGGACTCTCAACCACTGCGCCACCAGGGAAGCCCCTGGATCCTGATTTTTAAAATCATAAGAAGACATTTTTAGATATTCATGAAATTTTGTATGGACTGGTTTCAATAATTTTGTCTAGTGTGAACTAGCATTGTGTTTATTCAAGAAAATATTTCTTCTTTACACATACATACTGAATTTGTACGGTTTTAAATAACATTATGTCTGGTATTTGCTTGTGAATGCTTTAGCCAGGGACTTCCCTGGTGGTCCAGTGGTAAAGAATCCACCTTCCAATGCAGGGGTCACGGGTTAGATCCCTGGTCGGGGAATTAAGATCCCACATGCCGCGGGGGAACTAAACCTGCACACCACGACTACTGAGCTTGCGCGCCTCAAGGAGAGAGTCCGCGTACCACAAACTACAGAGCCCATGAGCTCTGGAGCCCCCGCATCCTGGAGCCCACGCACCACAACTAGAGAGAGAAAACCCACATGCCACAACTAGAGAGAAGTCCGCATGCTGCAACAAAAGATCCCACATGTTGCAACTAAGACCTGACACAGCCAAAAAAAATAAAGGAAGGAAGGAAGGAAGGAAAGGAAGAAAGGAAGGAAAGAAAGAAAGAAAGAAAGAAAGAAAGAAAGAAAGAAAGAAAGAAAGAAAGAAAGAAAGAGAAAGAAAGAGGGCTTCCCTGGTGGCGCAGTGGTTGAGAGTCTGCTTGCCGATGCACGGGACACGGGTTCGTGCCCCGGTCCGGAAAGATCCCACATGCCGTGGTGCGGCTGGGCCCGTGAGCCATGGCCGCTAAGCCTGCGCGTCCGGAGCCTGTGCTCCACAACGGGAGAGGCCACAGGGGTGAGAAGCCCGCGTACCGCAAAAAAAAAAAAAAGAAAGAAAGAAAAGTACAGCATTAAAAATGAATACTGTAAAAGAGAAAATTAAAAGCTTTAACCAAAAAACAAACCAACAACAAAGGATCGATAAAGCAAATGTGGCAAAATGTTGATAGTTGTTGGATCTGGGTGAGGCATGTGGAGAGCCATCATATCCTTTTCTTTCAGACCTCTCTCTTGGTCAGTTATAATAATTTTGTTTGTCCCCACTCCCAAGTTCTACCTGCCTCTGGTCCATCCTCCTCACTGCTTGCTGAAGTGATCCTTCTAAAACACAAATCTGATCATATTCCAAAAGTTTTGAAGGGTAAATTTTATGGTGTGTGAATTATATCTCAATACAAAAAACAAAATCATCTGAGGTGGACTTGCCTACAAGATAAAGGCCAAACTCCTTCGCCTGGCACTCAAAGCCCCCACCCCATCTTCTTGGCCTCATCTCTCACAGTGTACCTCGACCACATTGCTAGTGGTCCCCTATCATGCCATGTGCTTCCATGCCTCCATGTATCTGCTCATGCTGGGCCTTTTGCCTAGAATGCTTTATGCCACAGGCCAACTCCTCATTGGATCCTTCCCAGTCTACCATAGTGGAATTAATCTGTTTATTCTGTCATTTTATTGTACATCGTGCATGTTTATTATGGCTCATATTAAGCAGTGCCTTGAATTATAGTAATTTATGCCTATGTCTGTTTCATCTACTTTAACCTGAATCTCTTTAGGACCATTTCTTTTTCATTTCTTAAGTTCTTTGCACCTAGCACAGTGCCTGGTACATGGTGGGTATTGGGTAAATTAAAATGCACTTTGAATGTGAGAATGAGTGATGTGACATGGGACACTGTGGTCCCCTGAGAAGGGAGTGATGACCTGAGGGTCCTCATTATACCTTCCTTTTAGGACCCAGAGACCGGGACTGGCTTGGTGTCTCAAGGCAGCTCAGAACTAAAGCATGGAACAGGCAGCTATATCCAGAGTGGACAGAAAGCCAGGGGCCTCACTGCTGGAGAGGTAGGAACTTGGCAATTTCTGGGGAGGGTATGATGGGAATGGGGTGGGGAGAGGAGAGGAGCAAGAACTGGGTTGAATGTCGGTTGAGAAGACAGAAAGGGAAAAGGCATATGGGGAGGGGAAGCCAAGGAGTCCCAGCTAACGCAGCTGCCCTTTCCAGGTGGCCAGGTATCTCTGAAGGTCAGCAATGATGGGCCTACACTGCGTGGGGCAAACGCCTCCTTCTCTATTGCCCTGCACTTCCCTGAAAGCCAAAAGGTGCTGTCAGATGGGCAGGTCATCTGGGCCAACAACACCATCATTAACGGTGGGTACCACTCCACTCCAGGCCTCATTCCCAGGTCTCAGCTCATGCCCCTTCTCCTTCTTCTTCTTTTTTTTAAACAAATTATATATGTAATTAGATTAGAAAACACAGATAAAGCACAAAGAAAAAAAAAATTGTAGTCCCCAAAATGGGGGACAGAAGACCCAGTGGATTTAGAAGTTGGACAGACTTGGATTTAAACCTGTTACCAGTATGTGACCCTGGGCAAGTCACTTAATTGTTTTGTGCTTCCATTCCCTTAATCTGTAGAATAGGGATGATACTACTTTAAAAGGTTGTTGTAAGGATTAAAATGTGATAATATATAAAGAATTTAGCATAATGCCTGCCCTAGCCTACAGTAAAGGCTCAATAGATGTTAGCTGGTGCTGTTATTTTTACTTTTATCCCACTAGCCAGAGCAAATCTTTCTAAACATTTTGATACATTTCCAATCTCTTTCTCTCCAATCTCTATGTATATACTTACATAGGTATCTTTTTTTTTTTTTTTTTTTGGCCGCTCAACATGGAGGATCTTAGTTCCCTGACCAGGGATTGAACCCATGCC
This sequence comes from Phocoena phocoena, assembly GCF_963924675.1. Taxonomy (NCBI): domain Eukaryota; kingdom Metazoa; phylum Chordata; class Mammalia; order Artiodactyla; family Phocoenidae; genus Phocoena; species Phocoena phocoena. The sequence goes on from NC_089229.1 coordinate 58,962,247, forward strand.
CCCTGCATTGGAAGAGTGGAGTCTTTTAACCACTGGACCACCAGAGAAGTCCCTACAAAGGAATCTTTAATTATAGTTTCCATTCTCCCCACTACCACCCACAGTGGGTTATATCAAGGAGAATATATTTTGTAGCTAGGGAGTATTCCCAGAGCCCTGCTCTGGGAGCCATGTTAAAGGTTTTGGTGTATAATAAGGAATGCCAGGGTTTGAGGGTGACTTTGTATCTTCCTTTCAGGGAGCCAGGTGTGGGGAGGACAGCCAGTGTATCCCCAAGAACCTGATGATACCTGCATCTTCCCCGATGGGAGGGCCTGTCCGTCTGGCCCTTCACCTCAGAGAAGAAGCTTTGTTTATGTCTGGAAGACCTGGGGTGAGAGACTCCCTTCTCTGGCCTGTCACCCACACTTGGATTCATCTCTTCCTACCTGATCCCTTTTCTTTTGGTCCCACCCCTAAACTCTGTGAGTTTCCCTAATCTTCACCTCCCCATGACTCTGTTTTCTTCCACAGCACCTAGTATTATACTTCTTTCTGGGAACCCTTCTCCAATTACATCCCATGGAACCCCTCGTTAGGACTCCTTTCCTGCCCTCATATACAAACTTCCAAACACCCGCTGAAATAACCATCCTCTCAATATATCTCCTGACCTTACTTCTCTGGTGCCCTGTCTCTAACCCTTCCCCAGTCCCCTTTGACCAGTAACCCCTTTCTCTACTCTTTTTTCCAAAAACCTCAGGCCAATACTGGCAAGTTCTGGGGGGCCCAGTGTCTGGACTGAGCATTGGGACAGGCAAGGCAGTGCTGGGCACACACATCATGGAAGTGACTGTCTACCACCGCCGGGGGTCCCAGAGCTACGTATCCCTCGCTCACTCCCGCTCAGCCTTCACCATTACTGGTAAGGACTTAGGAAGGGACAAGGCCAGTCTCAGGGCAGGAGGAGGTGGGGAAGCTTGGCTGGGCAGGAAAGGGGAAAGAGGAAATGGTGTGTAGGGGCACCTTATAGGGGCAGAGCCAGGAAGACATGGGCAGAGGAATGTGGGGCTTGGAGCCAGTGAAGGGCCAGGCAGCTTGGGGTTAGAGGATGTGGCTGTGAAGGAAGAAGCTGTGGCCCAGACCTGGTTCTCACCTTTTCTGACTCCAATCTCAGACCAGGTGCCCTTCTCTGTGAGCGTGTCTCAGCTGCAGGCCTTGGATGGAACGAACAATCACTTCCTGAGAAAGCAACCTCTGACCTTTGCCCTCTGGCTCCACGACCCCAGTGGCTATTTGGCTGGGGCTGACCTCTCCTACACCTGGGACTTTGGAGACAGTACTGGGACCCTGATCTCTCAGGCACTTGTGGTCACTCACACTTACCTAGAGTCTGGCCCAGTCACTGCACAGGTGGTGCTACAGGCTGCCATTCCTCTCACCTCCTGTGGCTCCTCCCCAGTTCCAGGCACCACAGCTGGCCAAGTGCCTACTGCAGAAGTCGTAGCCACTACACCTGCTCAGGTGCCAACTGCAGAGCCCTCTGGAACCACAGCTGTGCAAGTGCCAACTGCAGAGGGCACAGGTACCACAGCTGAGCAGGTACTAGCCTCAGAAGTCATAAGTACCACACCTGCAGAGATGCCAACTGCAGAGGCCATAGGTACGACACCTGAAGTGTCAACTGCAGAGCCCTCTGGAACCACAGCTGTGCAAGTGCCAACTGCAGAGGGCACAGGCACCACAGCTGGCCAAGTGCCTACTGCAGAAGTCGTAGCCACTACACCTGCTCAGGTGCCAACTGCAGAGCCCTCTGGAACCACAGCTGTGCAAGTGCCAACTGCAGAGGGCACAGGTACCACAGCTGAGCAGGTACTAGCCTCAGAAGTCATAAGTACCACACCTGCAGAGATGCCAACTGCAGAGGCCATAGGTACGACACCTGAAGTGTCAACTGCAGAACCCTCTGGAACCACAGTTGCACAGGTAACAACTACAGAGCTGGTGGAGACCACAGCTGGAGAGGTACCCACCCCTGAGCCTGACAGTCCAGATGCCAGCCCATTCTTGTCTACAGAAGGTATTACAGGTAAGAGGGCCAGAATGAATGAGGTTCATTGAGGTGGGGGCATTTGTCACAGCTCTAAAGACCTGAAAGACTTATTCTGGATCCAGATGTTACCCAATCCTTAGCTTACCAGTGGAGTCCCTTCAGAGTCTTCACTGGTTTTAAAGCCCCCCAAGTCCCTCTTAATGGTATGGAAGAGATCCAGAGTTCAGGAAACCAGGGTCTTCACCTAGGCCATGGGGAGAGAGCTTGTTGCTCCTGTCTCTGCAAAGAGCTGTTCCCTAAAGTGAAGGTCAGGGAGCAGTCTGTGATCATTTACATGATACTTATATCTCATTTTCTGATTAAGTGTAAATGCATAGAAATCTTTCCCAGTTTCTAACACCATTTCCCACCTCTGGATTCCCATCCCAAAGTAGGTTTACCTGGAATTGTGGTAGAAACACTGAAAAGGGAGGAATAAGATAGTGACACTATAATGAGTTAACATACGTCAAGTGTCTAACCCAGGACCTGGCACAGTGTGGGGTGTGATAAACATTTGGGATTTTTAAAACTCCAGCTCTACCCCTAACTGTGACTCTGGGGCAGTCATTTCTCCTTCTGGGCCTCAGTTTCCTTATCTATAAAATGAGATTTCCCAGCTCTTGCCTGATTCCAAGCCTGGATCCCGTAGCTCTGGCTCTACCTGGAAAAATGCCTGCTTGGCCTCTGTTTCCAGGTGTCATTTGTCTCATGACTTTGCCTCTTCAATCCTCTCCTGCCAGGCTCCCAGAGCCCCCTGCTGGATGACACAGCCACCTTAATCCTGGTGAAGCGACAAGTCCCCCTGGATTGTGTTCTGTATCGATATGGCTACTTTTCCCTCACCCTGGACATTGTCCGTGAGTCTTGCCTACTTTGGGAGCTGGTGGAGGGAAGGCGTGTGCGGCTTAGGGCTGCCCAGTGGAAGCACACCCTGGAAGGAGTTACTCACCTGAACAAGAATACCCAAATCCCAGGGTTTTCATTTGAAGGCATGAGGATGGGATCGGGGAGGTAGCCCGAGGACCTTCCTGTCCGTGGGCCTTTAGGGAGGACTGGTGGAGGAGTCCCAGACTTAAAACCTTGCAACTTTGCAGAGGGTATTGAGAGTGCTGAGATCCTGCAGGCTGTGCCATCCAGTGAAGGAGATGCATTTGAGCTGACCGTGTCTTGCCAAGGCGGGTGAGTGTCCCACTGGTTGCCCCGAGAACTCTCGGGTTGACCGCCGCCCTGCTCTCTGGTGTCTACTGTTCCTTCCCAGACTCCCTGACATAAGCTGACATCTCTCCCAGGCTACCCAAGGAGGCCTGCATAGACATCTCATCGCCAGGGTGCCAGCCCCCTGCCCAGCGGCTGTGTCAGCCTGTGCCACCCAGCCCAGACTGCCAGCTGGTTCTGCACCAGGTACTGAAGGGCGGCTCGGGGACCTACTGCCTCAATGTGTCTTTGGCTGATGCCGACAGCCTGGCAATGGTCAGCACCCAGCTTGTCATGCCTGGTAGGTACTTGGACAAGAGGTAGGATGAAGAAGGGGAGTGGTAGAGGATATGTGACAGGAAGCAGATGCTGACTATAGCTATGTCTGGGATTCTGCCTGTAGGTCAAGAAGCAGGCTTCGGGCAGGCTCCCCTGTTCTTGGGCATCTTGCTGGTATTGATGGCTTTGCTGCTCGCATCTCTGGTATATAGGTGAGAGCCACACCATGCCGCTCACACCCCCTTATCCCTTAGCACCACCGCTCATGGTGGAACCACCACCCCCTTCAAGAAAGCATAATGTCCAGGAAAGAACCCAGATTTGGAAGTTAAACAGGTCTAGGCTGCAGTCTTGCTGGTGGGATCTTGGGGAAGTAGCTTAACCTTTCTGAGCCTCTGAAAGGTAGGAAAACTGATACCTGCCTTGTGAGGCTGTTGTCAGGATTCTAGACAATGGGTAAAGCACCTGGTTCTGAAGCAAGAGTGCAATAAATGATGATCTTGATGATTTTTGTTATGAATAACAAAAGGGTGAGAGGGGAATGGACAGAGGTTACCACAGAAATAAGAGAGGATGAACTCTGTTGGTGAGAAGGAGGGGAAGGAGCCAGGATCAAGGCCAAGGAAACCTGGGATATGATTTATCCTCTTGGTTGGAGAAGCACAAACAGGCTGCCATTGACTACCACTAACCAGTATCCCTGCTTTTCTCCCAATATCAGGAGAAGACGTACGAAGCAGGGCCGAGCTCTCCCCCTTCCCCAGCTGCCACCCGGCAGAACCCAGTGGCTACGTCTGCCCTGGGTCTTCCGCTCTTGCCCCATTAGTGAGAGCAGCCCCCTCCTCAGTGGGCAGCAGGTCTGAGTACTCTCACGTGATGTCATGATTTACCCAGCGTGGACAGCAATGCCTATCTTTTCTCCAGTCTTCCCTTGGAAACTACCATTGCCTGAAATAAAGACTCAGAACCTGGAGCTGTTATTTCCTTACTTCTGGGAGAATCTATGTCAATAAAGGAGTGGAGGTATAAAGGAAGGAGGTGTACCACTTACTTAACAGATACCCCAGTGGGAAAAAAAGTCATTTTATTCAGATGAGGCACTTTCAATGTATTGTTTGTGATGTGTGTGTGGATGTGTGTGTGCACATGTGCATGGGGAATAGTGGAGATGGTGCAGGATAATAAATACTGTGAGGGTGAAGGAACACTCCCCTGAGCTGGCAGGAGTGTTTGGCAGCAATGTACAGAGCCTAGGGAGTAGAGTCCAGGCACAAGGAGGTGGGCTCAAGGCTGGCTTGGAGGCTGAGGTGTCCCCCCCTCAGCATAAGAAGCCAAAGAAATTGGAGGAGCGGGGGGGTGGGCCCACAAGCATGGGCATCTGGTTCCTGTGGGTAATCTTGATCTGGAAAGGAAGGAGGCGCATTCAGAGATAAGACCTAGTGCCTTGGGGCTGGAGCAGCAGAGATTTGGGGGAAAATCTGTAGGGTTCAGGGTGGGTTGCCAGGGTGCTAGAGAGGCCATGGTAGGAAGGCCAGGGGCTGAGAAATCAGGATTTGGGAGGAAGGGTGCACAGGGGAACTTGAGGCCTCAGCAGGGAGTAGAGAAGCTATGGAATGGAAATTTAGGATCCACGGAGGCTGGGGGTTCAGTTTTTGGCGGGCATAGGCAATACTCACTGTACAGGGTGTCTGCATCCAGGGTTCTCCATCAATTTGCATGGGGAGGGTTTTTGTGGTGCTGTGTGAGGTCAAGGCAGATTGGTGGCAATTTCTTTATCAATCAAGTACCAAAACTCTGTTCTTAGATTGGCCTTGAGACCCTTTGTTACTGAGGAAGGTCTGGTACAGTCCCTCCCCACCATTCCCATACCCTTCTGCTTTCCTGGTCCCACTCCTTCCCTCAGAGCCCCCAGCTTGAGTTTTCCTTACTGGAAGGTGATCTCAGAGCACTTGGCTAGCCGATGTCCAGCATTCTTGAGCTTGGTATAGATCTGGCCCATCTCAATTGCACCCTCCAGCCCTACTACTTCCAGCCGCTTGTCGCTTAGGTCTGGGGGGGTGGGAAGTAGGGAGACAGGTTTTGTAGAAGCAGGGTTCCTCTGAAGAGAGTCACACCTTCTCCTTAGTCCCCCCCGCCCACTCAGCTCCCAAGGCTGCTCCTCTTACCTGGTACACAGGTTTTCAGGATATCAGGGTCGGTGATCACTTTGGCTGTAGCACCTAAGGCCTGGTTGATCCCATGGATATCGCTGTGCGGTCTCTTGGTGTCACCCCAGAGGTTGGAGCCCCCATGCGTGCTCGGGATGTTTAGCACTGCGATGCCTTCTAGGGACAGGTTGCTCAGATCCAGTGGTTTCCCACAGATCTGAGGGGAGGAGAGCACAGATCCTTGCCTCACGGCATCATGATGGACGTGACCACTCCCTCCACCAGATAACACACTGGGAAGACTAGGATTTGGAGGTTTGCAAGAGGTGGAGGGAAGTAGGGACTGGTGTATCTTAAGAACTTGGGAAATCGGGATTAGAGAGCAGGGAGGTCAAAGTATAGGTTCAAGAATATGAGAAGTTCCTGAGGGCTCCTGTGGAGGGAGAAAGTAAGATATAAGGGGCTAAAAAGGATGTGGGGTTGGCTCTCAACACACCCACCTCAACTGTCAAAGATTCCTCCAGCTTTTTGCACGTTGAGAAGATGGATTCAGAAGTGGCAAATTCGAAGTACCATAGCTTGTTCTTCATTCTGTGTCGGCCCCACACCAGGCCCAGGAGGGAGGGGACAAATTACACAGTGCTGGCACAGGTGGGCTAAGTGACAGGGAAGGGCATCAACCTCCCAACTGCAGTCCCGTGGGGAACAGGGAAGCTTGGTTGAGGGGCTTCCTAGAGGTGTCACTGCCCGTCTAAGCACTGAGTCAAACTTGGCCACCACGTGGTCCCTGCTACTGTGTATGCCCACACCCGCCCCCTCTCCCTCACCTGCTGTTGAACTTCTCAGGATACTTCTCCCGCATGATGTGAAATCGGTGAGCAATAGAGGCATCCTGGGGAGTCCAGGGCATATGAGATCAGAGGCTGCCTCATTCATCAGCACAGAACCCTCTCTCTCTTTAACTCTCCAGTTTGGGAGTGATACATCCCACATTCTGTTTTTTTTTTTTTCGTTCCACATTCTTTTCTTGCAACTCACACCACTGTGTCCACTTCTGATTTCCCTGTGTCGCAGCTCCTTTACCCTCTACCTTCCTTTTCTGCCCTCCTCCAGCCTCTGCCTGCTTAACCCCCACTTCCTCCCGTCCCCCCCATGCCCCACTCCACTGACCACACCAATGGAGAAGTAGTTATTGATGATTTGAAAGGGGACTGGGTCACTCTTTTCTTCAGTTTGTTGGGGTATCACCTCCACAGACCATCGATCCATGTGTACCACCTTACTCGTCTCTAAATCCTTGAGGATCTTCCCCAGATTCTGTCCCTCATACCCTAAGGATGGTATGAAGACAGGTTAGCACTGAACCCTGGGTCCCAAATGGACCTCCTCTCAGCTCCCAGATCCACAGATTCCCAGGGTTCCTCTGCCCTGGTTCTGCAGATCCTCCAAGCCCTAAGCAGTGAAAGGGCAGGGTGTTCAGTCATGGCTCCCATGGACCAATCTTAAGGTCAGACTCTTACTGACCCTTTTCTCCACACTGTCACTGTCATGGAGGGTGAAAGTTCCCAATGTGTGTGCGCATCTAACAATAATGCCAAAGTTCATTTGGAAGAGTAAAGAAAACAGCCGGGAAAATGAAAAGTGCCGAAAAAGATAAGTGATGAATGGGAATAATCTCTCTCTTTCTCTGACGCTTCCTCTCCCCATTCTACCAGATAGAACACAGTATAGAGCAAGGGTATCAAAACAGGGCAATAACTGGCACAGTGCCTGGAATAAAAAGTTCAATAGTAAAGAACAGAGTGCCCAGAAATAGACTCAAGTATATATGGGAATTTAGTATATCATGACATTTTAAATAAATGGGGAAAGATAGATTATTCAGTAAATAGTACTGGATGTAGAAGTCACCCCTTACACTAAAATAAATTCAAGATGGGTCAAAGAATTTAAATGTAAGCAGAATTTGTACTAGCAGAAAACATGAGTGGATGTTTCATAATCTTCGAGCGGAAAAAGCCTTTCTAAAGCATAGTACAAAACTCAGAACCAAACAAGAAAAAGACTGAGAAATACAATTATATGAAAATTAAAAACTTCTGAAATCAAACAGAAGTAAAGCAAATATATTTGGAATTTTCAAAATTGCCACAAAATAAACTGAAATAGTTCTGACAAATAAATAAATAAAAAGACCTAACCAAGCAAACAAACAACTTCTGTACAGTTAAATAAACACACACCTAAATAAAAGACAACCTGGGAAAAAATATCTGCAGCACACATAACAGACTAACTTCTCCAACATTCAAAAAGTGCTTACAAATCACTATATTTAAAAAGTCAGGGGGACTTCCCTGGTGGCGCAGTGGTTAAGAATTTGCCTGCCAATGCAGGGGGCATGGTTTCGAGCCCTGGTTCGGCAAGACCCCACATGCCGCGGAGCAACTAAGCCCGTGCACCACAACTACTGAGCCTGCACTGTAGAGCCTGTGAGCCACAACTACTGAGCCCACGTGCCACAACTACTGAAGCCCATGCGCCTAGAGTCTGTTCTCTGCAACAAGAGAAGCCACCGCAATGAGAAGCCCGCGCACCGCAATGAAGAGTGGCCCCTGCTTGCCACAACTAGAGAAAGCCCACGTGCAGCAACAAAGACCCAACGCAGCCACAAATAAATAAATTTAATAAAAAAACAATAATATCATTAAAAAAAAAATTAGGGACTTCCCTGGTGGTCCAGTGGTAAAGAATCTGCCTTCCAATGCAGGGGACACGGGTTCAACCTCTGGTCTGGGAACTAAGATCCCACATGCCACGGGGCAACTAAGCCCGCGCACAGCTACTGAACTCGTGCACCTCAACTACAGAGTCCACGTGGTCTGGAACCCATGCACCACAGCAAGAGAGAGAACCCGCAGGCTACAACTAGAGAGAAGTCCGCACGCTGCAACGAGCGCTGAGAGGAAAGATCCCACGTGCCGCAATGAAGACCGGAGGCAGCCAAATAAATAAATAAATAAATATTTTTTAAAAAGTCAGTAGAAAAATGGCAAATAACTCAAGCCAATCACAGAAGAAATACAAATGGCCAATATTCATATTAAAGATGCTCAATATTACTGATAGTTAAAAGAATTGTAAATTAAAATTGTAAATTAGTTAACTTTTTGTGCCTATCAGATTGACAAGACTATGAAGAGACTGAGAAAGCCAAACGCTAGTGGGATTATTAATAAACTGGCACTCTCATTTGCTGTTAGTTGGAGCATAAATTGGTATTTCATTTTTGGAAGACAATTTGGCAACTTTTACCAAAACGTTATCAAATTTTATCAAAACATATTCTCTGACACAGCAATTCCACTTTCAGGAATTTCTCCTACAGAAACAAAAATCCACAGAGATGGATGTATAAGGATTTTTGCTGAGGTACTCTGTAAAACAGGAAAAAACTGGAAACAATCTAAATGTCCACCAGGAGGGGAAGGTTATATAAATTATGCCAAATCCATGCTATGAAATAATGTGCAGCTACTGAAATCAGAATGAAATCTCTGTGTAGTATCATGGAAAGTTCTCCAAGACATATTCAATGAAAAAAGAAGTCCCAGGACAATGTGTGTAGTATGATCCCATTTATGTTTGTTTAAAAGTTATGTGTGTGTGTGAAAACAGGAAAATGAGTGCAAATAGGAAACAGTTATCTCTGGGGAGGAATGTGGAATTTGGTGAGGGGGTAGGGAAGAGGAAACCTGTATGTGAAGACTCACACATTTTACTTTTTAAAACCTTCCACGGTGAAAATGTACTGATGCATTACTTGTGTAATTTTTTAAAAATAAAATAACTAGTAAAATATTTATACTCTGAGCCAGCAATTCCACTCCTAGAAATCTCTTCTAGAGAAATTCTCGCATCTGTGTGCAGAGATAGACTGCAGTATGGTGTGTAATAAAAAACTGAATGCTACCCAAATGTCTATCAATATGGGACTAGTTAGGGAATTCCCTGGAGGTCCAGTGGTTAAGACTCCACGCTTCCACTGCAGGGGGCACGGATTCAATTCCTGGCTGGGGAACTAAAATCCCACATTCCGCGTGGTACAGCAAAAAAAAGAAAAGAAAAGAAAAAAGTCTTCACTTCCTCACATTCCATCAATGGTTCAACCCACTATAATTTGCCTTTCTCCATACCACCCTGCTGAAACTCTTTTGGCAAAGATTGCCAGTGATTCCTGCCAAAACCAATAGTATATCTTTAGCTCTCATTTTTTTTTTTTTTTTTTTTTTTCCCGGTACGCGGGCCTCTCACTGTTGTGGCCTCTCCCGTTGCGGAGGACAGGCTCCGGACGCGCAGGCTCAGCGGCCATGGCTCACGGGCCCAGCCGCTCCGCGGCACGTGGGACCTTCCCGGACCGGGGCACGAACCCGCGTCCCCTGCATTGGCAGGCGGACTCTTAACCACTGCGCCACCAGGGAAGCCCTAGCTCTCATTTTAACACATGAAACTCCTCACTCAGCCTCTAAAATACCACTAAAGTTACAGAGGACCTGTTCTGTTTTTTCTTAGTCTCTGTGGTAAGCAAAACAACGGCCTTTCAGAGGTGTGCACAACCTAATCTCCAGAATCTGTGCATATGTTGCCTTAAATGGCGAAAGAGACTTGGCAGATGTGATTAAGTATTTTAAGATGAGATTATCCTGGATTATCTGGCTGGGCCCTATGTAATCACAGGGCTCCTAATAAGTGAAAGAAGGCTACAAGAAAGAAGAGTCATGGAAGGAGATTTGACAACGGCAGCAGAGCTTGGAAGGATAACATTGCTGTTGGAAGCGGGGGATATAAGCCAAGGAATATAGGCAGCCTGCAGTAACTGGAAAAGACAAGGCAAGGGATTCTCCCCTAGAGCCTCTAGAAAAAATACAGCCCTGCCAACATCTTGATTTTAGCGCAGTGGAAATGATTTTGGATTTGTGCCCTCAAGAACTGTTAAGATAATACATTCGTGTTGTTTTAAGGCACCATGGTGATTTGTTACAGCAGCAAGAGGACACTAATACAGACTCCTTTAATAATTCATCTTCTTCTGTTCAACCCTTAAATAGGGTGTTTACCAGGATCTGGCTGTCCTTATCCACTTTCTCTTCTTACCTCTTTCCCTGGGTAACTCATCTACTCTGAGAATGTCAATTACCTCCTAGAAGTTGACTCTCAAACACATACCTTCAGCCCTGACTTCTCTCCTAAATTCCTAACATCAATTTCTGACTACCCACCACACATCTCCACCTAGGTGCTCCACTAATACCTTAACTCAATACATCCAAAACCAAATCTATATTTCTTCCTTAAACTGGTCCTCCTCCTATATTCCCTATTTTTTTTAAAAAATTATTTATTTAATTTATTTTTGGCTGAGTTGGGTCTTCTTTGCTGCGTGCGGGCTTTCTCTAGTTGTGGCGAGCGAGAGCTACTCTTCGTTGCAGTGTATCGGCTTCTTATTGCGGTGGCTTCTCTTGTTGTGGAGCATGGGCTCTAGGCCCGCAGGCTTTAGTAGTTGTGACACGTGGGCTCAGTAGTTGTGTCTCACGGGCTCTAGAGCGCAGGCTCTGTAGTTGTGGTGAACCGGCTTAGTTGCTCTGCAGCATGTGGGATCTTCCCGGACCAGGGATCGAACCTGTGTCCCCTGCATTGGCAGGCAGATTCTTAACCACTGCGCCACCAGGGAAGCCCTATGTTCCCTATTTTAATAAATGGTATCCCCATTTGCTCAGTCCACAAACCTAGAAAATGTCTTAGACTTGTCTTTACCTCTTCCTCCACAATCCATTAGTTACCAAGTATTGTGGCTTCTACCCCATGACTCCACTGGTGCTGCCTTTGCTTTTGTGCTCATCATCTCTTGACTAGACTATTGCAATCGAGGTCCTGCCTTCTTCTTCCAATCCATCCTCCACAGAGCTCCCATAGCAGTATTCCTTCCATCAGTCCCCCTTTGAATCTTAGGATTTTTTTCAATATCAACACAAGTTTTCATTAGTGCTGTATTTATATCATTATTTTCATGATTCAGATGGAATTAGCAGAAACTGCTATGAGAGTCTTATTTGCAAAACACAAAGTGAAGACTCAGGGCTTCCCTGGTGGCGCAGTGGTTGGGGGTCCGCCTGCTGATGCAGGAGACGTGGGTTCGTGACCCGGTCCGGGAGGATCCCACATGCCGCGGAGCGGCTGGGCCCGTGAGCCATGGCCGCTGAGCCTGCGCGTCCGGAGCCTGTGCTCCGCAACGGGAGAGGCCACAACAGTGAGAGGCCCGCGTACCGCAAAAAAAAAAAAAAAAAAAAAAAAGTGAAGACTCAAAGTTCATGATTTCAAAGTGTCTAATACTGTTAATGAAAACAAAGTCAGATGTTGAGGATTTAAGCATGCCTCCCCCGCAAATGGTCATATGTTTACATACAAGATTTAAATTATATTATGACAGATATTTCTCCTTTCTGGAATAATATAAAAAGTAATTTTTATTATATACAAACTATAATTTATATATATAAAGTATTATATATGCACACACACACACACACACACACCTATTTTTTCTTTTAGTTACATCTTTCATGAGTTCCAGAGCTCCCCATGGTTCAGGGATTGCACATTCAAATGCCTCAGAGGCTAGAAACGTAAAGTGAATGACTGGAAGGGAGGTAAGAGGATTGTGGTGAATTGAAGGATACATGACCCACTTCTTAGAAATAACCAAGGTCAAAAAAATTCAAAACACTGCAAGACAAACAATACAAAACATTACACATCATTTCTGTGGGCTGTCAGTTTTCAAACTCTGGCAGGATGAAGTTAAAAACTCCTCACTACAGCATTCATGACCCTCCATTTTCTGGACCCTGCTCAATTCAGTCCTCCCTCTTCTCATTGCCCACTGTGCACCCTATGTCCCAGTCACAATGAACAACTCGCTTTCCAAAATGCACCACCATGTTGTTTGGTGACTCCTCTGGCCTTACACAACTTCTTCCACCTAGAATACTTTCTACTCTCCTTAGCAGCCTCCTATTCCATAATCTCCTGTAAGATCTCAGAGCTGGACTCTGAATCCAAGAGCCTCAGTTCCAAGACAACTTCCTCAATTCCAGGACAATTTCAATCTGCCCCACACTGACCTCTTTATCTACCAATTACATCTCTCAAACTTTCTCTTTGAAGGGAAAAAGAGACTAGAAATGGGAGAGCAGCTAGGAGACTGTTGCAATAGACATGGGAAAAATTATGAATGAATGAATGACCCCTGATTACAGCTGACCCTTGAATAACATGGGGGTTAATCTGTGTATAACTTATAGTTGGCCCTCCGTATCCACTGTTTCTCCACATCTGCGGATTCAACCAACCATGGACTGTGTAGTCCTATAGTATTTACTACTGAAAAATATCCTCAATAAGTGAACCGGCGCAGTTCAAGACCATGCTGTTCAAGGGTCAACTGTAATTGGTTGGATAAATGAATGAATCATGGCCAAGCTCCCTGCTAGCTCCATCACTCAGCATCTGGCTTAGCTCTTATACAACCTTCCTTATTCCCACATTGTCCTCTCTACCCCCATATTCTTTGATTCTGAGCCCTAAGACTTGGGAGAAACAGAAGGATATTTTTAGGTTTATAGGGAAGAGGACTGTCACCCTTGGCCCTTCTAGGTTCAGACTGTCATCCTTGACCCTTCAGGTCTTTGCTTCTTCCAGAGCTCTCTTCCTTTGGGACAATCCACTTTGGGACCCCCCCCCCCCCCGCCATCTGTGCCTCTCTTTTCCACCAAGGCTTTTTCTTCACCAGATGCCTAAATGTCTTCTCTGTGTGCCTTTCCCTACCTACCCAACTCCCCCATTCCCCAGGAAAACAATTTCTAACCACTTACCTCCTCCCCATCTTAGGCAACGAGCCAGATCATTTCCAGTGCCCAGGGGCAACACAGCAACAGGAGGCACAAAAGGCAAGTTGGCTTTGTCTGTGGAGGCAGGTAAGGAGATGGATGAAGGGAGTTAGCTCTGGAAGGCCACTGCCCCTGGGCCCAGCCCGGAGCCGCTCCCTGCACTGACCAATGGTCTCTAGAATCCAGCCTACTGTGCCATCTCCTCCACACACCAAAACCCGGTAATCAGGAACATCTCTGAAGAATCGGAGCCTGAGACAAAAGGTGAGAGAGAAGATGACGAAGGATAACTGGACTGAGGCTACCCAACTCTTGGACAGGCAGAGTAAGTACTTCTTGTCTCTCGTTCCTTACAACACCCTTCCCCTTTGTCAAGGGTAGAGAAAAAGTACAATGGGGAAATCTTATAGCCACTCCTTAGTGGTGAGGGAGAGATTGGTATCTCCATTCTTTGAGAGCAGAACAGAGATGAGCTGGAGAATTCAGAGGTAGGGATACCCAGCAAAAGCAGCATTCTGAAGTCTGGTTTCTTGGGCCTCCCCTGGCCCTCCCCTCCCAACAGGCACTCTTTCCTGCTCTCTTCCAACACACACAGATAGGCAGACACACACAAACCCTGCGATACAGCCCCTAACCTATACTCACCCTGGCTCAGGACCATCCTTTAGGAGGTTGAACACCTGTCGAGGGTTTAGTAGATACTGGAATTTCCAAAGCACCCTGTGTGGGGAAAAAGGAAAGCTCATGGCAGGGCATGGCATGGATATTCTGTACTCCACTCTCTCTCTCTCTCTCTCTCTTTTTTTTTTTGGCCGTGCCGCGCAGCATGCAGGATCTTAGTTTCCCCACCAGGGATGGAACCCCCGCCCCCTGCAGTGGAAGCATGGAGTCCTAACCATTGGACCGCCAGGGAAGTCCCTGTACTCCACTCTCTTGATGTCCTCAAGGTATGTCCCCTGCATACACACAGATACCCAACCTCTGTCCATCTTCCCTCTCTACTTTACAAGACCTAGTAGAGCTCTTCTCACCTCTCCCCTTGCTTCCCACCACTCTTGGGGTTGACAAAGACCAGAAGTGGGTGGGTGTTAGAAACAGGGTCAATCTGCATTGAGGGAAGAAAACAAGGATAAGGAAAGCAGGATTTTGTCAGAGTTAAGATGGGTCCCGGAGACAGGAGCAGAGGGCTGGCATTCCCCCCAGGTGGCTTTCTCCTCCCCCAGGGAGCAGGAACCAGTCCCCAGGTTCCCCACTTCATTCCCTCCCATGAGGTCCCCACCATGAAGCCCAAGCCTCTCAGCCCTGTACCCGCAGTGCCTCAGAGGTGCTCAAATTTAAATCATCCACGGTCTTCTGGTTTGTTTTGCTAATTTTACGCTCCTGTCCAGAGGCCTAGGAAGGGAAGGAGGCAGAAGGAAGGAAAACTGGATTGTGTGAATCCATAAACAGATGAGAGTCTGACTTGAATCCAAAAATATAGGCTCTCTGCTCTAAATGGCATTGTGTGCGTGTTTGAATTGGGGAAGCATTCCTGTCCCCTCCCAGCCGCTGTCCAGGGATCTCACAAGGACGCTGGGATAGATGGAAGACGGACGCAGGATGTGATCGCGGAGCAGCCCACAGTCACACTCATGGCCCATGGCTGGCAGGCAGTCGTCATGGATCTGAAAGACAAGGCAGGCACGGAGAGATTGTGGAGGGAACCCCGTCACCTCTCAGCTTGGGGTCTGCCACCGAAAGAGAGCCCTTGGGAGTAGGGCAACCAAGGCTGTAAGGGAGATGTGCGCGAGGGGGCCGCCGGAGAGGGCAGCTTAGGGAGGGGCCCAAAGCAAGGCTGGAGGGATAGCTCCCGGACTGACCTCTAGGTGGCACCACACACAATGCAGCCCAACCAGACTGTGGTAGATCCGGATCTTTTTCTGACAGCGGTCGCAGCGTCCAGATTCACAGCCTCCTCGCACCCACACATGTGATTGGACCTTGGGGAGAAAGGCAAACTCTTGTCTGAGAGGGTCTGAGCAGGGACTCGGGGAAGGCCTGAGGGCAGCAATGGGCCAAGAGCCAGGACCAGGGCCAGGACGGGGGTGGTGATCCGGTGGGCGTGGGGTCACTCACACCAATGTCCTTCCGAGACTTGGCATAGGTGCTGACTTCGCAGGGCTGGGCCTTCATGGCACACTGGTCGTGAACGACGTATTTACAGACTGGGCAAGAGTGAAGAAGGTCAGAGGCTTAGCTGCAGCCCCTCCCCCTATTTCTTCCTTACCTGGAGGTGAGACAGCATCACTCACTGAAACATGGCATATAACCCCTTGCTGTGAGGGTGTAGTACAGAACTCACGTTTGGGCTGGGGGCTCACCTCCAAGACCTGTGCCTTTTGCTCACTCTTCCCCCAGAAGAGCAATTGCTACTGCATGCCCAACCCCACTCCATTCATGTGTCAGGAACTGAGCTGGATGATGTAAAGGAGGCCCAGATACAACAGCAACAATAACAGCAACAACAATAATAGCTAATTTCTATTGCAGACGTAACAGTACGCACATGCAGTACATGGAGCACTCTTCTTGCGTCAACTTATTTAAAGCTCACAATCACCTCATTCTCAGTTGAAGAAACTAAGACTTAAAGAAGTTATGTGGCTTTCCCAAGGTCACATAACCAGTCACTGGCAGAGCCCAGGATTCAAAGCCAGGTCTCTCTAAGTTCAGTGCTGTGTTCCCACAGATAGCTGGGCTGCCCCCCCGGTTCCCACACTCCCAGGTTACACTCACGGTTACAGCTCAGCCCCTGTTTGCCAAGACCAATGCTCGACTCGCACAGGTTGCAGTAGACTGGTCGGGGGAACCTCTTGGGTCTCCACATGTGCTGCCCATTGTCCTTTAGGGTCTGGGAGGGTACAGCAGATGATGGGGAATGTCTAAGCCCTTAGAGTGCCAACCTCTGGCAAGTACAACCCAAGGCAACTGTTTTGCCCATCCTCACAAGTCTCTCTCACTCACCATCTCCAGACCCAGTAGCACTAGCAGTGGCACGGTGGTGGCCCCAGCCCGGAGCCACTCAGCTAGGGAGACAGAGCCACTGCCATCATAGTCAATCTCTTTCATCATCTCCTGGAGAATCTGAGCAGAGAATGTGGGGAGGTGGACTTCTGGTGTGAGTAACCCCTCAGATCTGACACTTCTCCACTGTCCCCTAGGACAGCCAGCCTAGCCATCCTAGCCAAGGGCACCAGGCTGCCTGTCAGAGATGGGGGGAGGTAGATAAAGGTCTCACTAGGGAGCAGGTACAACAAGGGACATGCAGGAAGAATTGCCTTACCGGCCTCAGCTCAGACACCTCCCAATCCAGGTATTCAGCCACTCGCATCATCTGTATGATGATTTTGTCCACTTCCTGAGGGCCGAGAGGGTAAGAGCCACAGCCATATCCTGCCTCACTACCACCATCCAAACCCTCCTCTAGAAATCAGGGTTCCTGAGTTCCACCCACAGACCCCCTCTCATTCTCAGGTGTCTCTGCCAAGTAAATGAATGTCTATGTGTCTGTGTTTGCAAGGGAGCCCCCAAGTCGTGCCTCCAGCATCCTCTTTTAGGGGTCAAGAGCTTGGGACCTACTCCCAGATTTAGTCCTAGAGGACTCAGCTTCTCCCTCTAGCTTCCTCTGCTTCTTAAGATCCTGGAAGAGTTGTGACGGGGGGCACAGACAAATGAACACGTATTCCCTTGCACAGCATACAGGTCCCCCAACTCACTGAGCTGTCCAGGATCCCATTTCTGTCCGTGTCGTACAGCTTGAAGGTGACTGTGGGGTGTTTTAGGGGGCCAGGGTCAGTTTGTGAGGGATACCCAAAGAATTCATAACAGAATACAGGGGAAACAAAGAGATAAGGAGAGACTTTTTGGATGAAGAGCCCAGGACTTGGGGCTGGGACTGAGATGGGAGACAAAATCGGAGGGGAAACAGGTCTGGATTCCACCCTTGGTGAACCTGATAGGTGAGACAGCACACACCTCCCACATCCCATCCCGGGTCCTCCACATGAAAATATACAAGACGTGGGAACTAGGGTGACTATGGTGGATGGCGTTAGGTATAAGGAGTCTGGGGAAACAGAGGAAATGGGTCCATTCTCTGGCCCCACCTTTGTCTGGCCTGTCAGCCTTTAGGAATCCTGAAAAAATGAGGGAAGGAAGGCTGGGGAATACCCTCTCTCCCTTCACCTTTCCTTCCCTCTCCCAGTCCAGAATGGTAACTCACACTCTAGCTTGTCTTCTGGCCGGCCACCCTCCAGAAGGGAAAAGTAGCAGGAGACATCACTGAGACACACCACATCTGGTTACAGAAAGTACAGCAGATCTGAGGTTGGGGCTCCCTCCAGTGTGGCTCTTCTCTTTTCCTTTGTTCCAACTCTTCCCTTTAACTTTCCTCCCTCTGGCTCCTAGGCAAGCCTGGCTACCCTCTACCTCTCCCTCCCACCACCCTGCCCCCAACATGTGACTCAATTCCACTCTCACCCCAAAACCCACACTTAATGTCACTTTTCCTCAGGAGGCCCAGCGCAGTCCCACCTACGTGACCATACCTTCTTTTACAGTCTCTTCTAAGCAGTAACTAGTCTGGAAGGATTGAAACAGTGCCAGGCTTAGGGGACTGGGAACATTATCCACTTCCAGATAGATTTTCAGGAATTGCTGGAATCCTTCGTACCCAATGGCCTATGATGAGAGCAAGCATTACCCTGGGGAGATCTGCAGGATGGGAGTTGGGGACTGAATTGGGAGTGGTGGGGACAGTGACAATAAGTGCAGAGCTGAGAAGCACCCAAGGCAGGAGTATGGTTTATTGGGCTGAGTCCTGAGTTACTAGAATCTCTTGTTTTGTCCTAAAGCAATAGTTGCAGTAACAATGGATGCTGGGGAGAGAGGATAGCAAGGGTTGGGCCCAGAATAATCCCTGGAAGTTGGGCATCCCGATGGAGTAGCAAAAACAAAGGTGGGAGGAGTTGGTGAAGCAGAGGATTTCCCAGCTGCCACTCACATCTCCTTGGAGATATTCAGCCATTTCACCATCCTCAAAGAGCTTTAGGACATCACTGACCTTTCTGGTGGAGTCTAGGATGTGAAGAGAGTGAAGAGAGCATGAGTTTGGTTCAGCTCTCCCTGCCCTCTGCCACAGTCCCACCCAGACATCCAACGGGAAAGAAGATTCCAGTGAGATGAAAAAGAAATTCCAAGAAGAAACACAGAAGTACAGAGAGAAAAACATTTCATGTCCTCCAAGGTGGTTGCCCTCTTTATCTCTCTTCTCTGAGATGTGGTGCAGGCAGTCAAGATTCAGAGAAGGTGGGTAGAGAGCTAAGACCACGGGCATCTTCCTATTTCCCTCGCCTCTTGCTCCCAGCCAGGCATATCTCAGGAGCATCCCGTCTCAAGGCCACTGGAGAAAAGAGGGGGAACTTGGGGGAATGACGAGGAGGAGGTATTGTCTAAGGGTAAGGTCCCCAGGACTGAATGACTGAGAGGAAGACTCACATTCCATGTATTTTTGCAGCTGGGCAAAATCACTGGGGCTTATTAGGCCCCTCTCCTTGGCCATCTTTCTTTTTTTCTTAAGGATGGACACGAAGACAGCTTGGTAGTAGTACTTCTGGCTCCTGGAACTCTGCTTCCAAGGGTAGCTCTGGAGGAAGATGACAAGAACATGTGGCAGGACTGGTCAGCTGTCTGGGTCTCTTTGCTTCTGTATACTCTGTTCATTTTCCACTCCTACTACTATTTCTGTTCTTTTCTTGTCTCTGAGTCCCTCCCTAAGTCTCTTCCTTTCCCTGTGTTCCTCTCCTGTGTGTCTCTATCTCTCCCTGACAGTGTCTGTCCGCTGTCTCTGTTTCTCTGACTCATCCCTGACTTTCTCTCCAACGTTTCTGTATCCTTCTCCAGCTCTCTGATTTCTTCCCCAGCCTGTCTTGATTCATCTCTGACCATCCCTCACCTCCCTGCCCCCCCACCCCTCTTTCCCAGGCTATACACGTCTCTGGGAGTGTGTCCCTCGCCTGCTCCTACCTTTTCTCCCTCCACCCCCAATCTCTGTAGTCTCTGCCGGGCCTAAGCTCTGTCCCATCTCCCTTCGCATCCCGCAGACCCGGCCCTCCGGCGGTTCTCACTGAGATGGCGGCACGCATCCCGGGCCACTACCCCATCTTGCTCCGCCTCCAGCCCCGGTCCCCAGCTCCGCTCAGCTACCACTCCCAGAGACACCCACGCCCCGCAACGACCTCTAGCGCTCCTGACGCGCGCGACACAGAACCGGCTCTAGCCGGGTCCCCAGCCCCGGCCCCGCCTCGTCTGCGTCCCGCAGCGCTCCACTGGGGAAGGGCGGGACCCAGGCACGAGAGATTGGGGAGAAGGTAGGGGAAGAAGGCTCTGAGCATCTGCCGGGCTTCTCAGCTCCAGGAGGGTTGTGCTGAGTGCGGGAGTCTTCCTTCCACCCTGCTAGGTTAGCAGTGTTTAGGGAGCCCCAACTTTCAGCTATGGGACCCAGGGACCAAGGAGGAGCCATCACGTGGATCATGCTGACCGCTGACCCAGGGGCCAAGCTGCAGAGGGCAACTTGCCTTGCGGATTCAGTAACAGCAATAACAATATCTTACATTAGCATAGTACAACACCACTTTGGAGTCAAACAAAACTGGGGTTAGTCATAGCTGGGTTCCATTCTTAGCTGTGTTACCACTGTGTGACTTGGGCAAAGTACCGCTATAAAATGGCAGAATGATACCTATCTTTCATAGTTGTGAGGATTAAGTCAAATAATGTATGGAAAGTACCTAGTATAACACTTGGCATATAGAGGGCCTACAAGGAATGGTAGTTATTGTATTAACAAGTAAAATCACATTCTATGAGATAGGGAATTATTGGTATAGCCATTCTACAGATGAAGAAACGGGAGCTCAGAGAGGTTGGGACTTCCCAAGGCAGGTGACAAGTGGAGGAGCCAAGGCTCCAACCCAAGAACTTCGTGGTGCAACCCCCTCCCCCACCGCCTCTCTGTCCTCCTCTTGTTCCACTCTCCCCTTCACACACTGCCTTCTAGTCTCACTGCCCTCCTTTCTGTTCCTCAAGCATGCCAAGTTTTTCCCTGCTCAGGGCCATGAGACTTACTGCTCTGTCGGCCTGGACCACCCTTCCCCACTCTTGGCAGAGCTGACTTCTTGCCTAAGCTGAAATGTCAGCTCCTCCAAGAGACCTTCCCTGATCATTCTGTCCTAAGGTAGCCCCCCTCCTTTGCGTAGCACCCTCCTTTGTTTCCTTCATAGAATTTATCACAACTGGAGATTATCTTGCCCATTTATTTGCTTCTTTGTTTACTGTTTGTCTTTTCCTACCAAAATGTAAGTTCCACAGGGCAGGAACTTATCAGTCTTATTCACCACTGTATCCCCAATACCTAATGCCCATCATGTTATAAGTGTTCCATATTGGTTGTACAAATAGTTGTATAAAGCTAGGGAGTCATATATGGGGACTCTTAATCCAAACGCGGTTAAATGGGATGCTAGAGTATCCATCTGGACAGTGAGGGGAACATGAGACAATGTGGGGCACATATAGTAGGTGCTAAATTAATATTTGTTAAATGAATGAATGATGCTAAAAAGCACTTATTGTGGTACTCCATCCAAGGCCCTGACCTTCTGTCTCCCCTCTGCCCACTTATTTAGGGTGGTTGGGGCAGGCTTAAGGAGGCAGTTAGGGTCTACTAGAATTTTTTTTCTGATGGTGCAAGAAACTTCTCTGTAACCTCTGCCCTTGGGACATCTCTGCCACTCACCTCCATGTATAGCATTCCTGTTCTGGGGGCTCTCTGGGAACACTTAGAAGGGGGTTCTGAGACACTAATATTATGGAGAAAGGACTCCACCCATCTGGTCCTTTCAATGACTATAATCTAACTTCTCCTGCCAACAGATCTAATGAATACATAATAGTCTTATGGCTAATGGGGTCTGTAAGGCTTGATTAGCCTCTCTGATTACCCCTGGGGATTCTTAGATGGCTCCAAGGTTCTAGGAAATGGAATCTGAGAGAGAAAGTGACAGGGAGAGAGCAAACAAGAGACAAACAGGAGAGAAGACAGAATACTTCTCTCTTGCCTGTCTTTTCACAAGCCCCCCGGTCTTACATGTAGTATATAGTAGAAGTTAAAAGAATGGACTTTTGAATTAGATAGGCTTGGATTAGAATTCTAGCTCTTGGGACTTCCCTGGCATTCCAGTGGTTAAGACTCCGCGCTTCCAATGCAAGGGGTGTGGGTTCGATCACTGGTCAGGGAACTAAGATTCCACATGCCACGCAGCATGGCCAAAAAAAAGAAAAAAAGAATTCTAGCTCTTGGGCGAGTTATTTCATCTCCTTGAACCTGTTTTCTTATCAGTAAAATGGTTACCTGGAGAAATCAGTCACCATGGGGGGGTTAAATAAGGTAATACATGCAATATACTTAGCAAACTGCATGGCACAGAGAAAGAACTCAGGAAACATTAGCTATTATTATTATTATTATTATTATACAAGGGTGGTACCTAGAGAAACATATCTGGAGATTAGGAAAAATGATGCCTTGGACCCAGGATGGCATAAATTCTAGGGACTCCCAGCAGCAGTGAACCCCAAGTTGTATACCTTCCCACTTGTGTCATGTCTCAGGCACAGGCATGTAATATCAGGATCCTGCATTTTGCCTCTGGTAGGGTGAGGACGTGGCTATAGAAACTAGACTATCAGGGTCCAAGGACACCCCTGGGCTGGGACCTTGGACATAAAGGCTCCTGGGATTTTTTCAGTTGTGCAGGGCCTTAAAGATCTGGAACAAGTCCAATTTTGTCCTGCTCCATCCCAGCCCTGAGGCTGTAACCTAGGCTAGTCCAGACCGAGGCTAGGGCTGGGAGGGTGGGGTCTGCTGCCCAACCGCCAGCTATTTGTGACTCACCCTTCCCCTCCCTCCTCTGGTTTCCCTGCCTGCCCCTACCAACTTGGGGTGAGAAAGTAAGAAGTTGACTTGGAGGCAGAGAATCCTAGAACGTCCTCAGAGCTGGGAGGCACAAACTGTCTTATTTTACAGAGGAAGAAACTGAGGCCCAGAGAGAGAGCCACTCTCTCAGGGTCACACCCAGACTCTAGACATAGTGTCCTTAGTCCATTCCATTAAATCTTAGTGTCTCTGGTCTTCTAGATCTTATTTTAAACATTAAATACTAAAATTGCTGGTAACTGAGAGATAACTATGATTTCCAAAGCCAGTGCTAACATTTAAAGTTTCCTTTTTCACATCAACACTCATTGCTCACATTCCAAGTCATGTAGTTTACCATTACCCAAGAATCAGCTATGCCCCCAGAACACTCAGGCTGACCCAGCAAGGATCCCCAAGGGGCAGGCACTCCCTTTTGAGGGCCCAGACCTGATTACCTGGACTTCTGAATCCCTTAACCACACCAGGGCTTACATCCTCCTCCTGTTTCTGAAGACTGAGGGAGGGTCTCTTCCTTCCTGCCCATCCCTGCTACCAGTCAGTGGCCCCTGAGAGGGAATCATTTGGCTTGAAGCCTTAATATTTGTTAAGCCTCCACAAACATCGCAGATGGTAGTGTTGCCTGATTGAGGGGGTGGTGTTTGTGTGTGTGTGGGTGGGTGTCATTGTGCAGTACAGGAGGAAGTTACGATGTTGGCACGCTTGGGGGATGTGGGCTCATACGGTTAAGAGGTTGAGGAGATGCCCAGCAATATTTGCATTTCTTCCTCAGTAAAGCTCATTTCCCCCACTGAAAGGTGAAAAGTAGGATTCAGACCCAGGTAGTTTCAGAAACTTCCCGGTGACAGGTGTGGAAAGGAGAGGGGTGGGAAGTTGGGGACCAGGAGGCCAAACAAGAACCCTTCTCCACCCGTGCAGCGCTGTGCAGGTTCCAAAATGGACTTTCCTCCAACTCGGGTCCCCAGGAGCCAGCTTCAGCATCTGTCCGAATCATCGGGACAGATGGAGGGCAAGGTCTGCGGGAAACACTGCTTACGGGGTTCTGGGCCAGCCCTCCCGCTGCCCCCCGCTCCTGGCGCAAACGCTTCTAGCTACCCGCTCCAGCTGTCACGCTTCCTCCTTCTCGGCCCAGCAGCCCTACCCTAGCCCGTGGGGCGTCCCTCCCGCGGCCCCCGCCCCGGCCTGCTCCGGTGCGGGAGGGCGGGAGGCGGCAGGGGGCTCGCGGGGGTCTCTACCTTGCCTGCGGAGGGCGCGCGGTCGGAGCTGGAGCGCCGGCGCGGGAGCTGGAGCCCGAGCTGGGCTGGAGGGGACGGGCCAGGCAGACGCGGCCGCCGCGGGGCCGCCCCGCTCCTGACGACACAGCTGCCCGCCCCCCACCCCAGAAGGCCCGCCCGCCGGCGCCCGCGCCCGGCGCCGGGCGCCCCTAACTCTGGAAACTTCTAGTTCACCAGACCCGATTCCTCCCTCCCCCGATTATCTCCAGGGCTCTGGTCTGTGCCACTTTCTCCACATTCCTGCGCAGCTCATCTTCCCGCCCCGGTAACAGCTCTGTATCTGTCTTTCCGATCACTCACAGCCTCTCCCCGCATCCCAACCCTGGGAGGCCAAGGTAGGGGGCGGGGCCGCTGATGAGACAGCTTGGCTGTTGCCCACCCAGCCAACTTCTCACCCTCTCCTAACTGCTGCCACCAGGGGACTTCCCAGCTCCTTTCCATCCATCCACCATGGATTGAATTCACACTCAGGAGGCTCCGCAGGAGCAAGGCCAGAGTTCCAGACTGCACACCCTAAGACAAGACACCTCCCTGCCACCATGGGCTCCACACTGCTTGACACTACTTGAGAGAATCTGCCCATGTTTGCCTCCAGGTTCCTCACCTCCGTTAAACCCAAACCCCAGGTGCCTCAGATTTGTTTTCCCCAGGCTAAGGACACCTCCTTCTCTCAAGACTCAGATTCTTCCCTTAAGTCTGGGGTTGTGATTCAGGTGCAAAGAGCATTCTGGTCTGGGGGCTTCCCTGGTGGCGCAGTGGTTGAGGGTCCGCCTGCCGATGCAGGGGACGCGGTGTTCGTGACCCGGTACGGGAGGATCCCGCATGCCGCGGAGCGGCTGGGCCCGTGAGCCATGGCCGCTGAGCCTGCGCGTCCGGAGCCTGTGCTCCGCAACGGAAGAGGCCGCAACAGTGAGAGGCCCGCGTACTGCAAAAAAAAAAAAAAAGAGCATTCTGGTCTGAATCCACCCTTTCTCCATGCCCTAACCCTCCCACTTTACCTGCTGGCCTTGGCAGGCGCTGTGGAAGGCCCTGGCCAACAGTCGGGGTGAAAGGAGATCCTTTCAGCTTCTCCTGTCTGGAATCTGTTTGTAGTTAAGGCTCTTGGGGCAGCATGGATGGTGGCGAGGCTGGTAGAGTAAGGGAGAGAGACTGAGGCCTAGGGACTTACTGGTAGGAACTGAAGACCCAGGCATCCTGCTCCCTGGCCCCGCCCCAACTCTGTCTAACCCCCTCCTACCCTTCATTGAAGTAGGGCACAGTAACAAAGGCTTGAGTTCCTGGAATCTTCCCTCATACACCTGGTGGTGGAGAGGGGGAGGGAGAGCTCTGATTGGAAGGGTGTATGTGGGTGTTGTGTGTATATTGTACGTGTACACACATACAAACACAAATGTAATATATACATACTTTTGGTGGAGGTTGGAGAGGAGAAGGAATGAATACACGAGGCCCTCTAGTGGAAACAGAGGGGTCTAAGCAGTTCTTGACTGTTCTGAGACTTGTTGGAAGAGAATCCTCCATTTTTATCAGAAATACAGCTGCTGAGTAATAGGGTTTGGAGTATCGTTGTTGCATCTGAACTGGAGATATGAGGCAGCGGTTGGAGAGGACCTGTTTCTCTGCTCCTGTCTCCCCTCTAATCTTAAAAAGACAAGGACACTCCCCATCCTTCATCTCCCCTTCCTACATGACCTCCTCAGTCATTAAATCATAAGCACTTTTTTTTTGAATTAAAAAAATTTTTAAATTTATTTTTGGCTGCATTGGGTCTTGGTTGCTGTGTGTGGGTTTCCTCTAGTTGTGGCGAGCCGGGGCTTCTCTTGTTGCGGAGCCAGGCTCTAGGCATGTGGGCTTCAGTAGTTGTGGCATGCGGGCTCAGTTGTAGCACGTGCGCTCAGTAGTTGTGGCTCTCGGGCTTAGTTGCTCTGCGGCATGTGGGATCTTCCTGGACCAGGGCTTGAACCCGTGTCCCCTGCATTGGCAGGCGGATTTTTAACCACTGTGCCACCAGGGAAGCCCCAAGCACTTTTGAAGGTTTATTACACACCAAGTCCTGTACTTTGTTCTGCAGGACAGCCAAAGACGTAGATAGCCCAGCTTAAGGACTGCACCAAACAGTGGCTTGGTTGTGTGGGTATGTGTATAAGCCATCCTAAACAAACATACAATATAAGTAAGAACAGGTTCCTCTTCCAATCAGTTTTCTGCCCCTGAGCCCCTCATCTAGAAATCCTGGAATGATACCAATCCTTAAGGCACTCAGCTTTCCTTGCAAATAACACTTGCAGTGCTACCACCCTATGTACGACCTGTGTTTTTTCACTCTGTCATCCTCAGCTATGTTCCTACATGAAGTTAAAGATGCTCCTTTTAAGACATTTTTTGAGACTTCAAAGTGGGGCATGAGGTGATCTCTCTAATAAGCAATAAGTTGGAATCGGTCATACTCTAGGCTTGCATCTTCTTTCGGATCTGTGCTCCATCATACCCCAGTCAGTTATTGGTGGGGGTGGGAGGAAGAAAGGCCAAGAAACATCTAAGGAGGAGGCGTCTAATGCCTACAGTTCCAGGTGCTCATTTCTTTAATCAACCACATCATAAAAATCAGAAAGAAAGAAACCGCAATGAACAAAGGGAAAGGAAAAAACAACAGCTTTGTTCTCCCCAGCCTCTTCGTTCCCCTCTTCCTCTTCAGGGTGGTGGGGGACACATCCGGGGTTCAGGGCTGGGTCCCAGGCAGGTCTGCTAGGCAGACAATTGAGTTTCACTTCCCGTCAACCCCAGAGCTGAGGCAGGATGTCTGAAGGCATAGTGGGGGGCCTAGGGTAGGGTGGTCAACAGGGGCCACTTTAGGATTGCTTCTTGCAAAAAGGTTCTTTGATTAGCCCACTAGTACTCCTCAGGTAGTACAGTCAGTACCAACACATCCCTCTAGTTTTTAGATGCTTCAGCTCACTCTTACCTTTAGTAACAAGGCTATGGACAGGATACTAGACCAGCAGGGCTGAAGCACAATTGGTGAAAGAAGAGCAGGGATGAAGGATGGCAGTGTTAGAACATTTGCAATGACAGTGTATTGAATGCAAATCAGTTTTTAAATGAGTCTTTTTGAGATCTTCTGAGTTGGGCCTCTGGTGGAACTCAGGAAGGTGGAGTATGGAAGAGAAGCCAAACTGTGACCCCATAAAACTTCTGAAGCTTCATTTCAAAGCTTTACTAAGTTCCTAGTCAGGCATTGCTCTGTTTTTTGTTTGTTTGTTTTTTAAGTGGGACATGCAGCCTAGCGTTGGAGGTGGTCACTAACTGGTTCTGTTGGACATTAACCTAAGCCAAAGTGGGGGATTTGGAGGAAGGTAAATGGGTTGATGAGGAAAAAGCAACATGGGGGGGGGGGCAGGAAGAGGGCTGGGCAGACACCTGAGGAGAGGAACTTGCAGTCGGCCCCTCCCAAGCTGTGAGGGAAACGAGTTTAGCAGGACTTAGCCCAGAAGGAACAAGAGCTGCTGAAAGAACGGGGGAGGGAAAACGTTTGGGTTCCTCTAAAGAATAGGGAGGCACGGGGCAGGGTAGGGCTGCAAAGGGAGTGACTGTACGGCTCAGATTATTGGCGCGTTGCCCCGATATCGATCCCCATCGCCCAGATACTTGGATGAGGTTAATTAGAATACTGACTGGGTCCGCCCAGAAGCCTTCGCCTTGCCCTCTGACCCTGGGGCGAAGCCCGAGAAGGCTCCCGGGTCGAAGGCCAGAGCAGACTTGGGCCGTCATCACTTCGCCGCCCGAGTCCCTGGGGCCGCCCCAGGGGCAGGGCCAGGCCCGGGCTGCCCGCCCAGCCCGGCCCGCCGCGCCTCCTCAGCCGTAGAAGCCGCCGGCAACCCTGAGGCTGCGGGGACAGGTGACCGACCGGCAGCGCCTTCGGCCTTGCACTCCCCTCTCTCGAGTCTCCGTCCAGAGGGTTAAGCTGAGCGGCCAAGGGCAATCGGCACGCGATTTCGACCTCCCCACCTTCTAAGAGAGGGTTAGTTGGGGTCTTGCGTTCGCCCCCAACATTGGTGCGCCCCAGTGCGTTCCCGGAGTTTGCCTGTCCCGTCCTATGTCCCCAAGCTGCTCTGGGACCTGGATGAAGGCCAGGGCCTGAATATTCTTCTTTTCCTCATTTATTAGCCGCCCCCCGCCCCCCGCCCTTTCTGGATGCAGGTGGGCCTTGCCCCCTTTTCTCCGGCAGGTCCTAGACAGTCGAAGAGTGCCTTGAGGAGAGGGGCTGTGCCTCGGAACTTCTCTCGGCGCCCAGAGAACTGCTGTATACGCAGCAGGCGCTCACTAATGCTATCAGTGGCAGTAAAAGAGCCCACAGCTCTTATTTTTTAGAGTCTTCAGCTTCTACCCCATTCCTCCTCCTTCACTGCTGTCCATGAAATGGTGCACTCTTCCTTTAAGACTAAAATGGTGGCTTGCTACGATCAGGACTCCACTTCCGGTGGGGAGGGGGGCGGGACCCCAGCCCGCTCACGCCGGAAGTGGTTTGCGTTTTCAAGATGGCGACTCCCTATGTAACTGATGAGACCGGCGGTGAGTGCGGGAGATGTGGAGCCGCTTCTCCCCGGGCTCTCGGGGTAGGGGTTCGGACTTGGAAAGGGGTCTGTGCCCCGCCCATCCCGGGGCCCCTCCTTTGCCCCGCCCTCCGGACCGCCTTCCCCATTCATTCTCTCCTACGGGGTGTCACCTGCGCCCCCTTCTGGTCTCGTGTTTGGGGGGTCTTCGCTTCCGGTCACCCAAACCGTGGGGTCCTTCAATGCTGGACCTTGCTCCAGGACCCTCACGGGCCCTTAGCTTTCGTCCAGAAGTTGGAGCTGCCATATCTCTTTTGGGTTTTTCAGGCTTGGGGACTCCTACACTCTCAGTTCCCTCCAATTCCTGCTCTCCCCCTCTTCCCCTCCCCTCCCCCATCTCTCAGTGTACCTGCTTTCTGCCCTACCCTAGCCCCGTTTAAATTCTTTTTCTTGAAGCTATATTTGTTGGAGACCTCCTCATTGCTACATAGTTCTTTTTTCCACTCTCCCTTATTTTCATTGTTGGGTCACTGAGGTACAGAGGTGTGAAGGGAAGAGGGACCTAATACAACTTTCAGCTAGAGTTTTCTCCTTGATGGCACCACCCTTCTGTACCTTCTCTGGCGATGGTGATGGGAGTTGAGGGATCTAAGGTGGTAGAAGGTGAACAAGAAGGTGTCTAGTGGCCTCTCAAGCCGTGTGACAAGTTTACAGAACCCACTGTGCCTTCTGATCAGAGAAGATTTTCCCACCTGGCTGATTGAGATGCTGAAATATCTGTTGTGTATGTGAGGTTTATGTGTTGAAAACTGAAAATCAAGATTTTCATTTTGGCTGTAGCCCATCCTAATTTCCCCACCTTCAGAAAAATGTGTATATCTACCCAGTGACAGTCAAATAAGATAGTATATGTGAAAGCAATTTATAAAACGCTGTGCAAGGCAAAGTATTACTGTTTTTTGTAGCCCTCGTTGTGTATGTGTATTCTGTAGAAGTGACTGTGTGTGTGCTTTGGTACATGCGGTCTGTTTTAAAATGTACCTTTTATGCCTCTTACTTTGCTTGTTTTCCATGTTACTTACATCTCAATCCACCTCTCCTATGGTATCTAATGACAACCCAAGTCTCTGCTACTTCTCTGCAACCTCACCTTTCAAAGTGGTACAACCTCTTCTCTTGCTCTCTACATAGTAGGTACTTCTTCAGTTTGCTTCTTTTTAATGTGTGCTTTGGATACTCATTGTCCAGTACACTTCTCTTTATTCTTAATCGTTTTCTTTAAACTGATTTAACGGACATCCAGATATCACATCTCACCCTACCCTCCCACCAAGAGGTATCTTCTGTTCTCTGTGACTGTGTGGAAGAGAAGGAATCACACTGCTTTTTTGCTTTCTCTTACTACTTCCAGATCATTGATCTACCACGGTCACTGTAAGTCTCATGGAAGGTACTGCCATGCAATTATAGAATTTTCTCTAAAACCTGCCCATTCACTGCCCACAAGGACCCTGATGTAGCATATCTTTTTCTTTTTTCTTTTCTTTTATTCTGTTTCTCAGTGTCTCCACTCATTCTCAGTGTCTTCAGCATCTTTGGAATACTCTTATTGTATAGTTCCTCAGCATGAGGCCATTAACTTTCCTTTGAATTTTCAAACCAGCCACACATTAGAATCACTACAATCTGGAACTACATATCCTACCACATAGGACATCACCTATGACACTGCTTCCCCCTTCAGGTGTTCCCCATCACTTATTTTCGCTTCCTTACCCAGTCACCTTTTTTTACTTCCACATGCCCATAGAATCAGCTTTTTGCCCTCCTTAGGTTCTCTGGTCCTTGACCTTTCCCATTTCATTGAGTCTACCAGTATCTTCATGACTACTTTTTTGTTTGTTTTTTTTTGCGGTTCGCGGGCCTCTCACTGTTGTGGTCTCTCCCGTTGCGGAGCACAGGCTTTGGACGCGCAGGCTCAGCAGCCATGGCTCACGGGCCCAGCCACTCCGCGGCATGTGGGATCTTCCCGGACAGGGGCACGAACCCGGGTCCCCTGCATCGGCAGGCACACTCTCAACCACTGCGCCACCAGGGAAGCCCTTCATGACTACTTTTTTTTTTTTTTTTTTTTTTTTAAACATCTTTATTGGGGTACAATTGCTTTACAATGGTGTGTTAGTTTCTGCTCTACAACAAAGTGAATCAGCTATACATATACATATGTTCCCATATGTCTTCTCTCTTGCGTCTCCCTCCCTCCCACTCTCCCCATCCCACCCTTCCAGGCTGTCACAAAGCACCGAGCTAATATCCCTGTGCCTTGCGGCTGCTTCCCCCCAGCTATCTACCTTACTACGTTTGTTAGTGTGTATATGTCCATGACTCTCTCTCGCCCTGCTTCATGACTACTTTTGATGCTACCCTGCTAGACCTCTGTGAACAGTCACTATCCTCATTGCTTTCCTCATTCATTTTGATCTTCAATACTAAGCAAGCACTTCTGTTATCTTGAATCATACCCATCTACTGTTTTCTTGGCTTCAGCTTCTAGGCCGCAGCACATGGCTAGAGAAAAGGCACAGACAGTAGCACATTCAGTATAATATAACTTAATGTTAACTTCTGCCAAGATCACAGCTTTTCTCCAATTCTTCTTTGTTGGTTTGCTTACATTCTACCATGGCTATTTCCCCTACCTTTCTCAGCTCTCGGTGACTTTCCCTTTTAATTCCCCTTCTTGTGGCAGATGGCCTCATTTTCTGTTTCATTGAGAAATCAAGGTCTGTTATTTCTGTTTCTTTCCTCTTCATAGCCTGATTTCTTGAATATCAGGTCCACACATACTATTTCCATTTCCTCACTGCTTACTTGTTCCTCAACTTTTTTTTTCTGGCCTTGCGGCTTTCAGGATCTTAGTTCCCTGACTAGGGATTGAACCTGGGCCACAGCAGTGAAAGCACCGAATCCTAAGGACTGGACTGCCGGGAATTCCCTGTTCCTTAACTCTTCAAAATGGTTTCTTTCTAGCACTAGCCTCTCTCTTGAGTTGTCAGTTCTAATTGTTTGGTGAGTAGCTTTCATTCTTGGATATACTGTCACACCTTAAATCCAGTCTGACCATAATCGATATCAGTTTTTCCTTCCTTATTTCTGTTAAAGGCACCATTGTTCTAGCCAACCCAAGATCAGCTTATTGCATCATTTCTCTCTTTCTTTATTTTAAATAGACTTTACTTTTTAGAACAGTTTTAGATTTATAGAAAAATTGAGAAAATGATACAGTTCCCATATACCTTAAACTCAGTTTCCCCTGTTATTAACATCTTATGTTAGTATGGTATCGTTATTGCAATTAATGAACCGATATTCATACATTGTTATTAACTAAGGTCCATACATTATTCAGATTTCCTTAGTTTTTACCTAATTTTTTTTCTGTTCCAGGATCCCATATTAAGTTTAGTTCTCATGTCTCCTTAAACTCCTATTGGCTGTGACAGTTTCTCAGACTTTCCTTGTTTTGGATGACTTTAACAGTTCTGAGGAGTATTGGTCAGTTATTTTTGTAGGATGCCCCTCTATTGGAATTTGATGTTTGTCTCATGATTAGACTGGGGTTATGTGTTTTTTAGGGGAGGACCATAGAAGTAAAGTGAGGTTTTCATCATAGTACATATACTATGTATTGAGGATACATAGTATCACAAAGATTTTTTTACTCTTGATATTTACCATGATCTCCTGACTGAGGTAGTGTTTGTAAAGTTTCTCCACTGTAAAGTTACTTTTTTCCCCTTCTCCTTTCCATTTTGTACTCTTAAGAAAGTCACTATTCACAGCCCACACTTAAAGAGTGGGGAGTTATGCTACCTTCCTTAAGGATGGAGTATTTATACACATCATTTGAAATTCTTTTGCACAGATTTGTCTCTTCTCTGCCATTTATTTATTTATTTATTATTTTTTTCTGCCATTTATTTATTTGGTCAGTTATGTGTATCAATATGAACTTCGGGTTATTTATTTTATTGCTCAAATGTTTCAGCTTTGAACATTGGGAGCTCTTTTAGTGTCCCTTTGACATATCCCCATCAGTGTAGGGTTTTTTTTGTTTGTTTGTTTTGTTTTGTTAGCTCTTTCTTACTTTCTGGCACTAGAAGCTGCTCCAGGCTCATCTTGCATATTTCCTGGCCCAGTCCTAGAATCAGCGATTTCTCTAAGGAGCCCTTGTTCCTTTTACTTAAGAATGGTGTGGGAAACCAAGATCAGAGCACTAGGTGTTTTTGTTGTTATTAACAAAATGAACTGGGGTGTTGTTTTTGCATTGACTTTTACTCCCTCTTCTACCCCCAACCCTCCAGTTGTCAAAGTATCATTTTCTGTTTCTGCTGTTGTTACCCTTCTCCCATCTTCAATGCTTGTTAGCTACATGGCCTGGGAATTTTAAGCCTAGGGAATCCAAGGTTTAGTTTTCTCATCAATGAAATAGGAATAATAACTCCTACAACATAGGATTATTGTGAGGATTAAAATTTAAATGAAATAATGTACATGTCCAGCGCATAGAAAGTACCCAAGAAATGGTTCTGTAATTATTACTGTTATAAAGATTATGGATTAGAATAGATTACATGTGTAAGGTATCAAGCAGAGAACTTGAATCAGTCTAAGTGCCTGATAAAATTCTAGTTTCCTTTATCCTGCAAATATTGCTGTGACCTCCTAAACAGTTGTCCTACCTCTGTCTCTCTCTGTTTCAGTTCATTTGACACACTGTTACCAGATTACTGCTCCTTAAGTACAAATTTAATTATTTAATTTTTGTTCAATATAATTTGTCCACTGTTCAATTTGGCATATACCCTTCTGATCTCTATTTTTCTGTGCATTTTTAAAACATTTTTTAATCAGATGGTATTTACATTTTTATGTGTTGCCTTTTCATTTAACCTCACGACATAAGTATTCTTCTTTGCTATTAAAAACTCTTTGAAAACATCTTTTAAAATACTGGCAGAGTGTTTTATTATTTGGGCATACACCCTCTCTTACCTTTCTACTGTTATTGGACTTCTAGATTGTTTCCAGAATTTTTGTTATAAGAACTCTATGAATATTTTTGTGCATAAATTTTTGTCTGCATTTAGGGTTATTTTCTCTTTTTTTAAAATTAATTAATTTATTTTTGGCTGCATTGGGTCTTCGTTGCTGTGCGCGGGCTTTCCCTAGTTGCAGCGAGTGGGGGCTACTCTTTGTTGTGGTGCGCGAGCCTCTCACTGTAGTGGCTTCTGTTGTTGCGGAGCACAGGCTCCAGGAATGCGGGCTTCAGTAGTTGCGGCACATGGGCTCAGTAGTTGTGGCTCGCGGGCTTTAGAGCGCAGGCTCAGTAGTTGTGGCTCACGGGCTTAGTTGCTCCGCGGCATGTGGGATCTTCCCAGACCAGGGCTCGAACCCGTGTCCCCTGCATTGTCAGGCGGACTCTCAACTGCTGCGCCACCAGGGAAGCCCTAGGGTTATTTTGTTAGGACAGATTTCTCAAAAGTCGAATTACTGGATTGGAGGATACAAACTTTTATTTATTTTTATGTAATTATAAAATTAATTTATATTGATTGTAGAAAACTTGGAAAATATTTTCATAACTAGTATAAAATATAAGTCCCATGCATATTTGGTAATTGCAGAGCCCAAAGATAACTACAATTACATTTCCTTTTAGTTTTTCTTTCTCTGCATATATATAGCATATCTATTTAACATAATTTGGATCATACCGAATGGCTGTACTTCCCCAAGTATGATTCTCAGAACACTTAGTAGTCCTGTGAGATGTGCTGTAAAATAAAAAACTAAAATAAAAATAAGCTTCCTGTGGTCAAATAAATTTGGGAAACACTGTAAACCACATTTCCGTTGGAATATTCACATGAACGAGAACATAACTCATTTAAGTCTTGCTGATAAGAACAAAAAATTTTTTTCCTATGTTTAACCCAGAATTTCTCAAACTTATTTAACAATTTTTTGGGAATAACCTTACAGAAGTAGTGTTACAATATCTTACAGAAGTAGTGTTTTATTACATAACAATATTTAGGAAATGCTGCTGTATGTTAGGACTACCTTATACTCTCTCTCTTAGTTAGCCAGATTGCTTGCTTTCTTTCTTTCTTTTTTTTTTTTTTTTTTTTTTGCGGTACGCGGGCCTGTCCCTGTTGTGGCCTCTCCCGTTGCGGAGCACAGGCTTCGGACGCGCAGGCTCAGTGGCCATGGCTCACGGGCCCAGCCGCTCTGTGGCATGTGGGATCTTCCCGGACCGGGGCACGAACCTGTGTCCCCTGCATCAGCAGGCGGACTCTCAACCACTGCGCCACCAGGGAAGCCCCCACATTGCTTTCTGAAGGGTTTTACCATTGACAGTATATGAATATACTGGTTTCATCACTTCTTGGACTGCACTGGTATTCTGATCTTTAAAAATTCTACTGCTTTGATAGGTAAAAATGATGTTTTAATTTGTATTTCCTTTGATTACTAGTGAGGTTGAACTTTCTGGTATTCTTCTTCACTTATAACACAATACAGAATAGTGGTGTAAAAAGCACAGCCTTTGGAACCCACAGCCTGGATTCGAATTCTACTGCAGTTTACTGACATTGTAACTTTGGGCAAATTATTAAATTTCTCATCATCTGTGAAACGAATAATCCTTCATGGAGTTGTGAAAATGAAATAATGTATATAAACAGGGACTTCCCTGGCAGTCCAGTGGTTAAGACTTCGTCTTCCAATGCAGGGGATGCGGGTTCAATCCCTGGTCAGGGAGCTAAGATCCTACATGCCTCGCAGCCAAAAGACCAAAACATAAAACAGAAGCAATATTGTAACAAATTCAATAAAGACTTTAAAAATGGTCCATGTCAAAAAAATCTTAAAAAAGAAAAATTATTTATATATATACATATATATATATATATATATATATATATATATATATACAAAAAAAAAAACACTGAGTACTATCCTTGTCATGAAGCAAGCACTCAATAAAGGGTAGCTGCTGTTCTCTTTTTGGAATTGACTCTCAAATTTACATATGGACCATTCACTTTTACATTTAAGATACTCCTCTCTAATATGAGCACAAACCACTTTTCAGTACAGTATCATCACATACTATATCTCTGCCTAAACCCTCTAGTGAAACTGGGCAGTATAGTATAAAACAGGTTGAATAGGAATGTTCTGGTATGTAAGCTTTGGCGTCAGGACTGAGTTCAGACTGCAGCTACATGCTGCCTTTGTGATCTTGGACATATCTTCAACCTCTTGAAGGCTATTTCCTCAGCTGTAGATCATAATAATCTACCTATTGTCTAGATTCAGTCAGGTAGTGTATGTAAAGTTCCCGGTGTAAAGTACCCACTCATTAATAAACATTCTTTCCTAACTGTTCTTAACATACTGTGAGTTTTACACTGCCATCATTTTGCTTGTTATTCTTCTTGGAATGCCCTTTCCCTTCCTTTCTCTGCCTGCAAAAATATCAGCCACTGATTTACTGTTGTGATTATTACTACTGCTTCCTACTTTTTGAGGTCAAGTCCCTGAGATTTTCCTAATTTCCTGTCACCTTCCCCCATCAAATGGGGTGTAGTTATTTATTCTCTTGAAATCTTCTATTAGTTATGTGTCCGTGTCTCTTAGGGATACCTAAGACATTTATATTTTTGTCTTATTCTTTGTTTGCCTGACTCGCCCACCTTTTTCCTTACTTAAACTGTAAATTTCTTGAAAGTAGGGGCCATTTTACTGATCTTGATAATCCCTGTAGCACTTCATATAGTATTTTTCTCATAGG
Organism: Phocoena phocoena; assembly: GCF_963924675.1. NCBI lineage: Eukaryota > Metazoa > Chordata > Mammalia > Artiodactyla > Phocoenidae > Phocoena > Phocoena phocoena. Next base: position 58,998,609 of record NC_089229.1, read on the forward strand.
AGGCTTTCAATAAACATTCATTGCACTTAATTATAGTCTGGCTTCTGACCACTCTACTTGTCTGAGGCTGTATTCTTGAATATAATTAGGGATTTCCAAATTTCCAAAATCAATAACCTTTTCCTACTCAGTTCTGCTTTTCCTTAATCTCTCTGTAATATTTAATACTGTTAATCACCTGCTGTTACTCCAGACTCTTTTGGTCTCCATGGAGTAGTACTGTCCTGGTCCTTTTTTTCTAAGGATTATTTCCTAGTGTTGTTGACACCTTTTCTTCTTTGAGGAAAATAATCATGACTGTTTTTCCAGGGTCATTCCTCCAGATTGGATCTTCTTTTTAATATTTTCTCTATGTTAGAAACCATGTCTGGATGACTAATAAAAAAAAAAGAAAAAAAAGAAACCACATCTAAGTCTTATAATTGTTGGCCCTCAGGTCATCCTCAGGCTCAGATCTGTGACCCAGATCTCCTTTCTTAACTTTGAAACAGGCCCCAGGGATTCAGCACACCTTTAAGAGTCACTTCCACCTAACCCCTTGGAGTTCTTTCAAGCCTTGCTGTGTTGTCTCTTCACTGTCTTCCTGCCACCCCTGAAAACAAAGCCCTTTTCAGTTTAAGGAAATAGATTGAGGATTACAAAATAGCAGATGTGGGGAAATAACAAAGCTTACAAAGTTCTTATAGTAGCAGTCTCTAACCTCTAGTTTCTGGTTCTCTCAAAGATGCTACTGAAAATCATGGTATTCTGCCCATGGTTTTTATTTCTAGGGTTAGGAATCAGCAAACCTCTCCCTTCTTTTTGACTGTACCTTTGGATACCATCAAGGCCAGAGACTGAAACCAGATAACATAAAATAGGTATTCCTTTGTGATAATGGGCTATTTGTATCTCTGAGGGCTTCCAGTTAGGATGGCCATTCAAGAAGCTTCTGCCCTATCTTTTCTCACACTCCATCTTTTTCTTTTGTTTTTTTTTTTTTGCTGTGTTTTATTTATTAAATTTTTTTATTGGAGTGTAGTTGCTTTACACTGCTGTGTCAGTTTCTGCTGTACAGCTAAGTTAATCAGCCATATGTATACATATATCCCCTCTTTTTTGGATTTCCTTTCCATTTAGGTCACCACAGAGCACCGAGTAGAGTTCCCTGTGCTATACAGTAGGTTCTCATTAGTCATCTATTTTATACATAGTATTGTATATATGTCAGTCCCAATCTCCCAGTTCATCCCACCCACCCTGCCCTTTCTCCCTTGTTTTCCATACATTTGTTCTCTCCGTCTCTGTCTCTATTTCTGCTTTACAGATGAGATCATCTATACCGTTTTTCTAGATTCCACATATATGCGTTAATATATGGTACTTGTTTTTCTCTTTGTGACTTACTTCACTCTGTATGAGAGGATCTAGGTCCATCCACGCCTTTGCCATCTTTACTAGTCTTAAGGCTTCAACTATAATCTCTGCAGTGTACTTAAATGTATGTTTCTAGCATTGTCCCTTTCTCCTTAATTCCATGTAAAAACACTGCCTGTCTAGAATTGAATTAGTTACTTTCACAAGGTTTTCTCCTATGGACTCTTTTTTTTTTTTTTTTAAATAAATTTATTTATTTTTGGCTGCGTTGGGTCTTCCTTGCTGCGCATGGGCTTTCTCTAGTTGCGGCGAGCGGGGGTTACTCTTCGTTGTGGTCCGTAGGCTTCTCATTGCAGTGGCTTCTCTTGTTACAGAGCACAGGCTCTAGGCACACAGGCTTCAGTAGTTGTTTCACGTGGGCCTCAGTAGTTGTGGCTCGCAGGCTCCATAGTTGTGGCTCGCAGGCTCTAGAGCGCAGGCTCAGTAGTTGTGGCGCACGGGCTTAGTTGCTCTGCGGCATGTGGGATCTTCCTGGACCAGGGCTCGAACCCATGTCCCCTGCATTGGCAGGCAGATTCTTAACCACTGCGCCACCAAGGAAGCCCTGCCTTTCTTTCTTTCTTTTTTTTTTTTTTGGTCTACCTTTCTTTTTAATTAGAATGCATGCTCCAAGAAGGCAAGACCCTTGCTTGCTTTATTCATTCATTGTTGTATCCCTAGCTCCTGTTACATTGCCCGCCACAGCAGCAAGTACTCAATAAACATTTAAAATCCATGTGTGAATAATGTTATTACTATACGCACTACATGCCCACAGGGATGTTGTGAAAAATAAGAGAAAACGTGAAAAGCACCAGATTAAATCCACCGTAGCACAATGATTTCCTCTCTCTCATTCAAATCTTGGCAGTCTTCAGATCCTGACTACTTATTCTTCATAATGAATTTCTCTTTCATTTTCTTTTCAACACTTATAGAGACCATTTAAATCAAGTCTTCTCACATTGCAGCTATTGCTTTCATTTTTTTCTACCTTTAGTTTATGTTACACATTTTTCAGGTTAATCTTCTTAAAGCAATGCTTTGTGCAGATCATATGCACTCTCTTAATGGCCTTCAGTGTTCTCCCACCTTCTGAAGCTTGAGTCCAAACTCAAGAGGAGGTTGGATACCTTTCATATTCTGACTAATTTACCTCTAGTCTCTTTTTCCATTACATATGCTTTTTGCCAAAATATACTGGATTCTTGCTATTCCCTAATATGATGCTTAACTTTATTTATTCATTAATTTGAATTAATTACAGTCTTTCATGGACCAGGCCCTTTGCTTCAAAGATCAAAGGCAAAGTTTCTGCTCTTAAGCAGGCAAACAATTATTTTAAACATTAGATCATGATAAAAGGCCACACCAGGTGCTGTGGGTGCACAAAGGGCAACTTCTAAACTGGTTTGGGTTGGTGAGGTCGGGAAGGACTTCACTGAGGAGTTTATACGTGAACTGGACCTTTAAAGACCAATAGGCGTTAACTAAGATAAGAATCAAGAAAAGTCTATTCCAAGCCAAAGGAAGATTGTTTTAAAAGCAAAAAGGCATAGAGAATAAAGACACAGTCAGGTGAGATTTGTGACTATTTCAGTGGCTGGAGCAGAGAGTGTGAATGACTGGGTGTGAAGAGGCTGGAGACTAGTGAGAGCTGGGTCAAGAAGGCCTTTGTGTGTGGTTCCATCTTCCATGTAAATACCCTAAGGGCAACAGGAATCCAGGAAGAATTTTAAGTAGTCTGATTTGTCCCTTTGTTTATGTTGTCCTATAAGCCTGAAATACTTCCCTTTCTCGTCTTTCCTCATAACCACACTCCGACGTCCACCTGTCTAAATCCTGCTCATCTTCCAAAGATCACAAAGATGCTTTGTCCTCCATAAAATTTTACTTTACCTGGTCAAAAGTAATTTCACTCTCCTTTGTGTCTCCAAAGCCGCTTGGATTTGAAACCCAAAATGAGATTTTTAAAAACCTACAATATAGCAACAACATTAATTGGAATTTTTAAAAGGAAAAGTTATTTATAAGCCAATCACCAACATAACTTTTCGTATTGCACCTTCTTTTCTAAACTTATGAATATGCATAACATTTAATAATAAATCATAGCGTATATAACTTTATGTTTTTGTTTTTGTTTTTTTTGCTGTACGCGGGCCTCTCACCGTTGTGGCCCCTCCCTTTGCGGAGCACAGGCTCCGGACGCGCAGGCCCAGCGGCCGTGGCTCACGGGCCCAGCCGCTCCGCGGCATGTGGGATCCTCCCGGACCGGGCACGAATCCGTGTCCCCTGCATCGGCAGGCGGACTCTCAACCACTGCACCACCAGGGAAGACCTAACTTTATGTTTTATATTCCGTTATATCATATTAATGATTAAAAATTTTTGGTCATTTTTAATGGCTATATTATAAACCACTCCTGTATAACTGGATGTGAAGTTTGTTTTTAATTTTTAGCTATTTATAAATAACGCCATAGTTTTCACATGATTACTGTCCCTTTCTTCTTTTTTCTGTTTTCGTTTTTTCCTGTTGGAATTATTTCCTTATGCTAAATTTTCAAGATTGGCATTGCTAAAACGAAGTGTGTTGAAGTGCCTTTGGCTTTAACCTCTTTACGCTTCCCCCAGTCAGTGAATTACCAAGTGAGGTTGATCCTTTGGTGACGTGGCTGGCATCATTCTCTTCCTTTCCATTCTCAGTTAGTTCTGTCTCTCATGCCAGGATTATTGCAGTCGTTTTTTTGAAAGATGATTATTTTTTAAATTTACTTATTTTATTTCTTTTTGGCTGCATTGGGTCTTTGTTGCTGTGCGCGGGCTTTCTCTAGTTGCGGTGAGCGGGAGCTACTCTTCATTGCAGTGCACGGGCTTCGCATTGCGGTGGCTTCTCTTGTTGCAGAGCACGGGCCCTAGGTGGACGGGCTTCAGTAGTTGTGGCGCACGGGCTTAGCTGCTCCACGGCATGTGGGATCTTCCTGGACCAGGGCTCAAACCCGTGTCCCCTGCATTGGCAGGTGGATTTTTAACCACTGGGCCACCAGGGAAGTCCCTGTTTTTTCATTTTTGAGTTTTTACTCTTGTCTCTAAACTGTTGCAGCTCAGCAAACAATATTCTCAGTGGCCCTCTTTTTTTTTTTTTTTTTTTGCGGTATGCGGGCCTCTCACTGTTGTGGCCTCTCCCGTCGCGGAGCACAGGCGCCGGACACACAGGCTCAGCGGCCATGGCTCACGGGATTAACCGCTCCGCGGCATATGGGATCTTCCCGAACTGGGGCACGAACCCGTGTCCCCTGCATCGGCAGGCGGACTCTCAACCACTGCGCCACCAGGGAAGCCCCTCAGTGGCCCTCTTTTATTCACCAGATAAATTCCAAATTCCTTGACCTTGTTTTTAAGGCTTTCTAAGGTCTGGCCCCATTTTTAATTTTCAACCTAGCTTCATGTTATTCCCCATCATGAGCTGTCTGGTTCTCCTGGGCTCCTCTGTTTCCTGTTCTTTACATACTCAGGCCATCCCCAAATCCAAGCCTTCCTTGGTGCATGTTTGTTCTTTCTCCCATCCCCTCTACCTGTCAAATCTTACCCATTTTCTTTAACACTTTTTGTTTTAGTTTTAATTTATTAATGATATTTGCCTTTTGAACAAAAACCCAATTCATGTAACAATGTATAATCCCCGTGGGAGGCTCTGGACTGGACTTTTAATTTTGTTAACCTTTTTTATTTTCTTCTTTTTTTTTTAACAAGTTATACTAAAAAAAGTTACACTAAAAAAAAGAAAAACAAGACTAACACAAGATATAAATATATATATGTGTTTTTTTTAGGAATATGTTATTAAAGCTTAATGGTTTCTACCACCTCTTCTTCCAGGTTATCCCTCTTAAGGTAACCAGCATTAAAGTCTTGGTATCTTGGTATGTGTCCTTCCACACCTTTCTCTTTGCCCCTATACACAAACTGTCTGGACCTCTAAGTGCTGCTCCTTGCCCCAAAAAGAATGGGAGCACCCTCTACACCAGCAGTTCTCAAAATGTTGTCCAGGACCCTTGGGGATTCCCTAAGACCCTATCAGGAGGTCTGCAAGCATAACTATTTTGATAATATACTGAGATGTTATTTGCCCTTTTACTGGGTTGACATTTGCACTGAGGGTACAAAAGCAATGGTGGGTAAAACTGCTGGCCTCTTAGCATTAATCAAGGTGGTGGCACCAAACCGTACTGGTCATTGTGTTCTTCACTGCCACATGCTTGCAGTAAATAATGCCAGTTTCACTTAAGAGTATCCTTGATGATGCAATAAAAAATTATTAATTTTATTAAACCCTGGCTCTTTAATACACATCTTTTTATCTATTTTTCCAGGTTTATTGAGATATGACTGACATTTAACATTGTGTACAATGTTATAGGTGTACAAGGTGATGATTTGATACACATATATATTGCGAAAGGTTTACCACAATAAGGTTAGTTAACACATCCTTTACCTCACATAATTACCTTTTCATTGATTTATGGTGAGAACACTGAAACTCTACTCTCATAGCAACTTTCAAGTATACAGTTCAGTTTTGCTGACGATAGTCACCATGCTGTACCTTATACCTCCAGAACTTACTCATCTTATAACTGAAAATTAAACATCTTTTTAGAGTTCTCTGTGAATTAAATGGGAAGTAAGCATGAAACACTGCTGCACACTGAAGTGGTGTCTCAAGGAAAAGCACTGGCGCAGTTGTCGGAGTTGTAAGCTAAACAAGCTTCCTTTTCATGGAACTCTATTTTTCCTTGAAGGAACCACTGACAAACTATAGTAATTCAGACCTGAGTACCTGATAGGCATTTTCCTGAAAAATGAAAGAAGTGAGCCTGTCATTTCAAGGAAAGCAACTCTCAGTGTTTGTTGCCAGGGATAAGATTCAAGCCTTCAAGTGGAAATTAGAATTTTGGAAAACTTGTAACTGCCACTGGAAGCGTGACAGCTTTTCAGTAAAGGGTTTTCTGATGAGATTAACGGATGTGATTTTTTAAAAAAAGATTGCACAGTGAAATGCATAATATTACAAAATAAGAGCATATGGGGGATTCTGAAAAAAGTTTAAGGATCTTTACACATTATTCTGCAACTTGCTTTTTCACTTAGTGTATCATGAATACCATTCAAGGTCAGTACATCTGTATCTAACATTCTTTTTCATAACGGCACGGTGTTCCATCATGTGGATGACCCACGTCTATTTAGTCACTCATCTATTGATGGTCATTCAAGTTGCTTTCAGCTTTTTGCCAATTTAAATAATGCAACAACATTATTATAATGCAAACATCTTTACATATAGCCTGTGTACTGGTGCTTTTATATCTACAGTATGGATTCCTGAAAGTTGACCTATTTTTCACCATCCACCTTAATAAAACTTCCCCTTTTCTACATCCTGGGTCATTTCTCCTTCCTATGATTCTTGTTTTTGCCCTTTTTAGCCTCTTATTCATGTACTGTCCTTTGATGTCCTCATGCTGTTTTGTTTTTTTTAAACTTCCTCTATGCCTGCCCTGTCTTGCCAACTAGATTATAAAAGTAGAAACTCCCTGAGGGCAGGGATGGTGTATTATACAGTTTATAGGCACTCAGTAAATAATGAGAGTGGGATTGAAGGTTGATATGAGAAAAGAATGCCTTAATGGATGCATTTAGTGGAAGGTGCTGGGGGATGCTGTGTGCATTCATGCATTCTTTCACCTTGGGGGCTCTTTGAAAATTAGAAAGAGTAACTCTCTAATTTAATTCTCCCATTTCAGGCAAGTACATCGCTTCAACACAGCGACCTGACGGGACCTGGCGAAAGCAGCGGAGGGTGAAAGAAGGCTATGTGCCCCAGGAGGAGGTCCCAGTGTGCGTGGTTAGGCGTGAGGAGGGAGTATTTAATGGGGTCCCTACAGCAAGAAAGAACATGTGTGCCTATGAGATCAGGGAAGAATTTCCTGATCCCAGGATCCTAGGAAAGGGAAGGAGGGGGCTGGGATTCAGGGATGAGTGAGGGATGAGTAACCAAGTGACTGACAAGTCCTGTTGCTATGGCCTCTGTTCAGCAGAACCTGTAAATAGCATTCAGAGATCCAGAGCTTTAGGACCTAGGGATCCTACAACCTGCAGAGCAGAGGAAAGTTGGGGAGGGGCCAGAGGCAGAGGAAGGAAGCAGGAAAGTGAAAAGGGTGAAATAAATGACAAGGTTAGGAAAAGGGCTCGAAAGGTCAGTGATTCTTTGACACTGTTCCCCGCAGGTATGAGAACAAGTATGTGAAGTTTTTCAAGAGTAAACCAGAACTGCCTCCCGGCCTGAGCCCGGAGGCCACTGCTCCGGTCACCCCATCCAGGCCGGAAGGTGGTGAACCAGGCCTCTCCAAGACAGCCAAACGCAACCTGAAGCGGAAGGAGAAGAGGCGGCAGCAGCAAGAGAAAGGGGAGGCGGAGGCCTTGAGCCGGACTCTCGAGAAGGTGTCCCTGGGAGAGACAGCCCAGGTCCCCAGTGCCCCACAGGCCTCCCGGGCAGCGCCTGCAGCTGCCTCCGACCAGCCTGACTCAGCTGCCACCGCTGAGAAGGCCAAGAAGATAAAGAACCTAAAGAAGAAGCTTCGGCAGGTGGAAGAGCTGCAGCAGCGGATCCAGGCTGGGGAAATCAGCCAGCCCAGCAAAGAGCAGCTGGAGAAGCTAGCGAGGAGGAGGGCGTTGGAGGAGGAGCTAGAGGACTTGGAGCTGGGCCTGTGAGGCCTTTGGGGAATAGAGGATGGACAGCAGAACAAACCATGGGGCTCTCTGGGGTCCTGGGGAATGTGGGCAGCAGCAGTCAGGAGGGGTACCCCCGTACTGGCTCACTTTCACCTCTCATGGCCCAATTCCGTCCTCCAGAGCCTAGCCTCTCCCTCATTCCTTCCCTTTTTTTCCCCAACTCCTATTTTTTTGGACTTTTCTCCCTCCCATTCCCAGTGTTCAAAATCTCAGTGACTATCCCAGGTACCTTTGCTGCTGATTTGGGTGTCTTGTTTTAAAAAAAATTGGGTGGGTGGGAGTCTCTTGGAGAACTGAGGTTGAGGGTAGGGGGAGTACGCCCAAGTCTTGGAGTCTTGGTTCCTGTTCACAGTGTTTATGGGTTATTTCCCCCTCCATCCCTAACCTCTTTTTTTTTTTTTTTTTTTAAAGAACAGAATAAACTCAAGTAGACAACATGTTTTGCCTCTCTTCTTTTCAGCTTCTAGTAGGTGTTTTATCCCCTTCAGTTTGGCACAGGAAGATAAGTATTGAGAGTAATATTCTTTTTGATTTTTAAAAATAATGTGTATCACCAAATTAGCAACACTGACTTCTGTACACGTTTGCTCAGACTTCAGTGAATAGAAATTAGTGATATAATAAAACGAAACAGAACAAATTTAATCTGATATTAATTTACATGTATCATCATTATTGTGCTGCATAGCAGTGGGGCCCTAGTATCTCCCTTACTGTTTACTTCTGAAGGTCATTGACCTGATTTTTTTTTTTTTTTGGCCACATCGCAGGGCTTGCAGGATCTTAGTTCTCCCACCAGGGATTGAACCGGGCCACTGCAGTGAAAGGGCCGAGTCCTAACCACTGGACCACCAGGGAATTCCTGGGACAGCTCTTTTGAAATTTTACCTTCTCGGATGCCATCCCAAGATGGCATTGTGGGGCAAACTAATGACACAGGAAGAGGAGTTTACAGCCAAAAAGAGCTGTCACTTAATTTTCACATACCCTCTGATTTCCACACCTTCACTTGTCATAATCTTTCTTTCTAGCCAGCTGCCAGAATAGAAACCCACGGAGGAGAAGTCAACCTTAGTTCTTAGCCTGACTCTTAAGGTTCCACCCAATCTGGCCTCATTTCTTGCCATTCTTTTAACTCTAGTCAAACTGCTTCAACTCTACTGAACTTTCATTTCATCGAATGAGCCATATTCTCTGAGCCTTAGTCCTTTGCCCCTGCTGGTCCCTCTGCCTAGAATACTCTTCCTGTCCCCTTCTCCCTAATCAACTCTTTCTTAGCCTTTGGATCTCTGCTTAAATGTTATCTTCTCTGGGAAGACTTTTGTTACTCTCAAATATTAATTAAGGTGTCTTTCTTAACCTGCTTCCTTAACACTCCACGCTTACATTTGTGGTGGCATTTATTATATTATACTGTCACTTGTTTTCTTGTTAGCCCTTCTCCTCCTTATTAGATCATGTGCTCCTCGAGCATTGGGATTGTGTTTATTATCATTGCATCCCGGTGCCCAATATAGTGAATTCTCAGATGTTTGGCTGAATGAATGAAGACACAAGCTATGTGGGGAAACAGAAGACGAGGGAAAATGTATGCCTTGCACATCTGAGCAGTTACTGAGAACTTGACTGGGCACCTCAGTGTGAGACCAAAAGTTCAACTTCCCTTGTGTAAGAAAGACCCCTATGCAATTATAAAGATTTTAAAAAAGATTTTTAAATACAAATTTATTATTTATTTTTGGCTGGGTTGGGTCTTCATTGCTGCGCGTGGGCTTTCTCTAGTTGCAGCGAGCAGGGGCTACTCTTCGTTGCAGTGTGTGGGCTTCTCATTGCGGTGGCTTCTCTTGTTGCAGAGCATGGGCTCTAGGCGCGCGGGCTTCAGTAGTTGTGGCTCTCGGGCTTAGTTGCTCCACGGCACGTGGGATCTTCCCGGACCAGGGCTCCAACACGTGTCCCCTGCATTGGCAGGCGGATTCTTAACCATTGCGCCACCAGGGAAGTCCCTTAAATAAGATTTAATTGGCTTATAAGTGGGTATTTGATGCTTTGTAAGTTCAGATGTTATAGAGGAATCTATACTTTAAAAGTCATTATTAGGGAGAGATTATTTGCTTTGCAAAAGCGCAGTATTTACCACAGTAAACCTTTAAATTTCCTGGATCTTTAGTGGCTTGGTTAAAGTTTATTTTGATATCTTTTGGGTCCCATCAATCATTGCACTAGTCTGGAGGGATGAAATTAGGAACACATTTTACACAATTCTACACATTGTAGAACCTTCATTTAAGGAAGCTCTTAAGTCATGTAAATCACTAAGCACTGGTCAGATTTAATTAAGTGCTGTGGTAGAGGTATCAGCAATGAGTTGAGGGAGAGCTAAGAAAGAAACTGTTTATTCTAAGTGTGGGGATGGCGAGCCTTAATGGTGAAGTTGGATATTAAGACCATGACTGTCATCTCAAGAAAGACAAGTAGTGGGGAGCAAGTATGTACAAAGGCTTGGCAGCATGAAAGGTAAGTGGTAAATTTGCTTTCAATTTTGATTTTTTTTTTTTTGGCCGTGTGGCATGCAGGATCTTAGTTCCCAGAGCAGGGATCGAACCCATACTCCCTGCAGTGGAAGCGAGGAGTCTTAACCACTGGACTGCCAGTGAAGTCCCAATTTGCTTTCAGTTTTGTAGGGGCACATTTTCTTACATAAAATCAATGTTAATTAACTTGATTAATATTACACTAACTTATGTGCAAATGAAAATTTGCACATAAGTTAGTGTTTTTCTATATGTGGGTAATGAAATCAATTTAGAAACTTGTGACCAGTACTGTTTCTTAAGTAGAATATAATAGAGCAGAGACTGATGCTTAATAAGAGTAAATATGTCTCACGATAATTTTGTTTCAGATATATACTATATGAGTATTGGGTTAGAATGTAAGATGTTTTCCTTACCTTTGTTTGCAGGAAAATAAATTTCAAAGCCACTGATGAAATCAATACTGAGGGGCTGAAGCATCACACACACTTTCCTTCTGGTCTTTATATTTGGGATGGGTGGAATAGAAGGATATTAGTTTAATTATTTCCTCAAGGACCCTTATTGCTTATGGTGAAGTACATTAGCCCCTGGCTTTCTTGTTAATCCTGAGACTATATTACTATTTACTTATCATTTCTTTCCTCCTTGCAGATGAATCCTCTCTCCTATTGTGTAAATAGCAAAGATTCTAGGAATCCAGAAGTGAATTATTTTAGGATTGGCCTTTTACCCTCACAGGCTCAGAATCCATGTGTTAGTTTCTTATTGTCCACTAGGTGGTACTGTGAGGGGTCAATGTTTGCAACTTACCTTGTCCCTAGACTCCAGCTTGTTTTGAAATTAGCAGATAGGTTTACTCAGCTAGAAAATCTTTTCTCTTCAGGCTCCCAGGCACTCCAGGATGGGATATATAGATCTCCCTTCCCTACACAACTATAACCTAGAGCTACAAATTGAGGAGGATAGAGAATCTGGGATCGAGAGGGTACCTTTTTTTGTCAGTAACGCCATCTCTCAAAAGAAACAGTAATGCTTTCCATTCTCTCCTGGAAATCAAAGAAGATGCTGAACTGCAGTGGGAGGGAAGGAGATTATAACCCCAAATGGATAACTGGCTGAGTGGGGTAACAGAATTGGCTGAGAGGTGGGGAGAGAAATGTTAAAGGATCTCTTTTTTGGGGAAAGCAACAAGACATAGATTTTGATTAAATTCAGCAAACATTTTTCAAGAGTCTTCTATAGTCCAGGAGAACACAAAGTTGGATAAATTTTGGTATCTCCCTTCTAGAACCTCAAGAAAAACAAAGAAGAAAATACTCAACAATAATAAAGTGTAAAAGATACTCTATTAGGGGCAAGCCGAGAGGGGACTCCTAAGTCCCCCATCTGTGGGGGTGGGGACAGGCAGGTGGTGATCAAGGAAGGCTCCCCAGAGGACATGACTAGTCTGAGTCTGGAAGGATGAGTCCAACATTCTAGAAATCTACAAGGTTCTGCTGTACTCAAGTCTCCCCTGGTGACTTCATTTACTCTTGTGATTTCAATAATTACCTCTGTGCTAATAACTCCCAAACTTTCTCTAACCCGACCACCTCTAAAACCTGCCTATCCAATATCTCCTATGGATGTTGGTGCTTCAGATTCAATTTGTCTAAAACCCAGAACTGAAAGAAGCTTGAGGCTATTGGTTTTTACAGTAGTCATATAGTTCTTATCCTTATTCATTATCTAGGTGGATATCCTAGTCACTACTTGTCTGAACCACTGCAAAAGCACACTAACTGGTCTCCAACTTATATCTCTCTCCACCATCCACTTCCCCCAGTCAGTCCCACACACTTTGATCTTCAACAAGATTTGCTTCCTTTAAGCCCAATGTTGATGGTGTCATTTCTTCAAACAACAACCTTTAATGCGTTCCCTTTGGTCTACCCAATGGAGATCAAGCTTATTCATCAGATAATCAAGGCAGTTACTATGGTCTGAATGTTCATGTCCCCCCAGATTCATATGTTGAAATCCTAGTCCCCAAAGGGTATTAGGAGGTGGGACTTTTGGGAGGTGATTAGGTCATGAGGGTGGAGCCCTTGTGAATGAGGTTAATGCTCTTATAAAAGAGACCCCACAAAACTCCCTGCCCCCTTCCACTATGTGAGGATACAAGAAGTCTGAGACCTGGAAAAGGGCCCTCACCTGACCATGCTGGCACCCTGATCTCAGAATTTCAGCCTCTAGAATTGTGAGCAATAACATTTTTTTCTTTTTATCAAGGTATGTTTGATTTACAATATTATGTAAGTTTCAGGTGTACAGCATAGTGATTCACAACTTTAAAACATTATGCTCCATTTATAGTTATTATAAAATATTGGCTATATTCCCTGTGCTGTACAATATATTCTTGTATTTTATTTATTTCATACATAGTAGTTTCTACCTCTTAATTCCCTACTTCTGCCTTGGCCTTTCCCACTGTGAGCAAAAACTTTCTGTTGTTTATAAGCTACCTAGTCTGTGGTATTTTGTTATAGCAGCCTGAATAGACTAAGATAGCACTCAATGTTTTGGTCCTGAATTACTCTTTCTACCTTATGTTCTGATTCCCTTAAGTGCCTTTTATAACTAAACTCACCTATGCAATATTTATTTTCTAAATACAGCTCTTTATTTCTCAGTGTTTACGTTTTTTTCATTTATTTTTTTATTGAAGTATAGTTGATTTACAATGTTGTGTTAATTTCTGCTGTACAGCAAAGTGACTCAGTTATATACATATATATATTCTTTTTTATATTCTGTTCCATTATGGTTTATCCTAAGATATTGAATATAGTCCCCTGTGCTATACAGTAGGACCTTGTTGTTTAACCATTCTATATGTAATAGTTTCATCTACTAACCCCAAACTCCCAGTCCATTCCTCCCTCCCCCTCCCTACCCCCTTGGTAACCACAAGTCTGTTCTCTATGTCTGTGAGTCTGTTTCTGTTTCATAGATAGGTTCATTTGCACCACATTTGAGATTCCACATATAAGTGATATCATATGGTATTTGTCTTTCTGACTTCACTTAGTATGATAATCTCTAGTTGCATCCATGTTGCTGCAGATGGCATTATTTCCTTCTTTTTTATGGCTGGGTAGTATTTCATTGTATATAAGTGCCACATCTTCTTTATCCATTCCTCTGTTGATGGACATTTATGTTGTTTCCATGTCTTGGCTATTGTGAACAGTGCATGTATCTTTTTGAATTATATGCCTAGGAGTGGGATTGCTGGATCATATGGAAATTCTATTTTCAGTTTTCTGAGTCAGTGTTTAAAGTGCTATCTATTTTGGTCAGGGAAAGGTTTCCTGAGCATAACATTAAAGGCAGAAAACATATATAACAAAGGATTTATATTTTATTATATAAAGAGCTCTTGCAAATCAACATGAAAAGACAACCTCTCCAATAGAAAGACAGGCAAAATCCATAAAGAGACAATTCCAATTGATATGGTCAGGTTTAAGTTCCAACCACCATGCTATTTGTTTTCTACTTGTCCTATCCATTTTTACTTCTTTATTCCTGCTCACCTTGGACTATTATTAGTATTTCATTTTATCTCCTATTATTAATTATATTTCTTTATTTTTTTCAGTAGTTGCTCTAGGGTTTACGATATGTATCTTTTTTTTTTTTTTTGCGGTACGCGGGCCTCTCACTGTTGTGGCCTCTCCTGTTGCGGAGCACAGGCTCCAGACGCGCAGGCTCAGTGGCCATGGCTCACAGGCCCAGCCGCTCCGCGGCATGTGGGATCTTCCCGGACAAGGGCACGAACCCGTGTCCCCTGCATCGGCAGGTGGACTCTCAACCACTGCGCCACCAGGGAAGCCCAGCTTGCGGGATCTTAGTTCCCTGGCCAGGGATTGAACCTGGGCCACAGAAGTAAAAGCACAGTCCTAACCACCGGACTACCAAGGAACTCCCTAAATTTTTTAAATGTCTCTTATATTTACCCACATGCTTACTATTTCTATGCCCTTAATTCTTTTATGTAGATCTGTTTCCTCTTGGTATCATCTTTCTTCAATCTGAAGAACCTCCTTTAATGGTTCTTATAATGCAAGTGATATATATATATATATATATATAATTTATTTTATTATTTATTTATTTTGGCTGCGTTGGGTCTTTTGTTGCTGCACATGGGCTTTCTCTAGTTACAGTAAGTGGGGGTTACTCTTCTTTGCGGTGCACGGGCTTCTCATTGCGGTGGCTTCTCTTGTTGTGGAGCATGGGCTCTAGGCACGAGGGCTTCGGTAGTTGTGGCACACGGGCTCAGTAGCTGTGGCTCACGGGCTCTAGAGCACAGGCCCTGTAGTTGTGGCTCACGGGCTTAGTTGCTTCGTGGCATGTGGGATCTTCCCGGACCAGGGCACGAATCTGTGTCCCCTGCATTGGCAGGCGGATTCTTAATCACTGCACCACCAGGGAAGCCCGCAAGTGATATATATTTTTTCAGCTTTCGTTTGTTTTAAAATTTCTTCTTTGCTTTCATTTTTAATGGGTACTTCCACTGGGTATAGAATTCTAGATTGATACCTTTTTCATTTAGTACTTTTAAAGGTATAATTCCATTGTTTTCTGTCTTGAATTGTTTCTGAAGAGAGTTAGTGGTTATTCTTATATTTGTTTCCATATACATAATGATCTTTTTCTCTGGCTTCTTTTCAGATGTCCTTTTTCTCATTGGTTTTCAGCAATTTTATTAATGCTGTGTCTTGATATAGTGTTCTTTGTGTTTATACTGCTTGTGGTTCATCAAACATTTTGATCTGGGTGTGTTGATATTTTCTTCATTAAATATGGTGAATTTTTTGCCATTATTTCTTCAAATATCCTTTTCTGTTCCTACTGTTTTCCAGTACTCCAAGTCACATGTATGGTAGTGTACTTGATATTGCCCAACAGGTCACTGAGGCTCTGTTCATTTTTCCCCCTTTCTTTTCTTTCTATGCTTCACTTTAGATAGTTCTTATTTCTATGTCTTCAAGTTCACTGATCTTTCAACTGTGTTGTGTAATTTGTTGTTAGGGCCATACAGTGGTATTTTTCATTTCTTTTGTGTAGTCTCTATTTCTTTCCTCATTTTATTTATTGTTTTCTTTTCTCTTGAACTAATAATAGGTGTTGAAAAATTCTTATTCACTAATTCCATAACTTCTGTCATTTCTGGTTCTATTTTTTTAAAATTTCAGCATTGTGTTTTTTAAAATTTATTATTTTTATACAGCAGGTTCTTATTAGTTATCCATTTTATACATATTAGTGTATATATGTCAATCCCAATCTCCCAATTCATCACACCACCACCACCACCCCCGCCCCCGCCACTTTCCCGACTTGGTGTTCATACATTTGTTCTCTACATCTGTGTCTATGTTTCTGCCCTGCAAACTGGTTCATCTGTACCATTTTTCTAGGTTCCACATATATGCATTAATATGCGTTAATATTTGTTATTCTCTGACTTACTTCACTCTGTATGACAGTCTTGATCCATCCACCTCTCTACAAATGACCCAATTTCGTTCCTTTTTATGGCTGAGTAATATTCCATTGTATATATGTACCACATCTTCTTTATCCATTCATCTGTTGATGGGCATTTAGGTTGCTTCCATGACCTGGCTATTGTAAATAGCACTGCAATGAACATTGGGGTGCATGTGTCTTTTTGAATTATGGTTTTCTCTGGGTATATGCCCAGTAGTGGGATTGCTGGGTCATATGGTAATTCTATTTTTAGTTTTTTAAGGAACGTCCATACTGTTCTCCATAGTGGCTGTATCTATTTTCATTCCCACCAACAGTGTAAGGGGGTTCCCTTTTCTCCACACGCTCTCCAGCATTTGTTGTTTGTAGATTTTTCTGATGATGCTCATTCTAACTGGTATGAGGTGATACCTCATTGTAGTTTTGATTTGCATTTCTCTAATAATTAGTGATGTTGAGCAGCTTTTCATATGCTTCTTGGCCATCTGTATGTCTTCTTTGGAGAAAAGTCTGTTTAGGTCTTCTGCCCATTTTTGGATTGGGTTGTTTGTTTTTTTTAATATTGAGCTGCATGAGCTGTTTATATATTTTGGAGATTAAACCTTTGTCCGTTGATTTGTTTGCAAATATTTTCTCCCATTCTGAGGGTTGTCTTTTCGTCTTGTTTATAGTTTCCCTTGCTGTGTAAAAGCTTTCAAGTTTCATTACGTCCCATTGGTTTATTTTTGTTTTTATTTCCATTACTCTAGGAGTTGGATCAAAAAAGATCTTGCTGTGATTTATGTCAAAGAGTGTTCTTCCTATGTTTTCCTCTAAGAGTTTTATAGTGTCCAGTCTTACATTTAGGTCTCTAGTCCATTTTGAGTTTATTTTTGTGTATGGTGTTAGTGAGTGTTCTAATTTCATTCTTTTACATGTAGCTGTCCAGTTTTCCCAGCACCACTTATTGAAGAGACTGTCTTTTCTCCATTGTGTATCTTTGCCTCCTTTGTCATAGATTAGTTGACCTTAGGTGCATGGGTTTATCTCTGGGCTTTCTATCCTGTTCCATTGATCTATATTTCTGTTTTGTGCCAGTACCATGTTGTCTTGATTACTGTAGCTTTGTAGTATAGTCTGAAGTCAGGGAGCCTGATTCCTCCGGCTCCATTTTTTTCCCTCAAAATGGCTTTGGCTATTCAGGGTCTTTTAGGTCTCCATACAAATTTTAAGATTTTTTGTTCTAGTTCTGTAAAAAATGCTATTGGTAATTTGATAGGGATTGCACTGAATCTGTAGATTGCTTTGGGTAGTATAGTCATTTCACAATATTGATTCTTCCAATCCAAGAACATCTCTCCATCTGTTGGTAGCATCTTTAATTTTTTTCATCAGTGTCTTATATTTTTCTGCATACAGGTCTTTTGTCTCCCTAGGTAGGTTTATTCCTAGGTATTTTATTCATTTTGTTGGAATGGTAAATGGGAGTTTTTCCTTAACTTCTCTTTCAGATTTTTCATCATTAGTGTATAGGAATGCAAGAGATTTCTGTGCATTAATTTTGTATCCTGCAACTTTACCAAATTCACTGATTAGCTCTAGTAGTTTTCTGGTGGCATCTTTAGGATTCTCTATGTATAGTATTATGTCATCTGCAAAGAGTGACAGTTTTACTTGTTCTTTTCCCATTTGTATTCCTTTTATTTCTTTTTCTTCTCTGATTGCCGTGGCTAGGACTTCCAAAACTATGTTGAATAATAGTGGTGAGAGTAGACATCTTTGTCTTGTTCCTGATCTTAGAGGAAATGCTTTCAGCTTTTCACTATTGAGAATGATGTTTGCTGTGGGTTTGTTGTATATGGCCTTTATTATGTTGAGATAGGTTCCCTCTATGCCTACTTTCTTGAGAGTTTTTATCATAAATGGGTGTTGCGTTTTGTCAAAAGTTCTTTCTGCATCTATTGAGATGATCATATGGTTTTTATCCTTCAGTTTGTTAATATGGTGTGTCACATTGATTGATTTGCATATATTGAAGAATTCTTGCATCCCTGGGATAAATCCCACTTGATCATGGTATATGATCCTTTTAATGTGTTGTTGGATTCTGTTTGCTAATATTTTGTTGAGGATTTTTGCATCTATATTCATGAGTGGTATTGGTCTGTGATTTTCTTTTTTTATAGTATCTTTGTCTGATTTTGGTATCAGGGTGATGGTGGCCTCATAGAATGAGTTTGAGAGTGTTCCTTCCTCTGCAATTTTTTGGAAGAGTTTGAGAAGCATGGGTGTTAGCTCTTCTCTAAATGTTTGATAGAATTCACCGTGAAGCCATCTGGTCCTGTACTTTTGTTTGTTGGAAGATTTTTAATACAGTTTCAATTTCATTACTTGTGATTTGTCTGTTCATATTTTCTATTTCTTCCTGTTTCAGTCTTGGAAGGTTATACCTTTCTAAGAATTTGTCCATTTCTTCCAGGTTGTCCATTTTATTGGCATAGAGTTGCTTGTAGTAGTCTCTTAGGATGCTTTGTATTTCTGCGGTGTCTGTTGTAACTTCTCCTTTTTCATTTCTAATTTTTTTTTTTTTTTTTTTTTTGCGGTACGTGGGTCTCTCACTGTTGTGGCCTCTCCCACTGCGGAGCACAGGCTCTGGACGCGCAGGCTCAGCGGCCATGGCTCACGGGCCCAGCCGCTCCGCAGCATGTGGGATCTTCCCGGACCGGGGCACGAACCCTTGTCCCCTGCATCGGCAGGCGGACTCTCAACCACTGCGCCACCAGGGAAGCCCCTTTCATTTCTAATTTTATTGATTTGAGTCCTCTCCCTCTTTTTCTTTATGAGTCTGGCTAATGGTTTATCAACTTTGTTTATCTTCTTAAAGAACCAGCTTTTAGTTTTATTGATCTTTGCTATTGTTTTCTTTGTTTCTATTTCATTTATTTATGCTCTGATCTTTATGATTTCTTTCCTTCTACTAACTTTGGGGTTTTTTTTTTTTTTTTTGGTTCTTCTTCCTCTAATTGCTTTAGATGTAAGGTTAGGTTCTTCATTTGAGATTTTTCTTGTTTCTTGAGGTAGGCTTGTATTGCCATAAACTTCCCTCTTAGAACTGTTCTTGCTGCATCCCATAGGGTTTGGATCGTCGTGTTTTCATTGTAATTTGTCTCTAAGTGTTTTTTGATTTCCTCTTTGATTTCTTCAGTGATCTCTTGGTTATTTAGTAACGTATTGTTTAGCCTCCATGTGTTTGTGTTTTTTATGGTTTTTTTCCCTGTAATTGATTTCTAATCTCATAGCATTGTGGTCAGAAAAGATGCTTGATATGATTTCAATTTTCTTAAACTTACTGAGGCTTGATTTGTGACCCAAGATGTGATCTATCCTGGAGAATGTTCCGTGTGCACTTGAGAAGAAAGTGTAATCTTCTGTTTTTGGATGAAATGTTCTATAAATATCAATTAAATCTATCTAGTCTATTGTGTCATTTAAAGCTTGTGTTTCCTTATTAATTTCCTGTTTGGATGATCTGTCCATTGGTGTAAGTGAGGTGTTAAAGTCCCCCACTATTACTGTGCTACTGTCGATTTCCTCTTTTATAGCTGTTAGCCGTTGCCTTATGTATTGAGGTCTCCTATGTTGGGTGCATATATGTTTATAATTGTTATATATTCTTCTTGGATTGATCCCTTGATCATTACGTAGTGTCCTTCCTTGTCTCTTATAACATTCTTTATTTTAAAATCTATTTTATCTGATATGAGTATTGCTACTCCAGCTTTCTTTTGATTTCCATTTGCATGGAATATCTTTTTCCATCCCCTCACTTTCAGTCTGTATGTGTCCCTAGGTCTGAAGTCGGTCTCTTGTAGACAGCATATATATGGGTCTTGTTTTTGTGTCCATTCAGCAAGTCTCTCTCTTTTGGTTGGAGCATTTAATTCATTCACATTTAAGGTAATTATCGATGTTTATGTTCCTATGACCATTTTCTTAATTGTTTTGGGTTTGTTTTTGTAGGTCCTTTTCTTCCCTTATGTTTCCCACTTAGAGAAGTTCCTTTAGCATTTGTTGTAGAGCTGGTTTGGTGGTGCTGAATTCTCTTAGCTTTTGCTTGTCTGTAAAGCATTTGATTTCTCCATCGAATCTGAATGAGATCCTTGCCGGGTAGAGTAATCTTAGTTGTAGGTTCTTCCCTTTCATCACTTTAAGTATATCATGCCACTCCCTTCTGGCTTGTAGAGTTTCTGCTGAGAAATCAGCTGTTGACCTTATAGGAGTTCCTTTGTATGTTATTTGTCGTTTTTCCCTTGTTGCTTTCAATAATTTTTCTTTGTCTTTAATTTTTTCCAATTTGATTACTATGTATCTCCACGTGTTTCTCCTTGGGTTTCTCCTGCCTGGGACTCTCTGCACTTCCTGGACTTGGGTGGCTATTTCTTTTCCCATGTTAGGGAAGTTTTCAACTATAATCTCTTCAAATACTTTCTCGGGTCCTTTCTCTCTCTTTTCTCCTTCTGGGACCCCTATAATGTGAATGTTGTTGTGTTTAATGTCCCAGAGGTCTCTTAGGCTGTCTTCATTTCTTTTCATTCTTTTTTCTTTATTCTGTTCTGTAGCAGTGAATTCCACCATTCTGTCTTCCAGGGCACTTATCCGTTATTCTGCCTCAGTTATTCTGCTATTGATTCCTTCTAGTGTATTTTTCATTTCAGTTATTGTATTGTTCACCCCTGTTTGTTTGTTCTTTAATTCTTCTAGGTCTTTGTTAAACATTGCTTGCATCTTCTTGATCTTTGCCTCCATTCTTTTTCCAAGGTCCTGGATCATCTTCTCTATCATTATTCTGAATTCTTTTTCTGGAAGGTTGCCTATCTCCACTTCATTTAGTTGTTTTTCTGGGGTTTTATCATGTTCCTTCATCTGGTACATAGCCCTCTGTCTTTTCATCTTGTCTATCTTTCTGTGAATGTCTCTGGGTCTATTTTTATTGTCTGAGTTTTCTGCTGGCTATGGATCCCATTTTCCCTTTTTACGTTATTTATTTATTTATTTGATGGTTGCAAGGAGTATGTCTAGCAATTTTTTTTTTTTTTTTGCGGTACGCGGGCCTCTCACTGTTGTGGCCTCTCCCGTTGCAGAGCACAGGCTCAGGACGTGTAGGCTCAGCGGCCATGGCTCACGGGCCCAGCCGCTCTGCGGCATGTGGGATCTTCCCAGACCGGGGCACGAACCCGTGTCCCCTGACATCGGCAGGTGGACTTTCAACCACTGCGCCACCAGGGAAGCCCTGCTTCCACATCTTGGCTATGGCAAATAGTGCTGCTATGAACATTGGGGTGCATATATATATACCTAAGCATGGAATTGCTGGGTAGCATGGTAGTTCTATTTTTAGTTTTTTGAGGAATCTCCATAATGTTTTCCGCTGTGGCTGACCAATTTACATTTCCACTAACCGTTGCTGAGCTTCTTTGAACCCACGTCCCCTGCATCGGCAGGTGAACTCCCAACCACTGCACCACCAGGGAAGCCCTATCTAGTAATTTTTTATTAGATGCTGGACATTGTGAATGTTACATTGTTGCATTTCTGGATTTTATTTCCTTCCTTTAAAGAGTGTTGGGCTTTGTTCTGGCAGGCAGCTAATTTACTTGAATATCAGCTTGATACTTTTGAGGCATGTTTTTAAACTTTGTTAGGGTAGGTCTAGGGTAGCTTTACTCTCAGGCTTGTAGGTGCCCTACTCCTAAGGCATAGCTTTTTTGAAGTCTCTACTGAATACTCTGAGTATTCAACAACGTCTCTTCAGTCTGACTGGTTGGAAGTCTAATTTTCCCATCCCTGTGTAAGTGCCAGTAATTATACACTTTGTAATTCTTCAGCAGTCGTTTTTTTTTTTACCTGATAGTTGATTTTTGGCCAGTTTCATGGAGTCTCCCCTCTCACTCCCATTCATGAGCAGTCTATTGTTCAGTCAAAGACTCACAGGGCCACTATGAAAATTTGTGGAGCTCTTTCTTCACATAGCTCTCTTCTCTCTAGTACTCTCTTCCACAGAATCACACCTCTTCAGCCTTCCCAAAATCTAATCTCTGTCCCTTTATCTCAGCAAAACCACTGTACTCTGCTTGGATTTCCCATTCCTGTGATATTGTCTGGAATGTATCTCTGGTCAGATAGTTGGGAGAATTGAAAGGCTCACATAATTTGTTTTCTTTCCTTTTCTCTCACGGACTGTAATCCTGTGTTGCTTTTGCCCAATATCTGAAAATAATTCATCTATTTTGTACAGTTTTCTAGTTTTTTTTTTTAATTAAGTGGTGGGATGGCTAATTTGTCGGATTACTTTACCATGTAGAAATAAACAGACAATTCAATTTTCACTGGATATAGAATTATAGGTTGACATTTTTTTTTCAGTACTTCAAAGATGTCATTCCATTGTCTTCTGACTTGCACTGCTATCTTTGTTTTTCCAAATATAGTGTGTCTTTATCAGGAATGAAAAGTAAAACAACAATAGGATATACTTGATTATTATGTTGTTAAAAAAAAAAGAGAGTATAGTGTTCATAAGTAGCAGAGAAATGGGCACAGTCATACTTCTGCTGGTGCAAGTTGTTAAAGTCTTCTTGTAGGGACAATTTGTCAAAAATATTAAAGGCCTATAGCCAAAAATCAGGAAAAGCCCAAGTTTCCATCAGCAGATAAATGAATAAAGAAAATGTGATATATACATATAATGGAATGTTATTCAGCCATAAAATGAATAAAATTCTAACATATGCCAAAAATGGATGAATCTCGGTAACATCACGCAAGTGAAAGAAGCCAGACACAAAAAAGGACAAATATTATATGATTCCACTTAAATGAGGTACCTATAATAGGAAAATTCATAGAGATAATAGGTAGAGTAGAGATTAACAGGGGCTGGGAGAAGTGGAATGAGGAGTTACTGTTTTATGGGTAGAGAGTTTTTGCTTGAGTTGATGAAAAAGTTCTGGAAATAGATAGTGGTGATAGTTACACAATGTTGTAAATGTACTTAATGCCACTGCATCTTTACTTATAAAATGATTAAAATGTGTATATTTTACAACAAATTTTTAAAATGTTAATGAGAGGCCTAAAAAAGATTTTGTTTTTTGGACAAAGAAATTATTCTTGCAAGAAATTGTCCTAAGGAAAATACAAGGAGGTATGTAGAGATTTAGTCACAAGGATGTTTTGTTAACAGTGATTTTACAAAAACAAAATGAGAAAAAATAACACAAAAATAAAAAATACAATTGTTTTTTGGCCGTACCACATGGCTTGTGGGATCTTAATTCTCCAACCAGGGCTTGAACCTGGGCCCTCAGCAGTGAAAGTGTGGAGTCCTAACCACTGGACCACCAGAGAATTCCCAAGAGTACAATTTTAATGTCCCCAAACAATCCATTGATGAAATATACTATGATGTATAACAGACTGCCATAGAGAAATTTAAAAAAACAACTATGTTCTTTTTAAGAAGAACAATTGATTACATGGAAAGACTAAGAGGAGATACTGCAAAATGTTAGTGGTGGTTATTTCTGGGTAGTGGGATTATAGATGATTTTTCTTTTCTTTTATGTAATTTTTATGTTCTAAATTTATTACAGTAAATATGCATTTTTAATAAACTAAAAATTGAAGTTTGTTTTATTATTTATTTATTTATTTATTTATAGCTGTGTCGAGTCTTAGTTGCGGCACAGGGGATCTTCATGAGGTATGTGGGATCTTTCGTTGTGGAGCAGGCTTTTCACTATGGTGCACAGGCTTCTTTCTAGTTGTGGCTCGTGGGCTTCTCTCTAGTTGTGGTGTGCGGGTTTTCTCACTCTAGCTGTGGCTGGGGGGGCTCCAGGGCATGTGGGTTCTGTAGTTGTGGCGCGTAGGGTCCAGAGCGTGAGGGCTCTGTAGTTCGCAGCAAGCGGGTTCTCTCTTTGAGGCGCACGAGCCCAGTAGTTGTGGTGCACTGGCTTAGTTGCCCCTCGGCATGTAGGATCTCAGTTCCCCCACCAGGGCTCAAACCCGTGTCCCCTGCATTGGATGGCTGATTCTTTACCCCTGGAGCACCAGGGAAGTCCCTGAAGTTTATTTTAAAATGTTTTATCCATCCTTCAGAGATCAGCTGAGAAGTTATTCATCTGTTAACTGTTCTCAGAATCTTCCAGCTGAAAATGGTTGTTTCCGTCTCCAAATTCTATAGCCTCTTATATGTTTATCATGGTACTTATCAAATAGGCCCATGTATTAAAGTAATTTAAGAGTCTGGTTTACCTCTCCTGCTCAGCACACATGAGACTACCTTACCAGGCACTACCTAAATCAGGAATATTGGTCCCCAGCCTTTTTGGCACCAGGGACCGGTTTTGTGGAAGACAGTTTTTCCACGGATGGCAGGGGTTGGAGGATGGTTCAGGCGGTAATGCGAACGATGGGAGCGACAGATGAAGCTTCGCTCACTAGCTCACCGCTCACCTCCAGCTGTGCAGCCTGGTTCCTAACAAAACTACAGTGAGGTATCACCTCACACCGGTTAGAATGGGCATCATCAGAAAATCTACAAACAACAAATGCTGGAGAGGGTGTGGAGAAAAGGGAACCCTCTTACACTGTTGGTGGGAATGTAAATTGATACAGCCACTATGGAGAACTGATCTAGAGAAAGGCTTGGGTCTTCCTGAGTTCAGGTATTTCTAAGGTTAATGATATTTGAATGGATTATTTAACCTAATTTAGAAACATGAAATTATTGGGAAGAACAACACTTTATAAACTACTTATATATTCAGCAAGCAGTTAACGTAGACAGACATAGAATTAGTTCCAAGTGTGTTTTTGTTTAATGTAAATCCCTCTGCTTAGAGTTCCTCTTCTTGGGTGGCAAGCTTGTTTTAATTGGATTGTACAAACAATATTTTATCTAGCAATAATGTCCCAGATAATAATGTGCAGGCTGTAACAATGCTAAAACACTCAAATACAAACACAGATTCAGTGAATTATAGTTTCTAATGTGCAACGTAAGGTACAGTGATTTCTGGTCCACTTGTTTCTGCCCTTGGTATAAACATTTTTGCATTTTTTACATACTTATTCCTACTAGATTGGAAGCCCCTCATGGCAGTAGAAACAAGACTAATTTTTTTGTTTGTTTGTTTGTTTTTGTTTTTTTTTTTAAGACTAGTTTTATTCGTATCTGAATTCCTGGTTCTTGGTACCTAGTGCATAATGAAACACAATATAGATGTTTGTTTGTTGAATGACTCTAGTCACTAGGGTTCAGCCCTAGAAGACCTGGATTCAAATCTCAGTTCCACTTGCCATGGGCAAAACTTAGTTGATCTGAATGTTACTTTGCTCCACTATAAAAATAAGAATAATGATAGGGCTTCCCTGGTGGCGCAGTGGTTGGGAGTCCGCCTGCTGATGCGGAGGGCGCAGGTTCGTGCGCCGGTCTGGGAGGATCGCATGCCGCAGAGCGGCTGGGCCCGTGGGCCATGAGCCAGAGCCTGTGCTCCGCGGCGGGAGAGGCCACAGCAGTGAGAGGCCCGCGTACTGCAAAGAAAAAAAAAAAAAGAATAATGATAAAACCTAGTCTGCAACATTATTATTATGAAAATTAAATGAGATAAGGAATATGAAGGCTTTTTAAACTGTCAGTCCCATGATAAAGTTATTATTAATGAAGTTTTGAAGTAGAGAACTGATGGTAGGATCATGGAATAACCAGGAGAGACCAGATATATGCCTCTCAAAAGACCTCAACAAGATGGTATTAATTTTCTTGGTGTGTTTACCATGGCCAGGATCTTGCAAATAACCCCACAGGGTCAGACATCTGGTTTTGTCAGCACAGAGGGGAGATCTTGGGGTCAGACTCATATTAGTCAAGCTCACAAGACTTGCATAAACCAGAATATATAAACTATAGTGTCAATTTACCAATTTACACATACTACATCTGCCATGAGAAACAGAATACTTGGGTCAGCACAACCAGCCCTCTACCTTCCCACAAACATTGCTCCTGATTTGGTTCACCAAGTTATATTCAGAAGGTCTCTTGGTGAACATGCATGTTTCCCATGCCTGCTGTAACAAATTGCCACAAACATGGTGACTTAAAACAGCGAAAACTTATGCTCTCACAGTTCTGGATCCCAGAAGTTCAAAATCAGTGTCACTGGATCAAAATCAAGGTGCAGCCAAGGAGCACTCCCCTCAGAGGCTATAAGGGAGATTCTATTCCTGGCCTTTTCCAGCTTCTGGTGGTCGCCAGCATTCCTTAGCTTGTGATAGCATCCCTCCAGTCTCTGCCTCTGTCTTCGCACTGTCTTCTCTTATTTGTATGTGAAATCTCCCTTTCTCTCTGTTTTGTAAGGATACATCTGATTGCATTTAGTGCCCACTCAGATAATCCAAAATAATCTCCTCTTCTCAAAATGCTTAATTTAATCACATCTGCAAAGTCCTCCCCCACTTTTTTTTTGCCGTATAAGGTAATAAGTTCCAGGGATTCAGAGATGGATGTCTTTTTCGGGAGGCACATTTTCCAAACTACTGCAGGATGGAAATTGGGATTTGAAAAGTAAATTATACTACTAGAAAGACTGAAGGCATCAGACTACACTATGTGGTGCATTTACTTTCACAGTAGGAATGGCCTTGTCAAATGGCCTGAATACTCAAGTCTATTGCCAAGATTCATTTTCTCAATACAGTTCTTGGATGGCCATTGCCAGTGTCTGCTTCTGTGACTGCTATTTTAAAAATAATTTTTAAAAAATTAAAAGAATTTTTGGCTGCGTTGGCCTTTCGTTGTGGCATGCAGACTTTCTCTAGCTGCGGCGAGTGGGGGCTACTCTTTGTTGCAGTGCGCGGGCTTCTTGTTGTGGTGGCTTCTCTTGTTGCAGAGCACGGACTTCAGTAGTTGTGGCACACGGGCTCAGTAGTTGTGGCTCGTGGGCTGTAGAGCGCCGGCTCAGTAGCTGTGGGGCACGGGCTTGGTTGCTCTGCGGCATGTGGGATTTACCCAGACCAGGGCTTGAACCCGTGTCCCCTGAATCGGCAGGCGGATTCTTAACCAATGCGCCACCAGGGAAGCCCCTGTGACTGCTTTTTAATGCCTCCATGACTAACAAAACTCCTTTCGATGAGCCTACTTTTTCTTTCCTCTTTTTCCTTTCTTTCTTTCTTCCTTTCTTTTTCCTTCTTCTTTTTCTTTCTTTTTTCTGTCTTGCCTGGGAACTATTCTGTTTCTTTAATTGGTGGCCTTGCCTACCTCTGTTATGATCCACTATCTGTCAATGTTTATAGTTTAATTCTTTTTTTTTTTTTTTTTTTGCTTCACTGCGCAGCTTGCAGGACTTTAGTTCCCCGACTAGGGATTGAACCTGGGCCATGGCAGTGAAAGCGTGGAATTCTAACCACTACGCCACCAGGGAACTCCCCTAATTCATTTCTCTTTAAATTGAAGTCTAAGTGAACTACAGCACTATGTTAGTTCCAGGTGCACAAAAAAGTTTCCATAGTTCTGTATGTTAGAAAATGATCACCACTATAGCATAGTTTTTAAAAATTAATTAATTAATCTATTTGGCTGCTCCAGGTCTTAGTTGCGGTATGTGGGATCTTTGTTGCTGAGTGCGGGATCTTCGTTGCAGCATGTGGGATCTTTCAGTTGCGGCCTGCGGGATCTAGTTCCTTGACCAGGGATCGAACCCAGGCCCCCTGGATTGGGAGCAAGAAGTCTTAACCACTGGACCTCCGGGGAAGTCCCATTAGCATGTTGAACTTTTCTTGTTTAAGTTGCTATGTGGTTTCTCTTTCCTGGTTGGACCTGGACTGATACAATAACTCATCAGAACTATCAGGCAAGGACTTTAAAGGAGCTATTATAACAATTCTGAATGAAGTAAAGAAAAATATGCTCATAATAAGGGGAAAATAGAAAATAGCAGAAGACTAGAAACTATAAAAAAGTACCAAATGAAAATTCTAGAACTGAAAAATACAGTATTTGAAAATTAAAAATCACTGAATGGACTTAATAGCAGTTTGGAGATAGGAAAAATTCAGTGAACTTGAAGATAGTTCAAGAGAAATGATCCAGTGTGAAGAATATAGAGAAAAAGAAAACACTGAAAAATGTGAACAGAACTTCAGAAACCTATAATATCAGAAATCTAATATACATTTATTTAATTGGAGTCACAGGAGAGGAAAGAGAGAATGGGGTAGAAAACTCTGTGAAGAAATAATGGCTGAACACTTCCCAAATTTGGTGAAAGACATAAATTTTCAGATCAAAGAAGCTCAGCAACGGTTAGTGGAAATGTAAATTGGTCAGCCACAGCGGAAAACATTATGGAGATTCCTCAAAAAACTAAAAATAGAACTACCATGCTACCCAGCAATTCCATGCTTAGGTATATATATATGCACCCCAATGTTCATAGCAGCACTATTTGCCATAGCCAAGATGTGGAAGCAGGGCTTCCCTGGTGGCGCAGTGGTTGAAAGTCCACCTGCCGATGTCAGGGGACACGGGTTCGTGCCCCGGTCTGGGAAGATCCCACATGCCGCAGAGCGGCTGGGCCCGTGAGCCACGGCCGCTGAGCCTGCGCATCCGGAGCCTGTGCTCTGCAACGGGAGAGGCCACAACAGTGAGAGGCCCATGTACCGCAAAAAAAAAAAAAAAAAAAAAAAAAAAGATGTGGAAGCAACCTAAGGGTCCATCAACAGATGAATGGATAAAGAAGATGTGCATATATATGTATACACACACACACACAATGGAATACTACTCAGCCATAAAAAGAAATTTTGCCATTTGCAACAACATAGATGGACTTGGAGGGTATTATGCTAAGTGAAATAAATCAGACCAAGAAAGACAAATATATCACTTACATGTGGAATCTAAAAAAATAAAACTAGTGAATATAGCAAAAAAGAAACAGACTCACAGATATAGAGAACTAACTAGTGGTTACAAGTGGGGAGAGGAAAGAAGGGAGGGGGCAAGATATGGATAGGGGATTAAGAGGTACATATTACTTTGCATAAAATAAATAAGTGGGACTTCCCTGGTGGTCCAGTAGGTAAGACTCCGTGCTCCCAATGCAGGGGGCCCGGGTTTGATCCCTGGTTGGGGAACTAGATCCTGCATGCATGCCGCAACTAAGAGTTCTCATGCTGCAACTAAAAGATCTCGCATGCTGCAAGTAAGAGCTGGTGCAGCCAAAATAAATAAATATTTTAAAAAATAAATAGGACGTCCCTGGTGGCGCAGTGGTTGAGAACCCGCCTGCCAATGCAGGGGACACGGGTTCGAGCCCTTGTCCCGGAAGATCCCACATGCCGCGGAGCAACTAAGCCCGTGTGCCACAGCTACTGAGCCTGTGCTGTGGACCCCGCAAGCCACAACTTCTGAAGCAAGCCTGCACACCTAGAGCCCATGCTCAGCAACAAGAGAAGCCACTGCAATGAGAAGCCTGCGCACCGCAATGAAGAGTAGCCCCCTCTCGTTGCAACTAGAGAAAACCCGCAGCAACAAAGACCCAACAAAACCAAAAATAAATAAATTAATTAAAAAAATAAATAAAATAAAAAAAGAAGCTCAGGGACTTCCCTGGCGGCACAGTGGTTAAGAATCCTCCTGCCAATGCACGGGACACGGGCTTGAGCCCTGCTCCCGGAAGATCCCACATGCCGCAGAGCAACTAAGCCATTGCTCCACAACTACTGAGCCTGTGCTCTAGAGCCAGCGAGCCACAATTACTGAGCCCATGTGCCACGACTACTGAAGCCCGCGTGCCCAGAGCCCGTGCTCTGCGAGAAGCCACTACATTGAGAAGCCCGCGCACTGCAGCGAACCACATTTAAGCACGTCACAAACTGTTGAAAACCAAAAATTAGAGGCAATCTTGAAAGCAGTTTGAGAAAAATGACACGTTACTGTATAGAGGACCAATGATTTTTTTTTTCTTTTTTTTCTTCTTTTTGGCTGCGTTGGGTCTTTGCTGCTGCGCGTGGGCTTTTTCCAGATGCGGTGAGCGGGGGCTACTCTTTGTTACGGTGCACGTGTTTCTCACTGCGGTACCTTCTCGTGTTGCGGAGCACGGGGCTCTAGGTGCGTGGGCTTCAGTAGTTGTGTCTTGCGGTCTCTTCAGCACAGGCTCAGTAGTTGTGGTACACAGGCTTAGTTGCTCCGCGGCAGGTGGGATCTTCCCGGACCAGAGCTTGAACCCGTGTCACCTGCATTGGTAGGCAGATTCTTAACCACTGCACCACCAGGGAAGTCCAGGACCAATGATTTGAATTACCATGAGTTTCTCAACAGAAACTATGGAGATCAGCAGACAGTTTAAAGTACTCAAAGGAAAAAAAAGAAACCTATTGACATAGAATTCTATATTTAGTTTTACATGGCATAAACATGGCTGCTGGAAGTCACCCATTTGACCCTGTGGAAGGGGGACAGAGAAGGGGTAATCATTGTGAGATGGACAAATACCCTGAGGAAGTAACCACCACAGTTATGTACATACACCTCTACCCTCTACATATTCATTTTCATGATCTATCTGGGAATTTTGGCAGAAAAGGTTTTTTTCCCGGGGTTTATGATATACTTTATTTTTTCAATTTTTTTTTTTTTTGGCTGCATTGGGTCTTTGTTGATGCTCGTGGGCTTTCTCTAGTTGCGACGAGTGGGGGCTACTCTTCGCTGCAGTGCGCAGGCTTCTCATTGCCGTGGCTTTTCTTGTTGTGGAGCACAGGCTCTAGGCACTCTGGCTTCAGTAGTTGTGGCACGTGGGCTCAGTAGTTGTTGCTCGCAGGCTCTAGAGCACAGGCTCAGTGGTTGTGGCGCATGGGCTTAGTTGCTTCTCGGCATGTGGGATCTTCCTGGACCAGGGCTCGAACCCGTGTGCCCTGCACTGGCAGGCGGATTCTTAGCCACTGCACCACCAGGGAAGCCCCTATTTTTTAAATTTTTATTGGGGTATAGTTGATTTACAACGTTGTGTTAGTTTCAGGTGTACAACAAAGTGAACCTGTTATACAGACATATATCCACCCTTTTTTAGATTCTTTTCCCATATATGCCATTACAGAGTATTGAGTAGAGTTCCCTGTGCTATACAGTAGATCCTTATTAGTTCTTTATTTTATATATAGTAGTGTGTATGTGTCAATTGGCAGAAAAGTTTAAAAAGCGCTGACAGAGTCAATAAGTAAAGCAATGAACGACAGCTGAATACTCATTCCTTATATTTGTCTAGTCAGAAAAGCAACTTTCAATTTGCCTTCAATACATGACCTTAATCTAAGCTGGGTTTGGTTTCATGTGCTTCTTCAGCTCCCCAACCTGATTGCCCTTTTCTCTTGCTTCTCTTTTACACTCTTTTTGCCACTGGCCACCACAATTGGCCTCACGCTGGCCTCTTGCCAACCAGTTCTTTCTGATCTTATTGATCACCACGGCTACTCTGGTCAGTGGCCAGCCTTACTTTGTGGCCAGCAATCAACTGGATAGTTTTCCACCTGTTCCAGCTTTTGGTTTTCAAAGATCTCTCTGATTTTTCCTCCCAGTGTGCTTCCATCCCATCAAAATCTGGCTTCCCTTTTGAAAGTAGGCAGATAGTTATGTATCATCCCAATTTTTTATAACATAGAAGCATCACTCCTGTGATAACACACACGTGTTATAGCACACACACACACACACACACACACACACACTAGGGGTCTTACAAAACTGGGTAACAGGCAAGCACACATGCGTAGGAATAGCTTCTGTATAAAAAAAAAATCCGAGAATACAGTCTTCCTTAGGATCAATGGTCTTCTTTCTCAGCTATCTTTTCCTATTTCCCTTTCCAGAAACTTCCTTCACAGCTGAGGAGTGGTGCTCCCTATGCCAAAGCAGCTCCAACTCAGGCTGGAATATGGTGTCTCTGTCACTTTTAAGTCCTTGAGCTCCTTCGTCCTCACTCTGTGCAGGATACACTTGTAATCTGTCAGTGCTTCCCCCATTGTCAAACTAATGAGCTCACTACAAAGCAAAAACAAAACTACACTGGTGAACACCCACTATTTTTCTGAAGTAAGTTAGGGGCAAAACAGGATGCAGAAGAGAACTGTCTCCCTACATACCCCCTCCACCCAGGTCAAGGGCAGCCTTCTCACCCCAACATCCCTCTCCTCCGCAGTTGCTGCCCTGACAGAAAACAGAGAAACTTGTGTCTTTCCCAAGGTCTCCATCCCACATCTAGTTACTACCTTCTTCAAAAGGGGAAGTCAGTGTTGAACTCCTTCCCTGGCTAACCCCCTATCAAACACTTTTGCCAACACCAAAGGGAGCCAAATGTGGATTTTCCAGGCCCATGACAGTCCCCAAACATTACGGCAGACCTGGGGTCACAGAGTGAGGATAGAAGGCCAAATTGCTCCCCAACATCCCACTTCGCTTGGGAAAATCAATAAAGATCAGTTTGGGTTTTGTTAAGGAAAAGGCTGCCATTCCCAGAAGGAGGAAAAGTCCTTTGTGTTACCATCATTTCCTTATCATCCCAGATGCTGAAAGAACACTTACACTCATTCCTCTACTCCCTTCCTTATTTCAGATGCTAGAATTTATCCTCTCATGCAGCCCTTTGGCACTGTGCTGGGTAATGGGACCACCAGCAGAAGCCTCCAGCATCTCCAGGGGACTCCTGTGGGATAACATCTTTGTATGTGGATTGGAGAAGGGGAGCAGGCCTTGGTCTCCCCAACACTTGACAGGAACCGAAGAGCTCAGGGATTTGGGTCTGATGTCCTCTCAACCGAGCCAGGTTAGGCCAGTGCCTGTGCGGGTGGGAGGGAATGCCAGAAAGTGTTTGTAATGGAGGTTGAGGAATTTTGGGGTATCCTGGGAACAGAATATGCTGGCCCAGGCCTGAGCCATCCCCAAGCCCCTCCCACTTTCCGGTTAGTAACCAGATCCAGCTGTGCACAATCCTGGCCATCGCTTCCCATCTGGCTTCTAGGAACTCATAACTAATTAAAGGAGTGTGTGTGTTTGTTGGGGGAGGGGTCCTCTTAAAAACAGAGGTTTCCAAGATAACAGCTTGGCGAGAACTCAATCCCATTCAGCCAGGCAAACTGCCCTCTCTCCTGACCCCCCGAGGGCTCTGAGGGGAAAACAGGCCAGAGGCTGACACTATATTTCTCCCACGTTTCTCTAGATCAAGAGCAGTATCTAGGCCAGCCCTAACTTGGTTACACCCTACGTTTTTCTCACCTCCAGTTTCCAGTTTCAGACCCCAGACTTGCTCTTTATATACCAGAATGTCCAGCCCTCCAGGTCACCCCGTTAGGGTGAGGATGCTGTCAGAGGGGGGTGGGTGATGATTCGGAGATTGGCTTCTCCTGGGCTTAGAGACCTCTGCCAACCTTTGCCCTTCACCCACAGCCCCATAGCTCCTGAACATGAGAAAATACTCTCAGAATCTTACCTACTTCCTGCCGCTACAGTTTAAAATATTTTAATTAAAAATATTTCTATACCAACTCTTCTCCCACAATCTGTGGGCAGAGAGGGAAAGCAGTTTGTAGGATGGGAGCAAGCCCGCCAAAGAACCCAGGAGTTCTTTCTCTCAGACTCAAGTTCTCTGGGGCAGGCAGACCGCATGTCCTAACCCTTCGCACACATTCACACATGTCCCCCAGTGAGAGATGACAAATTCAGAGGGAAAAAGGGCTGGGTCAGCTCGGCTCAGGGGGTGGGGACTGGCGGAAATGGAGGTCATTATGCCGTTATGGGAACTGTTAGTCACGCAGTCTTGCACACATGCCCAGCTTGCAGTTCCTGGCTCTAAGGGGTTTGTTTGGGGGCCTGTGGAAACTCTTGGGAGACTGCAAAGATCATAGCTTGGGCCTGAGGCTCTTCTGCTTCTTCCTAGCTGTGTGACCCAAAGTAACCTGTTAGAGACTCAGTCTCCTTTTCCATAGGTGATAATACCAGCCCACAGGGCTGTTGTCGAGATTTAAATGAGATAAACTATTTGGCAAACTTTACTGTTTCACTCTGTTCTTTCCCTGGCTCCTTAGTGTCTAGAATGTGGCTCTGAGGCCAGCGTGAGTGCCCACCCTTTACCTTTTATAATAACCATTATCTCCTCACTAATGTACTAACATACACTCCTAAGCATTCTTCCCCGACCCCCGCTTTTTTTTGTTGTTGTTGTTGCTATATGAGGTGCCCAAGGGGAGGGAGTAATCTGCTATCACATTCATCTTACTTTACTCCTTTCCCTTTCCCCACACCCTTCTCAGCTCCTGTCCCTCCCCCACTATGCTCACTACTTCCTTTCCTTTCACTCATCCCACCCACAGTCTCCATCCAGGGGCTGAGGCTGGGCTGGCAGAGCTGGAGCTGAACTCTGAGCCACTGACAGTTCCAAGTAAATGCATCAAAATATTACTAGTGGTTTTCTTCTGGGTAGAATTTACTGGTGGTTTTCATTCTCTTCCTTGCTTATTTTGGTATTTTCCAAATTCACTATAATGAGCAATGGATATCTTATTCAGAAAAAAAAGAAATAGAAGGCTTCCCTGGTGGCGCAGTGGATAAGAATCTGCCTGCCAGTGCAGGGGACACAGGTTCGATCCCTGGTCCAGGAAGATCCCCCATGCCGCAGAGCAACTAAGCCCGTGCGCCACAACTACTGAGCCTGTGCTCTAGAACCTGCAAGCCACAACTACTGAGCCCGCGCACCTAGAGCCCGTGCTCCACAACAAGAGAAGCCACCACAATGAGAAGCCCGTGCACCACAATAAAGAGTAGCCCCTGCTCGCCACAACTAGAGAAAGCCCGCGTGCAGCCACGAGGACCCAACACAGCCAGAAGTAAATAAAATTAAAATTTTTAAAAAAGAAAAAAAATAGAGAAGACTTTAATCAGAAAAAATATATATAATTTTCAACTGGCCCATGTCCTCTTCTCAAAAGAAGAGGGATTGAGGGATGGAGGGGTGGAAAGAGCAAGAGAAGGGCAGGGCTGAGAAAAGTCCTGCAGGGGGCTGAATGGAGCTGGTTCCCAAGCTCCCTCATTTCCTGGGGGCAGCAGCCTTGATCATGGCCTCAGTCACGGCCTCTGTTACTCATCAGTCAGAGGCTATGTCCTTGCTTGCCTGTCACTGGCCATTTGGGACTTAGTCACTTGATTATTACTCAGTTGCGTGCTGAGTGGGTCAAGAGGACCAGCATCATTGAGGGCAACGATATGAGTCAGGAGGATCCCCCGCCTCCATCCTGGGGTGTGAAGGGTTCCCCTGTGGCCTGCCAGCCTTGCAGCCTGGGATGTGGGGAAGGGCTCAGAACTGGGGTCCCACTGAAAACGTGAGTTCAGTAACCCCTTCCCCCGTTCCTATCCCTACTTCCCTGTGCATTTGAATGGTATGTAAGTGTTGTGTGATGCACAGGTGACGGTGGAAACTTCAGTGGCTCCTAACCACTTAGAGAACAAAGCTCTAAGAGTCAGCGTGGTGCATGGAAAGAGTGCGGGTTAGGAGTTGGCAGAGGGATTTGAATATATGCCAGGCCGGTTAGGAGTTCCATGTCCTTAGTCAAGTTTCCCTCTCTGAATCTCCATTTCCTCTCTTAAAAAAATGGCCAGAGGGACTGCCCTGGTGGTGCAGTGGTTAAGACTCTGCCTGCCAATGCAGGGGACATGGGTTCAAGCCCTGGTCCGGGAAGATCCCACGTGCCGCGGAGCAACTAAGCCCATGCGCCACAACTACTGAGCCTGCGCTCTAGAGCCCCCGAGCCACAACTACTGAGCCCACGTGCCACAACTACTGAAGCCCGTGCTCCACAACAAGAGAAGCCACCACAATGAGAAGCCCATGCACTGCAACGAAGAGTAGCCCCCACTCACCACAACTAGAGAAAGCCCATGTGCAGCAACGAAGACCCAACGCAGCCATAAATAAATAAATAAATTTTAAAAAAAGGTCAGAATAATTCCTCCCTCATAGGAGGATAGTGAGAATTAAATGGTATGAATCACCTAACACAAAGTACAATATGGAAAGTCTTTCGGTCTCCAGCAGAGGACCCTGGGGGATAGGGTTGGAGGCTCTTCTTGACTTCCACTCTCCGGCAGGCTAGAGGTTAATGGTGAATTGCAACACATCTCTGGTCTGAGTCACCTCCTACTGACGCTTCCCCCAATTGCCCTCCTCTGAAGTTTTATGAAGAGGACCAGAGACTAGAGAGTGAAAAGAACTGAAGGGAAGAGACCCCCACCTAGCCCTGCTCCCCCAGGCTCCCAGAAATCTCAGGGCACAGGGCACAGACAGCCTCTGGAGCTCTTGCCTGGTGGGACCATGAACTGGCAGCGGCTGTGGCTGCGCTTCCTACTCCCCATGACAGTCTCGTGCTGGGCCCTGGGGCCTGGAGAGAAGGAGGCAGCAGTGGTGAGTGCCCTGGGAAGGTCAGACCCAGGCTGGGGGAGGGATGGAGGAACTGCTCCATGGTCCCATCCAAGCCTCCCTTCTGACCTACAACTGCCTTCCTTTCCCTTCCTTCCTCTATTCCATGATCCACCGCTACCCATCTCCACTCCTTCTCCTTTTTCCTCCCCTAACGTGCCTCTCCTTTAGTCCTTCCACGTCTGTCCCCTCCTGTCCCTATGGGCTGTTAGGTCACTTAGAGCTTCACCCAGAGACTAACCTCCTTTTATTCTGCTGACCCCTACCCTCATCATAGGATTACTTGTTGCAATACGGGTACCTACAGAAGCCTCTAGAAGGACCTGATGACTTCAGGCCAGAAGATATCACAGAAGCTCTGAGGTGAGAGGTCATAAGGTGCATGGCTTCAGGGTCAAGGTCACAAGGTCTCCTTTCTCTCTTCTAAACCCTTTCAGTCCCCAGGCCCACCTGTGCTTAACCCAGGTCCACGTTGGGGATCTAGGGAATGGGTGGTGGGGCCTGGGGTGAGATGGGGATTCAAAGATGAGGGCACAGTCATTGGATCTTCCTAGGCCCTAAGCACTTCTTTGGAGGCTCCATGCCATGTTATATCCAAAATACTATTATTTGGTCACATTCCACATGAAGTATAATTTATATGTAAAACTGTGAGTTGAGTTGGAGCTGAGTTGTTGACATGATGTTGCCTTTCGTAGACATTTAATATGGGATTTATTTATTTCTATTTTGAAGTTTTCATATTTTGGATCTAATGGGTCATTTTTCTTTCTGCTCTCAGATATGTTCTCAGGCCCTTGAAAAGTCACAGTACCTGCGGTGCCTGATGGATGAAATTGCCCCAGAGCAGGCTGGGCTGGGAGGGACGGGTCCAGCCAGGAGGGGAGAAAGCAAAGGGAGGACAGGTCCTCAGGTGGGAGCAGCGGTGGGAGAGTTTCCAGAGCAGGAGGCAGGACACTTACCTAGATCAGAAGGAGGTTAGAAATTGCAGTAGAGGAAGAAGGCGACGCCAGAGGCACTTAACCCAAATAAGAGCATGAACACAGGAGGTGAAGCTGGAGTATTGCCTTTACGCAGAACAGAAGAGGAAGTCCCAATTATGAGCACTGGATCCTGGAGTGATCCCATCAGCTTCAGAGCTTTTGGGCCATTCTCAGCCACCACCTTGGGCAGCGGGGGGCCAAAGAGCTATCCCCAGTTCTCAGTCATTCCAGATGCCCCTTCCCTGCTGGACCCATCCCTCTCCCTCTTTCTAGAGCTTTTCAGGAAGCCTCTGAGCTGCCAGTCTCAGGTCAGCTAGATGACGCCACGAGGGCCCGTATGAAGCGGCCCCGTTGTGGTCTGGAGGACCCCTTCAACCAGAAGACCTTTAAATACCTGCTGCTGGGTGAGGGCTGAGCCTGGGAAAGGGAGGGAGAGGAGGGGTTGGCATGGCTGTGGAGCACAGGTGGCACTGGGACAGCCTGGACAAGCTCAGTGTTGAATGGATGGTCACCTGGTCTGTTCACAGCAAATCAGCGTGAATGGCGCTGAACAATTAACCGATCATCACTTGCCTGGAGGGGTTGTTTCACAGCTTTGCTAAGTGAGTGCCCAGACTCAGGGGAACTCTTCGGAGCTGGCAAAAGTATCTGTGCTTCTAACCTATTTTCTGGTCCAATTAACCAGGCCGCTGGAGAAAGAAGCACCTGACCTTCCGCATCTTGAACCTGCCCTCCACCCTCCCATCCTACACAGCCCGGGCAGCCCTGCTTCAAGCCTTCCAGTACTGGAGCAATGTGGCTCCCTTGACCTTCCGGGAGGTGAAGGCTGGCTGGGCTGATATCCGCCTCTCCTTCCATGGCCGCCAAAGCCCATACTGCTCCAGTACCTTTGATGGGCCTGGTAGGCACCAGCTCTCAACTCTCACTTCACAGACCTCTGTCCCCTTGAGTCAGTGACTCTGGAACCTTAATGTCAGGCCACCCCCATGCTCAACTGCACCCTACACTCTCTAACCACCTTCTAATATTCCCTTGGGGAGCAGCATGTCACCTCCCTGGGGCCTTACCAAGCCTCTTCTTTGAAGCTTATGCCTTCTTTGTTGGTTTAAGTTCCTCTGCTCAAGGCATACCTCAGAGAGCACAGGGCCAGAGATGACAGAGTGGCTGGGAGGTAAAGGGACAGAGTGATGGGCATCCCTGAGAGAACGGAGTGATGACAGCGGAATCTGAACAGAGTGAGAGGTATCCAAGAGACAGTGAATATACATGGGGGAATTTTAAGGGAATGGAGTAATTGGAGTTTATAACAGGCAGGGGATGCTCCACCCTAGGAGACTCTGACCTCCTTCCTTTGCCTTTGTCCAGGGCAGGTCCTGGCCCATGCCGACATCCCAGAGCTGGGCAGTGTGCACTTTGATGAAGATGAGCTCTGGACTGAGGAGACCTACCGGGGGGTGAACCTGCGCATCATTGCAGCCCACGAACTGGGCCATGCCCTGGGGCTTGGGCACTCCCGATACACCCAGGCCCTCATGGCCCCTGTCTATGCTGGCTACCGGCCCCACTTCAAGCTGCACCCAGATGATGTGGCTGGGATCCAGGCTCTCTATGGTCAGTCCTTTCCCCTAGGGATCATGAAGGTCAGTCTGACCAGTATCTCTTCAGGCATGAAGACACAGGTCTAATCTTCATGGAGGGAAATGGCTTGGCTTCTTTCTCTTCCTCCTGCCCAGTTACTTGGCCTTCTTCGTTTTCAGGAGCTGTTTTTCTTTCCTTTTTTTTTTGGCCTTGCCGCATGGCTTGTGGGATCTCAGTTCCCCAACCAGGGATTGAACCCAGGCCACGAGGCCGCTGCAGTGGAAGCCTGGAATCCTAACCACTAGGCCACTAGGGAACTCCCAAGAGCTGTTTTTCTGACACTTCCAGGTCTAATCTTTCTGCCAGAGCTCTCTCCCCTCATACCTGTTCTAGGGGATGAAGAATGAACATTCCAGCAAACCCCTTTCTCCCTTTCTAGTGCCTCTCAAAACTAAAAACATGTCTCCTGCTGATATCAATATGCTCTTTCCTCCCACCAAGGAAAGCTCTCTAGGTTTCCCTTTTCCTCTCTACGGGACCTCTGAGCTGAACTTACAGTAGAAGAGTGGGGAGGCCAGTGCCTTCTCTCCCTGAGCAGGATTATGTTACCTTGCAGGCAAGAAAAGCCCAGAGACAGAGGATGAGGAAGAAGAGATGGAGCTCCCCACTGTACCCCAAGTGCCCACAGAACCCAGTCCCATGCCAGACCCCTGCAGTGGTGAACTGGACGCCATGATGCTGGGTAAGACCCTTCTCCTCTAGGCTGTAGGCAGGCAGTGGGGTGGCCTGCTGACCTTGAGATGGGAGTGACATTGGACCTTGGCGTGAGCAATGGCAGTTTACCACCAGACAGGGGTTGGTGGCCATGGAAGGAGGCATGTGGTATGGGGAGGGAGGATTCAGAACCAAATTAAAGGTGGGCCAGGCTGGAATTTACCTCTGCTGCCACCCTATGAGGGCCACTAAAAACATCTGGAAATACAGCAGCATGGAGAAAACAGTCTTAACTGGAATGTCTATTAGAGAGGGTGTTATACCCACATGGAAGTACAACTTGGAAGCCACCTGGGGTAGGAGGGGAGGTCCCCAAGGGGGAGCAGCTACCTGCAGGGCTTTTGTTTTGTTTTGTTGGGCCAGGGCTGATTTGCTGTGAACAATAAAGGAGAGGCTGAACACTGGGTCCTCCTTCTCTGCCCTTAATCTTCTCTCTGAATTAAAGTTGAATGAATTTTTGAGAAATCAGCCTGTGAGAGGACAGCAAATGATTAGTCTACCTGAGATACCCACAAGTCTTTATTTTACCTCTGTCTTTTTTTTTTTTTTTTGCGTTACGCGGGCCTCTCACTGCTGTGGCCTCTCCCGCTGCGGAGCACAGGCTCCGGATGCGCAGGCTCAGAGGCCATGGCTCACGGGCCCAGCCACTCCACGGCATGTGGGATCCTCCCGGACCGGGGCACGAACCCGCGTACCCTGCATCGGCAGGCGGACTCTCAACCACTGTGCCATCAGGGAAGCCCGACCCCTGACTTTTTTTTTTTTTTTTTTGGTGGTACGCGGGCCTCTCACTGTTGTGGCCTCTCCCGTTACGGAGCACAGACTCCGGATGCGCAGGCTCAGCGGCCATGGCTCACGGGCCCAGCCGCTCTGCGGCATGTGGGATCTTCCTGGACCGGGGCACGAACCCTTGTCCCCTGCATTGGCAGGCGGACTCTCAACCACTGCGCCACCAGGGAAGCCCGACCCCTGTCTTTTTGACTTGTTGACATGCTTATGCTCTCAGGGCCCCGAGGGAAGACCTACGCTTTCAAGGGAAACTACGTGTGGACCGTGACAGATTCAGGGCTGGGTCCCTTGTTCCAAGTGTCTGCCCTTTGGGAGGGGCTCCCAGGAAACCTGGATGCTGCTGTCTACTCTCCTCGGACGCAATGGATTCACTTCTTTAAGGGTGAGGGGACTAGTTTACAGTGTGTTACCTGAGGAGGGCCTATAATCAGAGAATCCATAAAAGGAGGGAGGGATGAGAAGTTTCTGAGACGGTGGAATGGAGGAACTGAAAGCTATCACCTGGCGACAGAGGTGTCTTGTTCTTTCCTTACATGCTCTCAGGAGACAAGGTGTGGCGCTACGTTAATTTCAAGATGTCTCCTGGCTTCCCTAAGAAGCTGAATAGGGTAGAACCCAACCTGGATGCTGCTCTCTATTGGCCTCTCAACAAAAAGGTGTTCCTCTTTAAGGTATAAAGTTCAAAGCAAGGGCAAATCCCTTCTTAGGAGGGACGGGCTACCTCACACGGAGACGCAGACTTGCTCTTGAAGGGAGTTCTTCTGCAGCTGCTGTGGGCTGAGGGTAGACCTCTGGGGGGTCCCTAAGCTCTCTTCTCATCCTCCTTTTCTCCCTGTCTGCCCCACACCTAGGGTTCCGGTTACTGGCAGTGGGACGAGCTGGCCCAAACTGATTTCAGCCGCTACCCCAAACCAACCAAGGGGTTGTTTACAG
Organism: Phocoena phocoena; assembly: GCF_963924675.1. Taxonomy (NCBI): domain Eukaryota; kingdom Metazoa; phylum Chordata; class Mammalia; order Artiodactyla; family Phocoenidae; genus Phocoena; species Phocoena phocoena. The sequence goes on from NC_089229.1 coordinate 59,040,444, forward strand.
GAGTGCCAGACCAGCCCTCAGGTGCCATGAGTTGGCGGGATGGCCGCGTCTACTTCTTTAAGGGAAAACAGTACTGGCGCCTCAATCGGCAGCTTCGAGTAGAGAAAGGCTATCCCAGAGATATCGCCCACAACTGGATGCACTGTCGTCCCCAGACCCCAGACACCACCCCATCAGATGGGGACACCACTTCCTCAGCCACAGGAACAACCTTGGATACCACTTCCTTGGCCATAGATATCACTTTGAACACTGACCACTCAGCCAGAGATACGATCTTGGACATTACCCCCTCAGACACAGCCTCCACCACCCTTTTATTCCTTGGCAACGCCACCCTCCCAGAGATCTAAGACCTCAGTCAAACGTCTGCTGCAGCACAAGCATGAACCATGGACCTCAGGCCTCTAAACATCCCAGCTCCAGCCACCACGCCCCTGTGTTCCTTCCCTCCTGGGCAGTGACTCTCTAACTCAGCCCCCAACTCCATCCATTTCTTCCCCATCTACTCTCTGGAGGACCTTGGTAGAGGAAAGGCAGCCATTAGGCCTTTAGCTGACAGGAGGCCACAACTGGGAAAGCCTGGGTCCTGTTCTTCCTAGATAAAGTGCAAGAAAACAGCATAGCCGGTAAAATGAGCAACGGCTTTGTAATCCTTGAGAATCACATTTACTTGCCTATGACTTTGGGCAAGTTAATTAACCTTGTTAAGCCTTGGATTTCCCGTCTGCAAAATAAGGTTAATACCAATCCTGCAGGGTTGTTGCATTAAATGAAATACTATATGTGAAGTGCCTGGAGCATTCGTGCTTAATAAAGGTTAACTTCACATTCATGAGAGAGCAGTGAACGACTCTTCCTCTGGCTGTGCGTGTGCAGCTCCTACGGTAGTCCAGTCTGATAAAGGTACCCTCATCAGATCTTTAAGGGACAGAGGACTTGTCAGTATGGCTAACCCTTTGTTCTGGGGTGCTAAGAAAGAAAAGAGCAGCAACAGTAGAGGCTGGACTCCCTGATTCAATGTTCAATGCCATTTTATTCACATGCTCCCGTGTTCTTCCTCCCTCCCATCATAACCCTGCTTCTCCGGGGCAGGGACATATCTTCCTTCATGCTGTCTGGGGAACCAGGGTACAGACTTTGGGCAGGAGAATCAGGGGTAGTGGAGAGTTAGAATGGGTTAGTGGCTGGGACAATGTTCTGGTTAAGGAGATTAGTGTCACCTATGATGAGAGGCAGAGAAGGCACTTGTCTTCCACGCAGCCCTGAAGACCAGGCTCCTTTGGGCAAAAGGGCAAGACTCTGGCATGTGGGCCAATGCTCTCTCCTTGGAGCAAGAAGCCAGCTTTGGGGGAAGGTGGGTGCTGAGCCAGGCACTGCCCTGTGGTCTTCCCCACATTAAGAAGAAGGGAAAGGGAAGCACCATGGAGGACAGTACCCCCGACTGAGGTAGGAGAAGGGGGCTTGAGCCTACGGGGTCCAGAGGGAAAGGCTAACCAGGAACCCAACTGCCCCCTAATGAGGGACCTGGGGATTAGGGACCCTTGAGCTCCTCTGTTGCCCTTCTCCCCATCAAAAAGCTATCAAGTGCTTTAGGAGGCTTCCTGATTTTCTTTAGGTCCTACAAAAACAAAACCCCTTATTTTACCATTGTGAGGCAAACTGAGGCGGGTATGTAGAAGGCTATTTGGGTAATGGTCCTCCTTGGTTTGGTTTGGAGGGAATTAGGGAGTCAGTTACTTTAGAGACCAGGGCACCTCTATTATTGGACAGAGGTAGGTACTCATATTTCCATTCGTCTCCCTTCCCTACAAGATTCTTCTCTATCTATACCTAAAACATATCCCTACAGGGCTGCTCTGGGTTGGAGCACAGATTCCGTCCCCAAGAGGTGGGGAAGTTTGTGTTGGATCCTGTGGGCCCAGGCCCTGCCCACCTAGTGTTCCCAGGCCCTTGCTAGGGGTGAGGGCATCAGTGGAGGTTTAGGCTCAGGTCCGGGTGGAACCAGAAGGTGTGGTGAGGGGTACAGTGGAACCACAGTCAGAATCCAGGTCCAGGACAGTGTGGGGAGCTGTGGCCTGGGTGCCTGGTCCCAGCTGGCGCTCTCGAAGGCTCTGGAGATAGCTCTGGAGGGGCACAGGGCAGAGAGGGCAGAAGAAAGGGCCTGGGTCAGAGCCCCCCTCCACCCTGAGCATCCCCATGTGCCCTCTCTCCCACGCCCCTGAGCACCCCCTACCCCTCCACTCACTGGAGCCAGACTGTCAGCAGGGCTCCGGGCGCTGGGGTGGAGCGGGCGCCGGTAGCTGCCCTCACAGAGCCCCACCCCAGGGGAGGTCCGGTGCCACTTAGCCTCTTGCTGATGGATCCGAAGGAGCTGGAGATGCCTTCGCTGGTGGCTCAAGACCACTGCTTGGGAGGGGGCAATACAGACTCAGGGAGGCCTCTTTAGACTCTGAAACCCACCCCCAAATACATTCATACTCTAGAGAAACCCATTCAGTGTCCCTGTTACGTCTCTCTCAAATCTCATTACCCCTCCAGTTATTATAAAGAAAGTTTTCTTTGTAATCCTCCTACCCTTTCCTTCTGGACTTCCCTGACACCTTCCTTTTCTTCCATATCAGTCCCCAGTAACTCTTCCCTGCACCCCCCTCTCCTGACAATGACTCTTCTCATTCTTACCCAGAACTTTGGCTCCTCCAACTCTGTCTTCAAAGCCCTGCCCCATTCACCTTAGACACCTCTGCCTTTTGCCTCAAGTGGATTTTCCCCCTTCCCCTCCTCAAGTCTGGGAACCAGGGACAAGAGAAGGCACAGGTTGGCTGCTTTCTGTACCATGGCAGTAACTCACCATTGGTGTGGCCTCCACGTTCCTCATCCATGAGCTTCCACTGGGCCAGGGCCCCAAGGGCCCCCAGGGCTGGCCAGGTCCCCAGCAAGACCCAGCTATACCAGCAGAGAGGAGGCAAGGCTGGAAGTGCCTGCAAGCGCTGGCCCAGCCGACTGCCCAGTGCCAGCCCCTCCAGGAAGTAGTCAGCACAGGCCACCAGCACCGCAGCACCCAGCAGGGCTGTGCCCAGAACTGTGAATGGACGTGGCCACCGAAGTGTGAGCAGGGCTCCCAGCAGTGCCAGCCCCACCAGCCCCCCGGCCGGCACCCAGGCTGAAGGTGGTTGGTAGATGGGCTCAGTGCCCAGCAGGACCCCGGCGCCCAGGGTTAGGCCTAGCAGGAGACCAGTCAGGAAGAGACCGACACTGCGAACCAGCATGGTGACTAGGCCGCAGAGGAGTCCGATGCCTAGCGCAATGCCCGCGCTCACCTCCAGGCTCAGCTGTGTCTCTAGCACACGCTCCTTGTGGCACAGCAGGAAGATCACCAGGGCTCCTGATAGCAGGCCGGAGAGAAACATCACTGCCTTGAAGCAGCGGTAGCCTGGGAAGGGAGGCAGGAGGCACTGAGAGGCAGAAAGAGGTCTCCAGGGATGGCTCTGATGAATCAGGAGGGAGAGGAATGGCTGACCAGAGGAGCAGAAGGCAGGAGCAGCACACACAGGGACCTCAAGGCAAAGGGCAGAAAGGGATCATCCAGGGAGGGTAGAGACTTTTCAGGAACTGAGAGGGGTTGGGAGAGCAAATCAGCAGGTAAGACGGTAAGACGGATGCATTGAGGGGAATAAGTACAGAAACAAGGTTTCGTCCTTCCAGGGATGGTAGACGGGAAGAAATCGGCACAGGCTGGTTCAGATTATTGGGGAAGGGTGAAGAAGCCTTAAGCATAGAGGGTAATTTGGGAATGGAATCCTGAGGTAGGAGGCAAGGGGAGGACAAATGATAGTTGCCAAGGCTCAGAGCTGGAGGGTGTGGGCATGGGGGATGAAAAAGAGCTGGCAAGAGCAGATCAGCCACACTGAAGGTAGGCATCCCCTGACAGAGGAGGAGAGGTGGCTCAGGAGCAAAGGAGAAAGTTGGCATCATCCTTGAGGGTGACAGTCTTGGGCAGCTGCCCCCCAGAACCCTGGCCCTGCCCTCACCGAAGCAGCAGTAGATGATTCCAAAGCAGCAGCAAAGAGCACACACCAGGGCGGGTGCCAATTCAGGATTGTCCTGGGGTTCCAAGACACATCTTGGGTCTGGAGGCTCTGGGAGTTGTTGATTAAAGGGCCTGGGGTCAGAGGTCATGGCCAGGGGCAGCAAGGCTTCCTCCATGGCCGAAGAGAAGGTGGTCACAGAGAGGGAGGTCAGTGTCAGCTCCTCTCATCCATCCATGAATGTCTTGAGGGGGCTGGGAAACCTGCAAGGGGGTAGGGGGCAGGAACTCAGGTGCCCATGAATCTTGAGGACTCTGTACCTCTATTTCTTTTAAAGAAAGGCCAATTTCAGGACGGAGCTTAGCCCTGATGGGGTAACTGAAGAAACCTACAGGACCGGGTTAAGGGGAGCCAGCTGTCTCTTCATCACCCTCTGAAACAAGGACATTAAGTAGAACTTCAAATCTTATAAAGGTAATGAGTCTTTGTCCCCTGGCTTTTCAGGGTGGGGTGGGAGCAGTAGGAAGTTCTCGGTCTGTGGAGGGAGGGGCCCAGGGGTACTAGTGAGACTGGAGGCTAAAGACTCAGCAGCTTGTTCCAGCCGAAAAGAAAGCTTGCCCCATCTGCAGCTGGGACTCAAAATTATCACACTGGACTGGGAAGGATGGAGTTAATAGAGGGGGGAGGAGAAGGAAGGGGAGAGAATGAATCATGGTGGGGGTCTCCTGACAATTGCTCCAACCCAAGAGAAGGAAGAGGGGGAAAAATCAGACACCAAGAGTTTGAGACAAGAAATCAAGTAGAGACAGAAAGCCACACTTTATCAGGGTTTTGAAGCCTTGGCTTCAGGTGGAGGAGTTATTGGGGGAAGGGGCGTTAAGCCACAGTCGAACTCCCACGATCCCCCACGGACTAAGCAGGCACCTTGCCCACAGACAACATCTCACATCCTGGTAGTATTTTGCTCCTCCCCTCAGGACACTGGTGGGACTTTTCCTACCTCCCCCTTTCCCCTGGGGTGCCAGGGCTGCCAGTGGGATATGATCTCAGTTCCTGAAAGGAGAACACCAAGGAGGGGCTGGCAGTGGGGACACTATGGGAGTGGGGTAGGGTGGGTGCAGGCACTTCCCTTCAGCTGTCTTCTTTTGGACATCAAGGTCTTAACAAGCAGGAGAGTTGGCTTGGGCAATCCCTGGGGTTTCTCTCCCCAATCCGCTTGGAAGTCTGGGGACTCTAAACAAGGAGAGGTTTGGGAGGGGGTCTTAACTACTCACCACCCTGTCAGGGCTGAGGAGAGGAGGGGGTAGATGTGCTTCCCTAGACCCCCAGCTGCATCCCTGCCTGGAGTCCTAGGCGTTCAGGCGGCTGTCGGGCGTGGGTACCCGTAGGGCCACTCTGTTCGTTGCCCCCTAAACTCTTGCAAGTCGTAGCCCAAGCCCCGTGAGCTACAAGCAACCAGCTTGGGGGCGGGGTGGGGGTGGAGGTGGAGGAAGGGGACAGGGTGGGGGGGGGGGTGACATCACGGGGCGGGACCCTCCAACTCTTTTCCCTGTGTGTGGGGGGACCCAGTTTGCCTACGGCTCTAGGCTGGGAACAGAGACCCCCTTCCATAGCAGGGAACGGTGTTGGGGGAACGACAAGAGGTTTGGGGAAAGGTCTCTGAATACTTAGGCGCTGACTCAACAACCAGAAGCTTTCAAAACCCCTACTGGTGTCCCAGCGCCCCCCTACTCCGGCTTGGTTTCTTCCACTTCCCAGAGAATTGGAGTATTGTCTTCTGGAGAACTTGGTGGTCGGGATCGGGGACCCCGGGAAGGTGCTCTTACTGGTCTGGGGGCGCCGACGAGGGGTTCATGGGTAGAAAAACTTGCGGAGCAAAGACGGGGTCTGGAAGGGGGACTAACGGAGAGGCGTGTGCAGAGGAGGGGACCGACAGAGAGGGTACCCAAGCCGGGTCTGAGTGGGGGCGGGGGCGCTTGTCAACGTCGACTGAACAGCTTGGTATGCAAACGAGATGCAAAGCAGCATGCAGATGAGTGCAGTGTTTTTTGGCACTCCGCTCGGGTCCTAAGCCCAGTGGAGCCACGCTCTCAGTCCTCCGGTCCCGCTTCGTGACGGGGACTGAGAGCTGCACCCAGAGGCGCGGATCCGGGCCGTGGGAGCTGCAGTTATACGGGGCAGTTCGCCAGCTGGGTCAGGCGCGGTGGCGGGGGGTGGGGAGCGAGGGTTGGTGGGAAGAAAGGGGCAGCGCAGGAGGGCCAGGGCGGGGCCAGGCCCGGGGCGTCCTCCCCTCCGCTCCACCTCCGCATGATACAAAAGGGCCTCTGTCCTCATTACAGCAAGGGATCAGTGCGGTGGCTCCCCTACGCTCCCTGGTTTTGACTGCAAGGGAAAAAGACTGGCTCGGTGGCTTTCCTCTATCTCCCGGTCTCGGCACAAGCCCAAGAATACAGCCAGAGGAACTTGAGAATCTGCCCCGAGTCCGCAGGCACTGCTGCAGCGCCCACTTGCTTCGCTTCCTGTGGCGCAACCTTCGGGGATCCCACTTCAGCACGCGGAGGGCGGCAGCAGAGAGCCCTTTAAGGGGCGGGGCCAGTGCTTCCTCAGGACCGCCCCCACTGGTTCGACTCCGCGCTTGCAGCACTGGCTCGCGCCTCCGCCAACCGCTTTTACTTTTCCTTCCCGTGTCTTCCCCGGTGACCCCGGAGGTGGAAGTAGCCCCAGGTCGGCGGCCGCGGCGGGGACGGAAGGCGGAAGCAGAGAGTGAACGGGAGGCGGAGCCGGGGGAGCTGCTCTCGTAGCTCCCCCTGGCCCTCGGCCCAGCTGCTCGAGGGGGAGGAGTTACCGCCGCTCTTCTGTATGTTACCTTGGTCCCCTCTACCCAGCCCGAGGGTTCACGGTTGTCTCTGTCAGGGGCAACCACAAGCTCCGCCCCCAGATTTTCCTTAAGGACCGCACGGTCCCCACCCTTTTCTGGCAGTCTGCGGCCCCCTTTCCGGTCGTCTTTCCCTTTTTCCCAAGAGTGACCCCAGGACCACACCCTTTGTGGTACCTCTTTTTTTCCCTGATTCAGTATTATAGCTTTCTGGGGAAAGAAAAAAATAAGGGGATTTGGAGGAGGGGGGAGGGAGCAGGGTTGTCGTTAATGTAGTATTGGCTTTATTGCTGGGGTAATGAATGCCCAAAAGAACTCGGGAAAACAAGGGAGGTGGGTCCGTTAAATATATCTCCCCAATTTAAGATTATGTAACCTCTCTCTTGATCCTATCCTTGATCATCCCCACCTTGATACCTTTGTTACAGGCATCAGAACTTACCATGATGGCTGTGACCTAAAATCCTCAGGAAGCCCTGGGGTCATGGCCCAGAAGCACCCCAGAGAAGGAGGGTTGTGTGGAGCCCACCACAGTGGTGGTGCCTCCCTCAGGACTTTAGGACCCTCTGTGGACCCTGAAATACTTTCATTCTCAGGACTCAGGGACTCAGCTGGGCCTGCTCCTAATGGTACCCGCTGCCTCACAGAGCACTCTAGTCCTAAGTACACACAGCCCCCAAATCCAGCCCACTGGTCAGATCCAAGCCATGGCCCTCCAAGGGGTCCAGGACCCCCTAGGGATGGAGTGGACCCTGATCAGAGTGAGGCATCTTCAGAAGAGTCAGGAGAGGACCAGGAACTCTCAAGAGAGAATGAGGCTGGGTACCAGGAAGATGGGAACCCTTCTTTTCTTTCCATTCCACCTGCTTGTAACTGCCAGGGAACCCCTGGAATCCCTGAAGGGCCTTACTCTGAGGGAGGAGACAGCTCTTCTAGCAACTTTTGCCACCATTGTACCTCTCCAGCTTTGGGGGAAGATGAAGAGTTGGAAGAGGAATATGATGAGGAGGAACCTCTTAAGTTTCCCAGTGATTTTTCACGTGTGCCCAGTGGAAAGAAACCTGCACCCCGGAGACAACGGCACCGCGTTCCAGCCAAGGAGGATACTCGGGAGGGTGGACGCAGAGATCCCAGATCCCCTGGTCGACATCGGCTGGGTCGGAAACGGAGTCAGGCAGATAAGCGCAGAGGACTGGGATTGTGGGGAGCAGAGGAACTGTGTCAGCTTGGACAGGCAGGCTTCTGGTGGCTGATCGAACTGCTGGTATTAGTGGGGGAGTACGTGGAAACTTGTGGCCATCTCATCTATGCATGCAGGCAGCTGAAAGGCAGTGATCTGGACCTTTTTTGGGTCTGGGTGGGAGTCTGGGCAGGGCGGCTGGGGGGCAGGGCCCAGGTGATGTTCCAGTTTCTGAGCCAAGGGTTTTGCTATGGGGCAGGGCTGTTCACCCGTTTTCTTAGGCTACTGGGTGCTTTGCTGCTCCTGGCTCTGGCCCTTTTGTTGGGCTGTCTACAGCTGGGCTGGCGGTTTCTGGTAGGGCTGAGTGATCGGTTAGGTTGGAGGGGTAAAGCCACCTGGCTCTTCTCTTGGCTAGCTTCTCCCACCTGGCAGCGGTGCCTGATTCTGCTGAGAGAGAGCAGGCCGTGGCAGCAGCTGGTAAGAAGAGTTCAGTGGGGTTGGCTGGAGTTGCCTTGGGTCAAGCAGAGGACCAGTAGGCAGGGGAATGCACCTGTAGGTAGTGGTCGCTACTGCCAGCCTGAAGAGGAAGTGGCTCGACTGTTGACCATGGCTGGGGTTCCCGAGGATGAGCTAAACCCCTTTCATGTGCTGGGGGTTGAAGCCACAGCATCAGATGTTGAACTGAAGAAGGCCTATAGGCAGCTGGCAGTGATGGTGAGTACCCTTCCCCTCTGTTTCCAGTTCTTTGTTCCCATATTTTATTTTCTATTACAATTTTTGGGAGAGTGGAATAAAGGGAAGGCAGAGTAGAACGTCAACTTGAAGACGAAGAGCATCTTTAATTCTTAGGAAAGAGTCATAAAGACTTTCCGCCCCTTTACTATGGGATCTGACTTTCCCTTAAAGTTTTTTGTCATGAGATTCTTTTTCTTAATGAAAATCAACGAACCTGGTGTATTAGACAGTGTTGGACTCACTCATCTGGAATATCCAGGTGAAATCCTGAGTAGGGTGGAGAAGAGACCTCGTCAGAAAGCCTGGCAGTTCTTCTCTCCTAAACAAATGAGGGTTTTTCGAATACAGGGAAATCCAACTGTCTGTCGCAGTGAGGCAAGTGTGGACTAGTGTGGGAACGTTCAGGGAGTACATGTGAGTGATTATTCCAGGACCAGGTGAGAGAAAACAGCTGTTTCAAGACCAACAACCCAGAGTGGGAAAGGAAAGGAGAATGGGACATAAATCTTGGAGAGGCATGTACATACATTTTCAGGTCATACATGAAAATATGGTTGCTTTTACTGGTAAGCGGGTATAGGTGGGAGTTGTGACTTATCATGCTCGAGGGAAATGGTTTAATACAAGCATGCAATCAAATTGCTTTTAGAAGTAGCTATTCAGGGACTTCCCTGGTGGCGCAGTGGTTGGGAATCTGCCTGCCGGTACAGGGGACACGGGTTCGAGCCCTGGTCCGGGAGGATCCCACATGCCATGGAGCGACTGGGCCCGTGAGCCACAGCTACTGAGCCTGCGCGTCTGGAGCCTGTGCTCCGCAACAGGAGAGGCCACGATAGTGAGAGGCCCACGCACCGCGATGAAGAGTGGCCCCCGCTTGCCACAACTAGGGAAAGCCCTTGCATAGAAATGAAGACCCAACACAGTAAAAATAAATTAATTAATTAATAAACTCCTACCCCCAGCATCTTAAAAAAACAAAAAAAAAGAAAGAAAAGAAGTAGCTATTCAGATGCTATTTTTAGATATGCTATTTCTATACAAGTAAAGCTATTATTGAATGTAAGTAGTGTGTGTAAATTGCATTGGAGGCCTATTTGAGTGTATGGAACTTGACTGGTAAAATATCACAGTGTGTAAATTATCTCAATGGTTGCATGACACTAAAGGGGAATGGGCAACCAAAGTTTCCATTAACCACTCAAGGCACAATAAAGTACCAGGCCTGTAACTTACCAGAGGACTAAATTGTCAATAGTTTGGTGGGAAATGTATGCCCCTTAGTGGATGGCCTGGGATATTCTGAGAGTGGGGAACAGTGTTCACACTCAAATTGTTACTAATGGTAGAGTTCTTTTCTCACCTTTATGTCTTTTAGCAGACATCCTCTCTTGGGGAGTATCATTCAAAAATTCTCATTTTCAACTTACTTTCTTGAAATAGAGCTGTAGTAAAGTTCCCTGATCCTCAGTAGACCTGCCCTACTATCCAAAGTTCTCCCTCTTGTTCTGGGCCACAGTATCCGTGGGCTTCTTTTTTTGACCGTGCCACATGGCATGTGGCATCTTAGTTCCCCGACTAGCGATTGAACCCGCGCCCCTTGCGTTGAAAGCGCAGAGTCTTAACTACTGGACCACCAGGCAAGTCCCTGTGGGCTTCTTTTATGCAACCTCTCACTGCCTTTAATAGGCCCTAAATTGACCATTACCCACATTCTATAAGCTTGGGAATGTGAGAGATTTAATAGCATTCTGTTTATTTGGCCTCAGTCAAGAGACTAGCTTTATCTCTGTTTTTGGTGTATGTGGATGGGAACAATCAGGAAGCTGTAGGAAGTGAGGATATTATTTGTCTTGGAGAAAAGGCTGAAAAGTGGATAAAAAGCCTGTGAGGATCGTGGTATGTTATCAATATTTCACTCCTGGGACAGAAAGGCAAACTACTGTAGGAAGTTTTGAGTATATGTGAGAATTTCCTAGTTAGAAAATAAGAGTTTGAGTACGTTGGAACTCTTAACTTTATGACTGACAGTAAAGTTAAAATATGAGGGTTTAGTACGTGTGTGCCAGGTAGTCACACACATACTAAACCAACCATCCCTGCTTGCCTGGGATTGAAAGGTTTCCTGAGACATGAAATTTCAGTGCTAAAACTGGGACAATCCCAGGCACACTGGGATGGCAGATCGCCATAGTGCCAGATTCTGTGCCATATGCTTCATGTGTTTTCTCATTTAATACTCCCAACAATCCATGATAGATAAAATATTCTACGTCATACAGCTAATAAGTGACAGAGGTGGGACTTAAACCCAGATCTGTCTGCAGAGCCACAGCAATTAACCATTAAGCTATATTGACTCTTCAAAAAGATGGTGTTGTGGCCTCTCCCTTTGCGGAGCACAGGCTCCGGATGCACAGGCTCAGTGGCCATGGCGCACGGGACTAGCCACTCCGCGGCATGTGGGATCTTCCCGGACCGGGTCATGAACCCATGTCCCCTGCATCGGCAGGCGGACTCTCAACCACTGCGCCACCAAGGAAGACCCCGAAGGGGAACCCTTTGATATGAGGTTATTTTGACCCAAAATGGGGAGAGGGTTAGAATGGATATGTGATGAAATCTGTGTTTTGGTAGGTTCATCCTGACAAAAATAATCATCCTCGGGCTGAGGAGGCCTTCAAGGTTTTGCGGGCAGCTTGGGACATTGTCAGCAACCCTGAAAGACGGAAGGAATATGAGATGTAAGTTGGAGCTAAGAAATTGTCAGGTGGGGTAAATGAATAATCTTCAATAGCAGAGATCATTGGACTTGTGGATGGAGGCTCTCTGAGGCAGAGAGAACTGAGGTGGCTTGTCTAGCTGGCCAGGGGCCTCAAGAAGCCAATAGATCTGTCTCCCTTTGTCCCTCACGCAATACTCTCTGACTTACAAAGCCTTTTTGCTCTCAGGAAGCGAATGGCAGAGAATGAGCTGAGCCGGTCGGTGAATGAGTTTCTGTCCAAGCTGCAGGATGACCTCAAAGAAGCAATGAATACTATGATGTGCAGCCGATGCCAGGGAAAGCATAGGTATGACTTAAATAGGACAGGTAGTGGGACAGCCACAGTTTAGGGATTGGGTAGCTAAAAACCTTCCTTGTATTGTCAGTAGTCGTGGGATCCAGATGGTAAGTAATAAGACCCTGAGGTTTCTACTTTTGCTATATTGTTAAGAGACTGAGGATTTGAATTAGCAAGAAGAAAAGAGAATAGTTCTAGCTTTAAGATAGAAGGTTGAGGGCAGGGTGTACATAGGCATTTGTAACAACTGAGTCAGTAACCATATTCGTCAGTAATGATGAGATGTCAGTAATGGAGACTACAGCAATGCTCTAGGTAAGCTTGATAGATTATTAAGGAACTGCCCTTTTGTTGGATTGCAGGAGGTTTGAAATGGATCGGGAACCTAAGAGTGCCAGATACTGTGCTGAGTGTAATAGGCTGCATCCTGCTGAGGAAGGAGACTTTTGGGCAGAGTCAAGCATGTTGGGCCTCAAGATCACCTACTTTGCGCTGATGGATGGAAAGGTGTATGACATCACAGGTATACTTCTGTCCTCTGGAAGTATGGGCTCATATGTCCAGCCCATCTGTGATATCACAGCCCAAACTGTGATATTTTGGCTAATTATCTCTCATGCTTGCAGAGTGGGCTGGATGCCAGCGTGTGGGAATCTCCCCAGATACCCACAGAGTCCCCTATCACATCTCATTTGGTTCACGGATGCCAGGCACCAGTGGGCGGCAGAGGTAGGTGGTGGTATTTCTCTCAATAATCTATCCACTATTCTAGTTCTGAACATGGTTTCATGACATGCTGTTTAGGACATGTAGGTGTCTCACCCTATAAGGAGTTTGGGAACTGACTCAGTATATCTTTAAAATAGGTATAAATAGGTAACATAGGTAACCATTTGACTCCAGTATCTCTTGCTTCATCATGTCTTCTGTTTTCCTGTCAGAGCTACCCCAGATGCCCCTCCTGCTGACCTTCAGGATTTCTTGAGCCGGATCTTTCAAGTACCCCCAGGCCAGATGTCCAACGGGAACTTCTTTGCAGCTCCTCAGCCGGGCCCTGGGGCCACTGCAGCCTCCAAGCCCAACAGCACAGTACCCAAGGGAGAAGCCAAACCGAAGCGGCGGAAGAAAGTGAGGAGGCCTTTCCAACGTTGACACCCCCCCTCTTTCCTCAAATCAATGTCAGGGAGTCAAAAGGGCTGTGTACAGCACAGGATGGAGTTTGATTTGTTTATTTTTAAATATTTTAAAAAGGGAAACTTTTAAGCTCAAATTGTTCACTCAGTACTTATAGGAAGCCCTGGAACCACTCTCCCTCCTCCACCAGCACCCAGGAACTGAATCTTGTCTTCTGACAATACCAAAGAAATAGGGGGTGGCTAGAACAAAGAACCTAGGGCCTGGACCTGGGCTGGACGATATCTCCCATAGTAGTGTGGGAACTGGGTAATTCCCTGGGATCTGTATGCCTTTGTCTTGTCTTTTGCTTCTACAGCAGATGACACTTTTCCCCCTCTTTTTAAATGTGTCTGTATTATTTCTTGACCCATTTCAGGAGGGAGCCCCCTCCTTTGCCCCAATATACTAGTAAAATGACAGAACGAGAAAGCATGTAACCCTAATTATAGGAGATACATAGAGTTCAGAGAGTGGGAACTCTCACCTTGTGGGTAATCACCCAACTTCGTGCTTGTTGCTGCAGGGATGGCCAAAACTAATAATTTTTAAAAAACAGATTCACGCTCTCTGCCCTTGGGTGAGGGGGAAGGATAGAGGGGCTCCCGGCAGCCCCCTTATGATCCAAGGGTTTGTATTTTTTTAAGTTTGTTCATATTTGTATGTATATATCTATTTAAAGCCAGGGGATTATCTTTCTATAAATACATAACTGGCAACCTGTATCTTCCCTCTCTTCTTTGCCCATATAGCTGGAGCCCTTTTTTTTTCATTTGAGAATCTTTTCCCTCCTAAGTGTTAGCTGAGAGTGAAGGGCACCTCCTACTGGACCAAGGGAGAGGGGACAAAAAAACCTTAGAGAAATTTTGTAGTTCTGTAAGTCATTATTGCATCTTTCTTCCCCAGCCTTATGAATACATCTCCCTACCCTTCCTGCTGACCAAACTGTAGCCATATCTGAAAATACTTATCTTTATTATAAGGAAAATACACAGTAAAACAGAGCTGGATGGGAGGTGGTGGGAGTGGATGATATGGAAAAATTTAATCAACCAAAAAGCTGCCCCAACATGGCTTCCTGCTCTGGAGAGTGATTTGCCGCTTACCTCACCTGTCTTTCCTCAGTCAAAGAAACCTGCTCCTAGCAGGGCTGGGCCCAAGGAACCCCATTTTCCAATGAAAATTTGGGGAAGTTGAGTTTCCACTGGGAGTTTGGGAAACATAGTTCTCAGGCTTTCAAGATATAGAAGACAGTATAGAAAAAGGAGGGATGTTACAGCCCTTTGTTCCAATGTCCCCAGCTCCATCCCTCAGTATTTATTGATGCCAAAGAGACGGACCCCATGGAATTGGGGCAGCTTGGGCAGCAGTACACTCAGCAGTGAGGCTGTGTTGATGAGGAAATGAGCAGCATCATACTTGGTGTAGAAGCTGGCCAGGAGGTAGCTGGGGAGAGAAGAAATAGGTTGAATGAAGTTGGCCTTCCCCATCCATATTCAGGCCTTTCCGGCAACTTTCTCTTCAATTTTAAATGACCAGTTTTACTGCATGCAGTCCTAGGATATCTGAAAATATTCCAGCTATATTAACAGCATTTACTTTGGGGTTGGGGAGATAATCAGATAGCACCTGTAACTGGAGAGTTATAAATTAGTTTTTTTTTATTGTTAATGACAGGTGGCAAATGACAGCTGAAGCAGTTTCAGCCTGCATGACTGTTAGAATCCTTTCTGCTTCCACTTCTCAGTTAGTTCTTACAGATTCACATCAGTTCTGCCTTTATTTATTCACTTCTTTTGGAAGTGTAAAATAACTTCTTTAACTTGGTGTTTTATCTTTTCTCAGTCCCGTCTCCATTCCCCTACCACCAAGGAGGCAGCAAGTAATGCTTGATTACTGTCTTCTACTTTTTACTGTTCTCTCTAGATTTAGACCTAGTATATCATATCTTCACAGGGTCTAAGTGAGTAGAAGTCTGCTTTTTTAAAGATTCCCTGTGGACCTTTGTACCTGGCTTTTGAAGGATCTCCCGTATCTCCCCCCTGGACTCACAGTACAATGGGAGAGATGCTGAGGAATTTTCGGGAAGAGGTAAATTGGAGCCCATAGTCCATCTGTTCCCAGTGTGTCAGTAGCCGAGCCTTTCCTTGGTCAGGGGTCTCAAAGGGTGTCCCTTTCACCGTATGTAGGAAGACATACATAGCCTGGGAGGAGGGAAGTGGGTAGTGTGAGGGGGGCAGAAAGCAGTCCTTCAGCCCAAGAAGTATGCTAAGATCCCAAAAGGAAGACAAACCCCCAAATAATTGGTGATTTTATTTTGTTTTTGGTTGGGAAAAGCCTGGGGTGGGTAAAAGGTCATGGTTTAGTGCTCACCAAGTTATGGATGACATTGGTCAGGGTCCAGACAACAGGAATGCTGAAGAAGGGGATGCTGAGTAGGACCACATGCAGCAGTCCTACCAAGATGATGTAGGCCAGCCAGATGCCCCGGCTATTCATCACTCGAGTGTTGGGGTTCACTTCGCTGTGTGCCACCCCGACATTCATCCTACCACAGCGGGGGATCAGGCAGGAGTCCAGCTTAATTTCTTCTCAACCCCTCTTTGAGTTTGTTCTTCGAAGTTGTACCCTGAATAGCCCAAATCCCCCGGACTCTATTGGGAATGAGAGAACTTCCCCATCATGCACAAAGGAAAAACTGAAGCCTTGGGGAAAAAAACTTAGAAGGCAAGAAGAGTCCTCTCTACATCTTAGAGACATATTACGGTAATCTTTCTTCTGATCCTTACACTTCAACTGTAACTTGAAGGAGTAAGCATAGGCTTGGCGCGCTTCAAGGAGCAAGGGAAACAGATGTATGTCACTTTACCTTCCTGAAGAAGTTAATAAGGAACCATGAAGACATTAGGTACACCCAAAATTCCAGAAGGGGGTCATGGGAAACAATCAAGGAACCACTAAGGAAGGTTGAAGGGATAAAGCTACCTTTTCTAATCTATTCTAACCCCACCTTTTCCTCTGGGGCTTGCCCCTCCTGTGTCATCTCCTTGGCATGTAAGCAGGCAGCATCCTAATTATTCCTCTCACGCGTGGGGTGCTGCAAGAATGTGAACTAGGAAGGGACGTGAACTGAGCGTCTCGAGAGATGGAGCCCTAGTCCCGACTCCAGGGCGGCTCTGATCGTCGGAACTTGGCCGTTTTAAAATCGTGCTCGCCCTAAAGTTGATGACGCCTGGTTAGAAAGCAGCTCTGGCCCGCCCTCTACCTAAAATTCCCTAAACCCTAGTGCTGAATCCGCCCCTTGCTCCCCTAGGCTCCCTCTCTCCTTCGTCGGCTCCCCTCAGGGCTGTCGTCTTCGCCCCTCTCTCGGTCTGTCGTTCGCCGCCGCTCCACCCCGCACCCCACTTTCACGTCCCACCATTTTTCCTTAGTACCGCTTCCCAGTCTCCCGTAACCCTACCTGCCAGCTTCGGAAGCCAGTCCAGCTTGGGGGGCGGCGCGGCGCTTGCTTCTACACCTGCGGTCTCCAGGAAGCAGCAGCCCCGGCCCATCTGCGCTCTCCCTATTGGTGAAGCGGAGTCAGCGTCGCCACCACCCATTGGCTGGCGGTCTGCCACCGGGACACACAATTGGTCACCATTTGCGTCCTTCGGAAGGTGCCGAACCCGCCCTTCTCCAGGTCCCAACTTTTGAGAGAGGTGGGGAAAGCCGCCTGAAGGAGTGAGGGCGACTCCAGCTATTGACTAATAGAAAGAGTTGATGGTAGGAGGCGGGAGTAAAAGCCACAGCGATTGGCCGGCCGTGGCTGTCGGCGCCGAGGCGGGAGCTCCCGGAGGCGGAGGCGGAGGCGGAGGCAGCGGGTGGGGGCCTGGCGGAGTGAAGGGGTAACAAGATGGCGACTGAAATGGTGGAGCTCCATAAACTGAAGGTACCGTGAAGGTGGGGAGGGCCGGGTCGGACTTTTACGGAGACTGAATTCTGCCGGCTGGTTTGCGCCTTTTCCTTGCAGGCTCTTCCACTTCGTTTTCCGGCTCCCGCCGTAGTTCTGTTCTTTTGTGCCTCCCTTCTTCCCCACTACGCCTTCCTTAATTTCCCATTTCTCCTCACGGTTTTACTGTATCTTTACTTGTTATTCGGTTCCTTCCTCCACTGTGGTGTCGTCCGCTACTTCCCCATCGGGTTGTGTAAGTGCCTTCAACCTGTTCTGCTCTCTTTTCCTTTCTCGTCAGACAGCATTACGTCAGTGGCCCCCTCCTCGTGGTCCCCTCCTCTTGAACCCGTGCCGGGCCCGGGACCCCTTTTTCTTCCCTGGGTTAATGCTTTCCAGTCTCTTGTCCAAAGCTGAGATTCACGGTAGCAGATGATGGCTGCTTCGTGTATTTCTGTCTCTCTAGGTCTCAAACTTGATCCAGAAAATGCTTCCCCTCCCTTTTTTTAGGTGGGGTGACGCCCCCGGGACAAACTTGGAAACCTGAGGAGAGCCCTCCGAAGATGGGCCTCCCCTTAGAGGCCTGAGGTTTAGGAGACCTTAAGAGGTAGCGAGGGCACAGATACCCCAGATTGAAAAGTTTTTCGAGTTCTCTCAACGCTCCGCCAGCCTTCTCCGCCCGCCAGCCTTCCCCCAACCCTGCCCTCCACCACCCAAGAGACAAGTCACTCAGGGCTGTAATATTTTGGGAAAACGTTTCCAAGGTTAGGGTTATCTCTGTCCCATTTCCTATCGCGGACGGACCCTGCATCTCTTGGTCTCACCACTGGGTGACACTCAATCACAGAAGCCGGTTTAAGTTGTGTCTTGGGAATCTTAATAAATGTTTCGTGTTTAGGTTATTATTTTCCTGGAAGAAAAGAGTAGTTTCTTTTAGGATGAATTAAGAGGGTATCTCGATTAGTTGTACATTTGTGGTTTCACAAGTAGTTTTCCCATCACATGTTTCGGTCATGTTTTGGTCACATCCCGGGAACCTTTGACAAACCAGGCTGAAAACTGATCCTTTAAAGTTTGATGAGCTTAAAAAAAAAAAAAAGTATAAGGAGAGTAAGGGCAGAGAGAGGTACTTGTAATCACTTATTAGTTGACACGAATTAGACTTTCTGTGAAAGTTGCTAGGTTTCTTGCTCTTGGATTCTAAGCTGTACTAGTGGGGTTTTGTGTTATCCTGGAGTTACTGTTAACTTGGTGGTACTGAAATGTGTAGATTGTATCAGTGGTCTACTAGTAGAATGACAGGTAGAAAAAGTTGAGCAACTACCTCCATTATGTGTATGCTTACTTGTATGAATTATGTACTACTATAGTGTTATGTATGTTATAAAATATACACAGAAAAGGAATTTTTGAATGAATGGGATAAAAAGGAAATATGAATAGAAGATCTAATACTTTCTTCCTATTAGTTCCAAAATTTTATTTATTTATTTATTGCTGCATTGGGTCTTCGTTGCTTCGTGGGGGCTTTCTCTAGTTGTGGCGAGCGGGAGCTACTCTTCGTTGCAGTGCGCGGGCTTCTCATTGCGATGGCTTTTCTTGTTGTGGAGCATGGGCTCTAGGCTCGCAAGCTTCAGTAGTTGCAGCACGTGGGTTCAGTAGTTGTGGCTCATGTGGGCTCAGTAGTTGTGGCGCACAGGCTTAGTTGCTCTGTGGCATGTGGGATCTTCCCGGACCAGGGATCAAACCCGTGTCCCCTGCACTGGCAGGCAGACTCTCAACCGCTGTGTCACCAAGGAGGTCCTCTTATTGTTCCATTTTTGAAACCCCTAGAGTAAGTCACCAGCCTTATGAGTTGCCTTTATGGATTTTATGTTGGTTTATGGAGTTCCACCTTACGTAAAAATCTGTATTTGTCAGTTCTGTATTAAATTTGATTTTGGGGCTTCCCTGGTGGCACAGTGGTTAAGAATCCGCCTGCCAATGCAGGGGACACGGGTTCAAACCCTGGCCTGGGACGATCCCACGTGCCGCGGAGCAACTAAGCCCGTTCGTCATAACTACTGAGCCTGCGCTCTAGAGCCTGCGTGCCACAACTGCTGAAGCCCTCACGCCTAGAGCCCATGCTCCGCAATAAGAGAAGCCACTGCAATGAGAAGCCTGCACACCGCAGTGAAGAGTAGCCCCCGCTCACCACAACCAGAGAAAGCCCGCGCACAGCAACGAAAACCCAACGCAGCCAAAAATAAAAATAAATAAAATAAAAATGTATTTAAAAAAGAAAATCTGCCTGCCAGTGCAGGGGACATGGGTTCGATCCCTGGTCCGGGAAGATCCCACATGATGCGGAGCCACTAAGCCCATGTGCCACAACTACTGCGCCTGCGCTCTAGAGCCCGCAAGCCAGAACTACTGAGCCCGTGTGCTACAACTACTGAGGCCCGCGTGCCTAGAGCCCGTGCTCCGCAACAAGAGAAGCCACCACAATGAGAAGCCTGGTCACTGCAACAAAGGGTAGCCCCCGCTCGCTGCAACCAGTGAAAGCCCTTACGCAGCAACGAAGTCCCAACGCAGCCAAAAATAAAGACTAATTAATTAATCTTAAAAAAAGAAAGAAAAGAAAAGGTGTATTTAAAAAAAAGAAAAAAATTTGATTTTGATTGGATAATGTTCTCTGACCTGATTTCAGGTAGTCTTAGAGAACATGAGGCATTCCTGACAGCCTAAAAAGGGTTCATCCTTTTAATCATATTTGCTTGTCTTTGCTTTTTCTCTAGAGCACTTCTTAACCTTTTGGAGGTCCCAGATATCTTTGAAACTCTGATGAAAGATATGGACCTTTTCCCCAGAAAAAGGCATGTACACATACTTTGCATGTGATTTGAGGGGCTTCATCAAATTACCTTGTAGCCCTGAGGAGTCCCTGGACCTCTGGTTAAGAACCCATGCCTTTGATTCTGACTTCCAGGACGGTTAATGTTTGGTTCCACTGTTGCTGTTGATGGTGTGATCCTGACTTTTGGGTTGACCTAGGGTTTATCTCTTTTTAAAAAAAAAAAACTTCCCATTTTTATAAAGGGAATTTGGGGCTTTAGCATGGGATCTCAGAGGAAAGGAACAGGCTTTGAAGTAGGAAGGAAAAATATTATCTATCTGAATTGATATGTAAATCCACATCAACTGCAAATTTCTGAAGATTTTGTAGAAATGGAGTCATTCCAACACAGTTGGAAAGAGAGACTGAATTGTGGGTGAAAATGCTCTGAACTGTAATAGTACCAGATTTCCAGTCTGTGTGAGAAAAGGGACTACAGAGGAGAGAACAGGAAGGGTGTACTAGTTTCAGAGTGCTGCGAACAGTGAAACATTGTAATATTGAAGCATATAGTGCATATATGTTGGTGTTTGAAGATAGTTTGGAAAAGAAAGTAGGTGAACTGTGCGACTGGAGGTATATTGGAGGGATACTGAAAAAGACTTCTAAGTTGTGTAAGGTGTTCGGTTTTTGTCATGTAGGCAGAAAGTGGGGAACCTTTGGAGATTGGAAAGGAGAGCTGATGTGATCAGTTTGTGTTTTTTGTTTTGTTTTGTTTTGTTTTGTTTTTTTCTTTGCTGCATGGCTTGCGGGGTCCTAGTTCCCCAACCAGGGATCAAACCCCGGGCCCTCGGCAGTGAAAGCGTGGAGTCCTAACCACTGGACTTATAGGGGATTCCCAGTTTGTGTTCTTTTGGTAGTAAGAAGGATGGGGTTCGGAGAGGAAGAAATGTCACCAGCTAGATTTTTATTACAGTAGTCACTCCCCTGCTTAAAACCCTTTAGTTATATCCCTGCCAATCTCTCCAGCTTAGCTTCTCACATTCCAGCTACAGTGGCTTTATTTCATTTCTCAGAATGGCTATTTATTAATTGCTAACATTTACATAGCATTTACTATGTGGCAAACACTGGTCAAATCTGTTTGTATACATTAATTGATTTAATTCTCATGATAATCCTAAGACAGTAAGGTAAATGCCTGTGTTGTCCCCATTTAAAACTGAGGAAAAACGAAAGCTCAGAGAGGTTGGATAACTTGCCCTAGGTTGCGCAGGTAATAAGTGGTGGCCCAAATCCAGGCAGTCTGTCTCCAGAATTCCTGTCCTTAATCACTGTGCACAACTGCCTTTCTTTACCTTAGTGCTCAGTGCTCATTTACACATGCTTTTGGCTGCAGTGCCCTTGCCACCCCCATCCCCCATACCTTTGTCTAATTAACTGTTAGTTGCCCTTCAGATATCAGTCAAACATCATTTAACCAAGGAACCCTTAGGTAGGATGGGTTCCATCTATCCACACACAAGGTCAGACCACTTTTTAAACGCTTTTATAGGACACTGTACTTCTTTTTTTTTAAATCAGTTGAACATTATGTATATGATCATTGATTGCCTTGCTTCCCTACTAGATTGTAAGCTCCACGTGGGCAAGAACTCTTTCTGTTTTGCTTATGATTATTTTCCTGTATCTAAGATAATGCTTGACACACAGTGGATACTCAGTAACTATTTGTCAAGTGAATAAACTTACTAAGACCTGAAATAAGGTAGTGGCTTTTAGAGTAGGAATGAATTTGAAAGAAATTTGGAATATAGAATTACAAGCATTTATAGATCAGTTAGATGTGGGAGGAGTGAAAGATGACTCCAAGTAGTGATACCTTTAGTCTAAGTTGGGAGGAGGAGGAGAAGCCAGTTTTTTGTAGGAGAGAAGATAAGTTCAGTTTTGGGTGTAAATGTCTTTGAGATATTCACTTGGAGATATCTAGTAGTCATTTGGAAATGTGGGTCTCCTGCTTAAGAGCTGAGAGTTGTCTCCAAAGAAGACATACAGATGGCCAAGAGGCATGTGAAAAGCTGCTCAACATCACTAATTATTAGAGAAATGCAAATCAAAACTACAATGAGGTATCACCTCACATCGGTTAGAATGGGCATCATTAGAAAATCTACAAACAACAAATGCTGGAGAGGGTGTGAAGGGAACCCCCTTACACTGTTGGTGGGAATGTAAATTGATACAGCCACTATGGAGAACAGTATGGATGTTCCTTAAAAAACTAAAAATTGAATTACCATATGACCCAGCAATCCCACTACTGGGGATATACCCAGAGAAACCCATAATTCAAAAAGACACATGCACCCCAGTGTTGTGTAAGGTGTTCGGTTTTTGTCATGTAGGCAGAAAGTGGGGAACCTTTGGAGATTGGAAAGGAGAGCTGATGTGATCAGTTTGTGTTTTTTGTTTTGTTTTGTTTTGTTTTGTTTTGTTTTTTTCTTTGCTGCATGGCTTGCGGGGTCCTAGTTCCCCAAACCAGGGATCAGCGCTATTTATAATAGCCAGGTCATGGAAACAGCCTAAATGCCTATCAACAGATGAATGGATAAAAAAGATGTGGTACATGTATACAGTGGAATGTTACTCAGCCATCAAAAGGAACGAAATTGGGTCATTTGTAGAGATGTGGATGGACCTAGAGACTGTCATACAGAGTGAAGTAAGTCAGAAAGAGAAAAACAAATATATATTAATGCATATATGTGGAATCTGGAAAAATGGTACAGATGAACCAGTTTGCAAGGCAAAAATAGAGACACAGATGTAGAGAACAAACGTTTGAACACCAAAGGGGGAAGCGGAGGTGGGCGTGATAGTGGTGGGATGAATTGGGAGATTGGGATTGACATATATACACTAATATGTATAAAATAGATAACTAATAAGAACCTGCTGTATAAAAAATAATAAATAAAATTATTTTTTTAAAAAGAGCCGAGTGCTGATAATAAAGGTTTGGGACTTATTCAGAAATATTTATGAATTGCCTACCATGTGCCAGCTACCATAGGCACTGGAGATACAGCAGTGAACAAAGCAAAAAAAAAAAAAAAAAAATCCTTACTTTCATGGAGCCTATATATATATATGTATGTATGTATATATATGTGTGTATATAAATATATATGTGTGTGTATATATATATATTTGGAGCTTATATTAGGGGGAGGTAAAATTTATAGTATGTCAAATAGTGATTTATAGAGAAAAATAGGAAGAGGGAGTACAGTGGGAAGAGAAGGGTACTATAATTTTAAATAGGATGACTAGGGGGAAGGCCTCATTGAAAAGGTGTTGTTTAAGCAAAGACTTGAAGGATGTGAAAGAGTGAGCCTTGTGCAAAGTATTATAAGAGGACCTTAGAGGTGATCATTAGGACTCTGGCTTTTACCCTTAATGAGATAGGAAACCAATGGAGGATTTTTGAATAGAGGAATGACATGTTCTGACTTAAACTGTCAAAGATCACTCTACCTTGTTGAGAATAAACTATAGTGAGGTTCAAGGGCTGAAGAGTTTTTACAATGATCAGTGTGAAAGAAAGACAAGAGGGATTAGATTCTGGATATATATATATATATATTTTTTTTTTTTTTTTTTGATTCTGGATATATTTTGAAGGTAGAGCTGACAGGATTTGCCAATAATTGGATTCTGGGAAGTGAAAAAGCCTTTGGTACAAGTGAAAGGATGAGAAGGCCGAAGTCTCCTTAGTGAATGTCTTAATGAATATCTGTATTTACAGGGTTGGGTGGAAGAAGAGCTAGCAAAGAGGCTGAGGAGGTGAGGTAAGAGGAAAATGGTAAGAGAGATAGAGTGTGCACATGAAAGCAGTCCTTCATCTTGGTATTTAAAATTGGGCTTGGGACTTCCCTGGTGGCACAGTGGATAAGGCTCCGCGCTTCCAATGCAGGGAGCCTGGGTTCGATCCCTGGTCAGGGAACTGGGTCCCACGTGTATGCCGCAACTAAGAGTTCACATGCCGCAACTAAGGAGCCCGCCTGCTGCAACTAAGACCTGGTGCAACCAAAATAAGTAAATAATAAATAAATATTTTTTTAAAAAAAACATAAAATTGGGCTTAAATCAGAGAGATCTGAGCTGGCACATTGGCTCCACTATTTTCTAGCTGGGTGATTTTTTTAGCAAATTATTGAGTCTCTTTGAGCCTCAATTTCTTAATTTATGAAATGCAGTCATAATACCAACCACATAGATGTTTTGAGAATTAAATGAGGAAATGATGTCCAAAGAACTTAGCCTTTTGCCTGGCATGTATTAATACTTGAAACTTGAGTTCCTATCATATGAAATGTTTAAATGGTGTAAAATGCCTCTGTCTTCAAAGGTTTACAAGCTAGATTGAGAGTTAACAGATGAAAATGATTTGAATCAAAATTCAAGATTAGTAAATTAGAAATCACAGGGTGATGAATGATTGATGTCAAATGTATTATGTAGTCAGTTGATCAGTCCTTTCTCTGCTGTTTGGATAGGTAGCATGAAAAATGCCTTATTAATACTGAGAAATGGGATTTTTAGATTGATATTGAAATTTTAATTTTTGAATAGGTAATTCATGCTCAACCTCATAATATTAAAGGTATAAAAGGGTGCATGGTAAAAAGTTTCCCTCCTACATGTGTCCTCAACAAACTTCTTCGCAGATTCAACTAGTGTTAACTTACCTGTTTCTTGTCCAGGCATCTTGTGTATACACATTTGAGTGGTGTGTGTGCGCATGTTATTTTTTACATTAATGTTAGTATCATATATACAATGTTCTGTAACTTGGCGTTTTTAAGTAGCCTTATTGAGATACAATTCACATACCATACAATTCACTCAGTATACCTTGCTTTTTAAATATTGAGTTGGCCAAAATGTTCCTTCGGTTTTTAAGTAAAAATAAAAGACATATTTTTCTTTTTCACCAAGAACTTTATTAAACAATGTATTCACCATTTTGTTCCACTACCTTCTGCCATTTTTCAGGCAAGTTCATAATTCCATCTTCCCAAAACTTCTTTTTTTGGACGCGCAGGCTCAGTGGCCATGGCTCACGGGCCTAGCTGCTCCGTGGCATGTGGGATCTTCCCGGACCGGGGCACAAACCCGTGTCCCCTGCATCGGCAGGCGGACTCTCGACCACTGTGCCACCAGGGGAGCCCTTCCCAAAACTTTTTATCTTTTTGAGCAAAGAACTGTTCCAGGTGCCTTTGACAGTCTTCCAGGGAATTGGAATTTTTTCCATTAAGAGATTTTGTAAAGACCAAAATAAATAAAAATCCGAAGGTGCAATGTCTGGTGAATATAGTGGATGAATCAGAACTTCCCAGCCAAGCTGTAACAGTTTTTGCCTGGTCATCAAAGAAACATGTGGTCTTGGCATTATCCTGACGGAAGATTATGCGATTTCTATTGACTAATTCTGGACGCTTTTCGTCGAGTGCTGCTTTCAGTTCAGAAGCAATACTTGTTGGAATTAATCGTTTGGTTTTCCAGAAGGAGCTCATAATAGAGGACACCCTTCCAGTCTCACCATATACACACCATCACCTTCTTTGGATGAAGACCAGCCTTTGGTGTGGTTTGGTGGTGGTTCATTTCGCTTGCCCCACAATCTCTTCTGTTCTACATTATTGTACAGTATCCACTTTTCATTGCGCGTCACAATTTGTTTTAAAAACGAAACATTTACGTTTAAGTAGAAAATCACATGCAGAAATAAGGTCAAGAGGTTTTTTCCTGCTTAAGTTATGTGGAACCCAAACATCGAAGCGATTTAACATAACCAAGCTGATGCAAATGTTTTTCAACTCTTGATTTTGATATTTTGAGTATGCCGGCTATCTCCTGCATGGTATAATGTTGATTGTTCTCAATTAATGTCTTGATTTGATCACTATCAACTTCATCTGGTCTACCCGACCGTGGAGCATCGTCCAGCAAGAAATCTCCAGCACGAAACTTTGCAAACCACTTTTGACACGTTCGATTAGTCACAGCACCTTTTCCATACACGGCATAAATCTTTCTTTGCGTTTCAGTTGCGCTTTTACCTTTCTTGAAATAGTAAAGCATAATCCGAAAATGTTCCTTTTTTTCTTCCATCTTCAATATTAAAATGGCTACACAAAAATTCACCAGTTTTGATGTTTTCTTTTAAATGCACACTGATATGACAGCTGTCACAATACAGTCTAACCAAATTGTTTCTAATGAAGTTAAAGACAACTAAGCACTACTAGAGTCATCTTACGGAAGAAAACTGAACGAACTTTTTGGCCAACCCAGTATGTTGTTTTAAAACATTTTGAAGTCAAATGCATATAAAAATGGGTAAGACTGGGGCTTCCCTGGTGGCACAGTGGTTGGGAGATTGCCTGCCAATGCAGGGGACACAGGTTCGAGCCCTGGTCTGGGAAGATCCCACATGCTGTGGAACAACTAAGTCAGTGTGCCACAACTACTGAGCCTGCGCTCTAGAGCCTGCGAGTCACAACTACTGAGCCCACATGCCACAACTACTGAAGCCTGTGCACCTAGAGACCATGCTCTGCAGGGAGAGAAGCCACCGCAATGAAAAGCCAGTGCACTGAAACGAAGAGCAGCTCCCACTCGCTGTGACTAGAGAAAGCCCGTGCGTGCAGCAGTGAGACCCAGTGCAGGCAAAAATAAATAAAATGAATAAATTTATTTTAAAAAGTGGGTAAGATTTGATATTATAAGTTATTTATTTATTTATTTGATTGTGCCGGGTCTAGTTGCGGCTCAAGGGCTTCTCAGGCGTAGTGGCATGCAACCTCTTAGTTGCAGGATGCATGTGGGATCTAGTTCCCTGACCAGGGATCAAACCTGGGGCCCCTGCATTACGAGCACAGAGTCTTAACCACTGTGCCACCAGGGAAGTCCCTATAAATTCTTATTTGAGGCTTTAAAAGTGTTTTGTTCTACTAATGTAATTGTGCCCAAATGTGTGAAATGACTTCATTTTCAGCTATTTTGTTTTTACTCATCTATTTCCCTTTTGAAATAATGTCCCAGTATAGGAGCAGAACCCATAATATAATAATAAAGTAATACAACAGTGTGTAAAAACTACACGTAACATTCTCATTTGACCAGAGAAGGGGACGTGGAGGTGCTGAGAAGACTGCTGAATGAGCCAGAGACCTGAGGTTAGGGACTGGGAGCTAGTGGGGGACTGAGATTTCAGTGACCAACAGCAATAGCAAGGTCAGTGGTCAACAGTGGTGGATGCTATCCAAGCTAAACAACCAGTTGTACCAGTCTGTCAGCTTCAAGTCTACCAGATCAGCATCCTCTGCAAAATCATCACCGACTGTCTGTTTCCCTGTAATCTGGAGGTTTTTGTAAACTTTTGTCCATATCTACACCGTTTTGGGAAGGAAGGAGAAGGGAGGAACAACCCTATTAGAAAGTTGAATTTTGAATTGCCTGAGTATTTACATTCCTTTTCCCTAGGTGGTCTTAGTGTTACTTAAACGAGGAGAAGAAAGAAGGAATGGAGTCTTCTGAGGAAGATTAGGAGTTATAGGAAGTAAAGAAATTGTATTACTTTGTAAACAAACAACACCCTCTAAACATACACACACGCACACACACACACACACACACACACAGAGTAAATGATATATTTAAAATGTTAGGTGATCTCTAAGTGCCAGGGTTACATAAGACTTTTTTTTCTCTATACTTTTCAGAATTCTCAAACTATTCTATAGTGAACATAATACTTTTATAACCAACAAAATTCTTAAAAGTGTAACTAAAATCAAAAGACTTGTTCTCCAGGAAACTGAGAAAAAAATAAAGTACCAACATGGGAAAGATCAAGATTCTTACGTAAGGTCCATTACTTAAGAAATGGACCTTAGAGATCACTTAGAATCTAGATTCTAGATTAATACTATTCACTGTATCATCTGTGGGCCAGTGCTCATCCATGAACTGTTACTGGTTAATGATGAGATAAGGTTAAAAAAGAAATTAAGCTTTTAGAAACTTTTATAGCAGTTTGACATCACTGCTACATCCAAGTGTATGATCATTTTTCTGGTAATTGATTTTATTGTTTCTTTACAAAAGTATTGGTCCACAACCTGGTTGGAATGCTATAAAAACTTGGCAGCCCTATCAGTCTACCCATTTAAAAATATATTGATCTATGAAATGCAGAAATCTGAGAAGCAGTCATTCTGTCTGATCTTGTCTAACCCTTCACCGGTGTCTGTCTAACACAAAGTGTTAGTAGCTGCCAAGCACTATTGTAAATGCTTTATGAGTATTTGCTGGTTCAATCTTCATAACAACCCTATGCTGTAGGTACTGTTGCATTATCCCCATTTCATAGGAAACTGAGTCACAAAGAGGTTATGTTACTCACCCAAGGTTACACAGCTGTAAGTGGTAAAACTGGAATTTGAACTCAAGGTAGTCTGACTTCAGAGGCCATGTTATGCTTTGCAGCCACTCCACACTTTTAATGGGTGATTACCTACCATGTTTCTCAATAGAGGGTGCTGTTGGCTTGTTGAGTAGAACAAGTGTTCCACATAGTATCCCTCCCTGCCTGCCTGTCCCACTCACTGAATGCCCAATGAGAAAAAAAAAAAGCTCCCTTCTCCATTTCCAAATGTTTCCTTGGTTGAAAACCTTCTAGAACTGACCAGCATATTCCCTTAGTTGTAAAGTTCTATAGGAATCTGCTTTCTAACTTCTGGTTGGTCTTAGATCTGTACTTCGAAACTAGTAAAGTCTTTTTTCAGGACAAATATCTATCTGTGCACTGATCTGCATATAGGATTTTTGGAGCCTTCCTTTTCTTGGTGGTTCTCCTTGGACCAGCATGTCGTTACACTCCTTAAAACGAGAATATAGAGCCCAGTAAGGCTATTAATCACTTAATATAGATTCTGGGGCTTCCCTGGTGGCGCAGTGGTTAAGAATCCACCTGCCAAGGCAGGGGACATGGGTTCAATCCCTGGTTCGGGAAGATCCCACATGCTGCGGAGCAACTAAGCCCGTGCGCCACAGCTACTGAGCCCGTGTGCCGCAACTACTGAAACCCACGCGCCTAGAGCCGTGCTCTGCAACAAGAGCCTCAACAAGAGAAGCCACCACAATGAGAAGCCCGCATACCACAACGAAGAATAGCCCCCACTCGCCGCAAGCATAGAAAAGCCTGCGCGAAGCAACAAAGACCCAACGCAGCCAAAAACAATAAACAAATAAATTTAAAAATATATATAGATTCTGTTTTTTTAGTTACCCTTAACCTAGAATTACTTTGGTAGCAAATCATACTGTTAGCCCTCTTTGCACTTGTAATCATCTAAAACCCTGACTGAGGTCTTTATCCTTTGAGTTACTGTTGAGCCAGATCTTGTTCATCTGGTTTTTTTAACAATTTAAGTTTTGAATATAAGTGTAGTACTTAAAGGTATACCTTATTTCTTCTAAATTGAGTCTTCATTTTGGCTTATTGTTTTCCCTGAAGAGGCAGCAACACCCCCTGACATGCCCACCTACCCACCTTTAGTTCTGTCAGTAATCCATCAATTCTTCCTCCTTCTGTTGTCTGCAAAGTTGATAAGTATACCTGTTGTATCTTTAGTCAAGTTACTGATTTAAAAATCTTCAACTCATGCCATGTCGTGGCATGCCATTACATATTTTTTTCCATTTTGGCAAAGATCCTTTATGTGATTCATTATTGACATTAATCTAGCTAACACATCTACCTAATTCTGTGGTGGTCAAACTTGTATGCATGTATATGGTAGATTGCAGTAAAGGATCTGGGATAATAGATAGTAAGGAAAATCTGCTTTTAGATAAGTAGATATTCTACTTAAAGATTCATTCTTTCCTTATATGAGCTGGTACAGTAATTGTTCAGGAAAAAAAGACCACCCCCCCCTCAGAAGTAGCTAAAGACTTATGTAATAAATGTATGAATAGATCAGAATTTGATTAAAGTAGGTTTATTCTTCACCATCTGTTAGAAAAGTCCTCTTGCATATTGAATATTGTTAGGGGGAAGCAGATCATCTTTGTGGACCTAGAAGCTTGGTGGGATTAAGACAGTAGTTTTGGGTGGATCTTTCATTTCTTTTTCTTTCTTGTGAAAACTACCCCCTTTTTTTTTTCTCTCCCACCAGGTTCATTCTGTAAATTAAGGAAAAGCTTTATTCTTTTTTCTCAGCTTGCTGAACTAAAGCAGGAGTGTCTTGCTCGTGGTTTGGAGACCAAAGGAATAAAACAAGATCTCATCAACAGGCTCCAGGCATATCTTGAAGAGCATGGTGAGTTCTTTGCGGAGGCAAAGAGTGATGTGAGTGAGGGGATTAATTTTTTAAAAAATAAATTTATTTATTTTTGGTTGCGTTGCGTCTTCATTGCTGCCTGCAGGCTTTCTCTAGTTGCGGTGTGTGGGGGCTACTCTTCCTTGCGGTGCGCGGGCTTCTCATTGCGGTGGCTTCTCGTTGCAGAACACGGGCTCTAGGCGCACAGGCTTCATTCAGTAGTTGGGCTCGCGGGCTCTAGAGCGCAGGCTCAGTAGTTGTGGTGCACGGGCTTAGTTGCTCCGCAGCATATGAGATCTTCCCAGACCAGGGCTTGAACCCGTGTTCCCTGCATTGGCAGGCAGATTCTTAACCGCTGTGCCACCAGGGAAGCCCGAGAGGATTAATTTTTAGGCTCTGCCATACAGAAGATTTCTTCTTTTCCTTTAGGTTGATGATGTAAGATTTTAATTAACTCTATCAGGAAAACTCTTGTCATCTAAAACAGTGGTTATAATGAAAAGAAATACCCCCCTTTTAAAAAGACATTGTAATTTTATTTCAACAAATTATTTTCAAGGAAGTATGGGAAAGCAAGCATCATTAGACTGAGAATCGGAAGATTTGAAGTCTAATTCCTCTTGAGCCAGAAATTTACTAGGTAGCTTTGGACAACCACTGTTTTCATGGCTAAGTGTCTTTTGTAGTCTGTGAAGTGAGACAAGTGTCTCCACCCTTGAAATCCATAAACCTAAGTAATCTCTGGTCCCTTCTAGCTCTGACATTCTCTAATTCCACTTTAAAAAACAAACAAACAAACAAACAAACACTTCATTTAAGGCATAGTATCATCCCTCTCTAATTTTAATTTATTCCCTTTTATTCCCACTCCTTTTATCCCAACTCTCTTAGGCAACTATTCTAATGTGTTTGATATATATTTTTTGTCTTTGTCCTTATAAACCGTGTAGTGTTTGGTCTACAGTAATTTTATGTAATTGGCAATGAGGCCATAGCCTTACTTTATTGCATTCTTTTTTCTCCAAGTACTGTGTGTTTTTTTGTTTGTTTGTTTTTGGTTTTTTCTTTTGTGGTATGCGGGCCTCTCACTGTTGTGGCCTCTCCCGTTGCGGAGCACAGGCTCCGGACGCGCAGGCTCAGCGGCCATGGCTCACGGGCCCAGCCGCTCCGCGGCATGTGGTATCTTCCCGGACCGGGGCACGAACCCGTGTCCCCTGCATCGGCAGGCGGACTCTCAACCACTGCACCACCAGGGGAGCCCCAGTACTGTGTTTTTTTAAGATGTGGCAGTCATCTAGTCTATTGATTCTAATTCCTGCATGGTATTCTATAATGTAAAGAATTCACCGTGGGCTTCCCGTGAGCCATGGCCGCTGAGCCTGCGCTCCGCGACGGGAGAGGCCACAACAGTGAGAGGTCCGCGTACGGAAAAAAAAAAAAAAAAAGAATTCACCATGTTTTATTTAGTTCACTCAGTGACTGACTCCTGAACTACTTCTTTCATATTCCTTTATATTCCTGTGTGAGAGTCTTGGGGGTATATACCCAGGAATGGGGTTGCTAATAAATATCTGTTCATAAATATATACTTAATATGACTAAACACCACTAAATTGTTTTTCTGAATTGCTGTATAAATTTCATCATCAGCACATGAGGATTCACTGTCCTAACAAGTGGCCTAATTTTTGGTAATCTGTTAGTGGTTTCAGTTTACATTCCTCTACTTACTAAAAAGTTTAAACACGTCCTTTGTTCGTGGTTCTTTGGCTTTCTCCTTTGCCCGTTTTTCTTTTGGGGTTCTCATCGTTTGCTTGTTAGTTCGCAGGCATATCATATATTCTAGTGACTATTCCCATGTTGGTTTTAGATACAAATATCTTCTTTGACAGTCTTTTCTTTTTCTGTGGTATCCTTTCCTATTTTGGGGTGGGTTTTTTTTGTACTTTAAAAAAATATCATCTTAATCTTTTTTTTTATTAATTAATTATTTTTTGGCTGTGTTGGGTCTTCATTGCTGGCCGTGGGCTTTCTCTAGTTGCGGCAAGCAGGGGCTACACTTTCGTGGCATTGGGCAGGCTTATTTCAGTGGCTTCTCTTGTTGCGGAACACGGGCTGTAGGCGCACGGGCTTCAGTAGTTGTGGCACACGGGCTTAGTTGCTCCGCGGCATGTGGGATCTTCCTAGACCAGGGCTCGGACCCATGTCCCCTGTGTTGGCAGGCAGATTCTTAACCAGTGCGCCGCCAGGGAAGCCCCCTTTCCTAGTTCTGAAAAATAAGTTTTTTGCATAGTACTTTTGCTTCTGGGTTTTTTGTTTTGTTTTTGTTGTTTTAGAAATTCTTCCCCACCACTAAATTCTGCCACAGTACTTTTTAATTAATGTTATAGTTTGACCTCATCATGTTTAGTTCTTCAGTCCAGCTGGAGTTCAACCTCTTAATTGATGTTAGTTAGGTAGAGAATATAGTTTTTATCTCCTCCACGTGGAGCAAATTTTATGAACATTTCTGCCTTCATTATTGAATTTTATTTTGGGAAAGCAAAATGATTATAATTTTAGCCTAAGTACAGTGATCAAGATGGTTTTGTAGCAGGGCTTGACCTGATTATTTTAATATTCTTTAGCTGAAGAGGAGGCAAATGAAGAAGATGTACTGGGAGATGAAACAGAGGTGAGTTGGAGAGAGTAAGGTTAGTCACTGGCCTGGCAGTGTGCCACTGCCTTGGTCACGTTGCTAAACATCAATCATTAGAGGGCTTCAATGCTAACTCGTTAGGGGAGCATAAAGCGGGAATGAAGGTTCTGAAAGATTGGTTCGTTTTGGAGTTCTTATATTCTTCTTTTGATAGGTATTTACTCTTGATTTATTTTAACCATCTTGTTTCATTTGGTTTTAGGAAGAAGAACCGAAGCCCATAGAACTGCCTGTCAAAGAGGAAGAACCTCCTGAAAAAACTGTTGATGTGTAACTATCTGTTTTTTATAATGAGGACAGAGCAGACGGTTTTGGATTTTTTAGTGTTACACTCTGTTGACCTCTTATACATTCCCATTGGAATGTATACATTCCCTTTTTTTTTTTTAATTTGGTTGTATCGGGTTTAGTTGTGGCTTGCTTGCTCCTTAGTTGTGGCATGCGAACTCTTAGTTGCGGCGTGCATGTGTGATCTAGTTCCCTGACCAGGGATTGAACTCAGGCCCCCTGCACTGGAAGGCGGATTCTTTACCATTGTGCCACCAGGGAAGTCCCCCATTGGCTTTTTCATTTCTCATTAGATCATACATTTTCAGAAAGGTCTTGTTCATTTCAAGTACATGGTCCCAGTGAAGCAAAGTAACTTTGTCTCTGAGTTATGTAATAGATACTTAGGACCAAGAGACTTCAAGCCCAGATAAAGTTTAGTTCTCTTAGCCTTTGTTGTATCACCGTAATAGATGATTCTTTTTCTGTATAGAGAATCATGCACATTTCCTGCATATAAGGAATTTTGTAAGGGAAGAGGGTGCTGAGCAAGGTTATGTCTCAACACTGTATTCTCTTTTCCTTTTTGATTTACAGTGGAGGAGGGGAGGACAAAGTACTAGAGTGAATAGTGGATCTTGATTTATTTAAATTATTACACAGGGTTGATCATAAACATTTCTTTTTTTTTTTTTTTTTCGATACGCGGGCCTCACTGTTGTGGCCTCTCCCCGTTGCAGAGCACAGGCTCTGGACGCGCAGGCTCAGCGGCCATGGCTCACGGGCCCAGCCGCTCCGCGGCATGTGGGATCTTCTCGGAACGGGGCACGAACCCGTGTCCCCTGCATCGGCAGGTGGACTCTCAACCACTGCGCCACCGGGGAAGCCCGACCATAAACGTTTTTTATTTGGGGTTTCCCCGCAAATGTCCGGCCATCTTATACTCCAGCATGTCAAGAGCAGTTGAGTCCTTTTTAACATTTTTGTTCCTCGTAGCTGTATTAATCCATTTAATTATAAAAGACAAAAAAAAAGACAATAGATGTAAAAAGTCAAAGTCAAACGTTACATAGAGGAATATATAAATTGAAAATTAAGTATCCTTGTCTCTACCCCCACCTGACTTCCCAGAGGTTTTCAATATATTCTTTTGGAATATTTTATATGTGCATATACAGGTACATGCATATTGTCAGTTTCTTGATTTTTTTTCACATATGGAGATCTTTCTATATCATCATATAATGTCTTTATTTAAATATTAGTTATAGGGACTTCCTTGGCGGTCCAGTGGTTAAGACTCCATGCTTCCACTGAAGGGGGCACAGGTTTGATCCCTGGTTGGGGAACTAAGATCGTGCATGCCTCATGGCACAGCCAAAAAAAAATGAGTTATATATAGGCAAGGTTCTAAGTGTTTTACATGTATTCTCACTTAATCGTCACATCAACGCTATGAAATGAGGATAATTATCCTAGTAAGTGGTAGGTCTCTCTTTTTTTTTTAGCTTGTTGTTATGGGATATTACAAGTATATACAAAACTTAGGAGAATAGTAAATAGATCCCCATGAACCCATCACCTAGATTTAGTTGTTATCAACTTAGAATCTCATTCTTTCTGGCAGCTAACAGTACTCCATTCTATGGATGAACAGTAATTTCACCAGTCTCCTGTTGATGGACATTTAGATTATTCATAATTGCAAAAAATACAGTGCATGTTCACATACAACTAATTGTAAATTTATGCAGGTATATCCAAAGGATAAGTTTCTAGCAATGGATTTTCTGCATTAGAGAAGATGTGCATTTAATGTTTTATTAGATTTTGTCAAATATTACTGCTTTCTAAAGCCATTTAGTTACCATCCATCATAGGAGGTTTATGTTTAGATATAATGCCTTGAGGAAATGGCCGATGGGATAGCTTTAAAATAGAGATGTTTTGGGGAGTTATGGGGCAAGAAGGAAGATGAAATAAATACAATGATAATTGGCCTGTGTGGGTTAAAAATTATGAAGTTTGAAAATTTGTAGTTTATTTTTATAATATGTAAAATGTGTAATTCCCTTGTTTAGAGGGCTTTAATTTTATCAGTGAATTTCTAAACAAAGAAATTGAAAATGTGTGTGGGAGGGGTTGTGTTTTTGCTTGTTAGAGGGATAGTAGTGGTTAGACTAAAGTATGTACAGAAAGATTCTGGGTCCCCGTAGTATGGAGAATGTTTTGTATGTGACTATGGGTAGGGGCGAAACTTCTGAGTGAAGAGAAGAAATTTCACATGAGCCCCAGAATATGATGTTATTTATTGCTTGAGCTTAATTGTGCCTGAGGGAGTTGGAACAGAGCTGAAGGAAGCTTCTTCTTTCTGGTTCCCTTTCTGCCATGAAGTGTACGGATGGGAATGTAGAGGAAGTCATTAGCCTGGGGTTTGGTGGAGAGGACTGCTATTTTAATGGCATTGGACTTCAAGTAGAACATTAAACTTCAGTGTCCCTTTCTGCCTGAACAAAACAGAGGATTGGGGAAGGAAAGATGGCTGGGAAATGGAAAGAAATCGGAAATTTCTTTAAAAGTCAGAATGTACAGGGCTAATTTAGGTCCTCAGAACATTCAAAAGGAGATCCCCTTGCTTTGTCTTTTGCTTGAGTTTCTCCAAAAAGATACCTCTGTTTCTAGTTTGATTTTTTTCCCCCCCTCCTCAAGCCACAGCAGTTAAATATTGCAGGACTTAGTTATGGTCAGCAGGGGGCTCCCACTGCTTATCTGTCAGTCCAGGGACCTTCAACAAAAGGATGGAGGAGAGAATAAGTTCCTGTTCCAGAATTGCTTCCTCTGAAAATGCCATTAAACCATTACTACCTTTCAGGGCATCAAATGGGAAAAGTGTCTGGGATATTGGAACAAAAGCCTCCCATGTCTCTAAATGAGGGACCTTAATGAGACTGGTTATGACCCACAGTTTTATGGGAGTTGTTTGGTGGAGGGTTAATGCCCTTCCATTTATCCTGAGTACTTCCGAACTTTGTCTCCCGCCCCCCTGGTCCCCCCTCTTTTGTTTTCTCTTAAACCTTTTGACTGGTAACTTACCATGTTTTCCTAATTCAAACTCCCCTTAGCCTTCTTTCTTCCCACTCCCTTTGGCATTTTTATTTATCCCACTTTGACTGTTCCAGCTGGAGCTACGGTCCCATGGGAGATATAAGGGATTTGTAAAAGAAGGAAACCAGACCTTGTAGAGCACTCATTAATTGTGATGAAAATTGAGAGCTGGTATTTAAATGAGGGTTAGAGGAATAGTCATTAGTCCAAAAGTACATTTAAAGTTCCTAAAAGTAAATGAAATGATTTCCGGTGTGCTTTGAGCATTTCCCTCAGTTCAGTATATTTAACCAGACTTCTTTCCTTGTTACTTTCTTATACTCTAGCAAAGTAGCTTAGTCTGTTATTTAAACTCTTTTATCAGTAGACGACACTTCAAGGAGCTAAAGGCCTAATGGGCTTCATGTTTTTTTGGTCTGAAGGGTGGTAGAGAGAGACGGGACAGAGGACATGGTTCAGGTGAATTCTTATACACTTCAAAGGTTTTGGTTTAGAATATCAGTCTTCTGATTTTAAAAATCCCTTTTCCAGGGCAGCAGAGAAAAAAGTGGTAAAAATTACATCTGAAATACCACAGACTGAGGTAGGTATTCTTTCAGAAGAGCAGTCTATATATATATATCTTTCTGTTTCTTACCCTTTATTTTGTCTGTATCATCACTTTAAAATATTTACTCGTAGGCAGAAAATCAGTATTGACAGATTTTGGTATTGATACATTTTTCTACCAACCACACTTGGGAATATATTTGGGCTGGCATAGTCACCTTTGAGGCCATAGTCTTTTTGTATAGTATTCTGGTCTTAGTGGTAACTCTTTTTAAGATGTTTACAAACTAAGATTAGAGTTTGAAAGGATTGTACCTTGGAAGAGATGAAAAGTTATAAGGGAAGATGTCACTCTTAAGTTACTACTAGCTAGCTGGTGAGATTGAAATTTCTCTGGATCCTATCTCAATATCTCTGAAAGTAGGTTTCAGTGAAGATCTGTGGGGTTTTTTTGTACTATTAAAGTAGAGATGGCATAGGACAACGCTGCCTCATTTCTAACTGAAAGAGTACAACTAGTGTTGGAACCAAGCTGTTCCTTTGATCCATTTTCAAAGGTCAGTCAAACACAGCTTTTGTCTTCTTGGCTTGATACAGAATGCGGGTTTTATTTTATTCCTTCCCTTTTGTTTTTGAGGACATGAATGTAATAATAGTCTTTTTGTGTTTGCTTTCTGGAAAGGACTGTTGAGTTAAGCCCTGGGATGGATACAACCTGATATCCTCTGTGATTGTCAATATAACTCAGTTTGGACCTTAAGAAATTAATCCCGATGTTCTAGAGATACACACTTCTAAATGACTTTTCTCTTAAAAGAAGGAAACCAGAAATTGAATTTTTCTCTTTCCCTTCTTTTGTCTGTTATCACTTAGAGGATGCAGAAGAGAGCTGAACGATTCAATGTACCTGTGAGCTTGGAGAGTAAGAAAGCTGCCAGGGCAGCTAGGTGAGTGTTCCCAGCCTTTTAGACCTGAGATCGTGGTAATATGAAGGTGAGGGAATGTGTTCCTAGGTTTTAAATATAGTTGTTGATTTTAAGTAGAATAGAGGCCTTGCTGGAAAGAAATACTCTCTTGGCTCTATTCAGAACGTATCTGCTAATTGCTTGTAGTAGCTATAGATTGGGTTTTGTTATCAAGCAGGGTTTTTGTAATAGGTAAAAGTCAGGAACTGACTGCTACTCCCAGTTCTGATAAGGCTGCCTTTTAACTTATTCTCTGGACTCTTGGTGAGAAAAAGAGTCAACTGAACCTCTTTCATGGGGTTGTTAGAATTAGCTAATGATTGCAAGGCTTGAGATCACAAGCAAGAAGTGCCATATGTATACTTGACACGGAGACAGACAACCAGGAGTGTGAACAGCTTCCTAAAATTTAGCTTGTTTTTCTTTCTACAGATTTGGGATTTCTTCAGTTCCATCAAAAGGTAAGAGTACAGAGACTTCTGAGAAAGTTACTTTATGTTTTTACTTTTTTGGCACAACAGATTCCATTTCTCCAAATTAAGGTAAACTTGTTAGCTCTAGAAGCCTGTAAGAGGTTATTATATCCACCTCTTTGCTCTAGGTAAAACCATACTTAAGCCTTCCTGGGCAATTTAGAGAAGGTGCTAAAGTTATGAGAGAATAGGAGGAAGTGCCAACATTTGTTTTCCTTTTCTTGGATCTCTTCAGAGAAGTTTCTAATACCTTCTTTATTCTGATGTCTCAAGTTAGCATGTAATTATTGTGTACCTGTCCAGTGTTATATTGCCTAGTGTGAGTGGCAAAAGGAAGAAAAGAGTCTCTTTTATTTTTTTTTTCTCTTTTACCTTCTAGGAATTTACAAGGGAATAATCTTGGATAAAAGACTTAGCCACAAGGATTATCACAGCGTTATTTATAGTGATCAATAGCTGGAAACAATGTAATATACAATAGAGAATTGGTTGAGTAAATGTGTACCATAGTACAGTTAGAAGACCATGAAGATGTTTAAAATTATACTGAAGAATATTTGTCAGACAGATAAATGGAAAAAGCAAGTTATAAGATATTAGTAGTATGTTCCTATTTCCCAATAAAAGTGCAAGTATGGTTAGGAAAAAAGATTAGAGGGATATATACTAAATTGATAACATGCATTGTCTCTGGTGGTGGAATTTTGAGTGACTTCTTTTTGCTTGTCTATGTTATTAAAATTTCTACATTGAATATGTATTTGTAATAAATTAGGGGGAAAAATTACTCTTTATTTTATTTTTATTATTATTTTTACTTTATTTATTTATTTTTGGCTGCATTTGGGTCCGTTACTGCTCACGGGCTTTCTCTAGTTGTGGCGAGCGGGGGCTACTGCAGTGTGCGGGCTTCTCATTGCAGTGGCATGTCTTTGTTGTAGAGCATGGGCTCTAGGTGCCTGGGCTTCAGTAGTTGTGGCACGTGGGCTCAGTAGTTGTGGCTTACGGGCTCTAGAGCGCAGGCTCAGTAGTTGTGGTGCGTGGGCTTAGTTGCTCTGCGGTATGTGAGATCTTCCCAGACCAGGGATCAAACCTGTGTCCTCTGCATTGGCAGGTGGACTCTTATCCACAGTGTCACCAGGGAAGTCCCTCAGAGACTTTAAATGTAGTCTTCTGATCCAATGCAGTCTTCCTCGTGGCCTGTTAGTAGTGTCAAGTCTGTTAAGAAAATGTCCTCCAAAGATCTTGTAGAGTTTTGCTATGCCTTTTAAAAGACCAGCAAGGGACTTCCCTGGTGGTTCAGTGGTTAAGACTCCACCTTCCAATGCAGGGGACGCGGGTTTGATCCCTCGTCGGGGAACTAAGATCCCACGTGCTGTGGGGCAGCTAAGCCCATACACCACAACTAGAGAGCCCGCTTGCCCCTTAACTACTGAACTTGTGTGCTCTGGAGCCCGTGTGCCACAACTAGAGAAGCCTACGTACCACAACGAAAGATCCCACCTGCCACAAATCAGACCCGATGCAGTCAAAAAAATAAATAAGTAAAAATAAAAGACCAGCAAAATTCTGGTCACTGTCACTACATGCTTTAGAAACAGAATATTCTCTGACATTTAGTTATATCAAGAGAGAGATAATAGGATTGGTGATGGTACAACAAAATTTTAAAATATTTATTTATTTATTTGGCTGCACCAAGTCTCAGTTGCAGCACACAGGATCTTTGTTGCTATGTGTAGGATCTTTTTAGTTGTGGCATGCAGGATCTTTAGTCAAGGCATGTGGGATCTAGTTCCCTGACCAGGGATTGAACCCGGGCCCCCTGCATTTGGAGTGTGGAGTTCTAGCCACTAGACCACTAGGGAAGTCCCAAAAGTTTTTAAAGATATTATTAAATGGTGCTATTTGAAGAAAGGCAAAAGTTAAAATTAATACTTAGCCTGAAGAGGAAAACTGACCAATAAAATAATGTGTAGGTAACATTCAGTGTTATTCATATAATCCTAGAACTACAGAGTAGCTCTTAAAAGAGTAGAATTTGGCAACATGTAAAAGGAAATACTGTTTTATGAGTGAGGACATAAAAATATGTAACAGTTCCTAGTACATAGGTTATGGTAAAAGTTGAGTCCATACCTGAAAGTTTACAGTGGAAAGTTAGGGAACCAATTACAATATTGAGATTGCTTAAAATAAAATTCTGAGAAGTTTTAAGTAAATAATTATTGACTAGATTGGGGTTGGGCCTACAGGCTAATATACTGTTTGCTTCTTAATGATAATTTCAGGACAGAACATTCGCTTTAAGAAGCCATAATTTTAACTCATTATAATAGTAACTCTGGTCTTTTGTCCAGATAAGATGTTTTTCTCTTTTTTTTAATAGCTTTATTGAGATATAATTCATATATCATACAACTCATCCATTTAAAGTATATAATTCAGTGTTTTTTTTATATATTCACAGGGTTGTACAGCTATCATCATAGTCTAATATTAGGACATACTCATCATCCCCAAAATAAACCCCATACCCATTAGCAGTTTTTCTCATCTGCTCCCTCTGCCCCACCCCACTAATCAACCACTAAGTTTTTTCTATATATGTAAGTTTGCCTTCATATAAATGGTATCATACAATTCATGGTCTTTTGTGACTGGCTTCTTTCACTTAACATAATGTATTCCAGGTTTATCCCTGTTTTAGGATGTGTCATTACTTCATTTCTTTTTATTGTTAGATAATCTTAGGTTGTATTGATATATCACATTTTATCTACCCCTC
Organism: Phocoena phocoena; assembly: GCF_963924675.1. NCBI lineage: Eukaryota > Metazoa > Chordata > Mammalia > Artiodactyla > Phocoenidae > Phocoena > Phocoena phocoena. The sequence goes on from NC_089229.1 coordinate 59,081,476, forward strand.
AGTTGATGCACATTTGGGTTTTCATTTTGTGGCTACTATGGCTAATGTTGCTGTGAACATTCATACAAGTTTTTGTGTGGATATGTGTTTTCGTTTCTCCTGGGTATATACCTAGGAGTAGAATTGCTAGGTCATATAGTAAACTCCATGTTTAACTTTTTGAGGAACTACCAAACTGTTTTCCAAAGTGGCTGTACTATTTTATGTTCCCAACAGCAGTGGGTGCAGACATGGTCTCTAGATGTAATCTGTGCCGTTTCTTTAACTTCATATATTTGTCCTATATATGATTTCTATGCTATCTAACTTGATTCAAAGACATCAGCTTCCTTTATGACTTTTAAGAATATTAAATAAAACTTTTAAATTTATTTCTTTAGGTCTGTCATCTGATGCCAAGCCTATGGTGAGATATCTTTTTTTTTTCTTAACCTTGAGAGCCAAATCTTAACTCTGTATAGTTAGTTAAGTTACAGATTTCCTTCTCCCCAGATCAGAGGAAGCTGAGATAATATGAGTTTGGTGACTGTTTTCAGTACAGTGTCTTATGTCCTAAATAGAAAGAATTGTTTGAGGCACTGAGGGGTCAGGAAAATTGCTGCATCTTCAAAGTCATTATAAACATCTTCCTTCCTACCACTCCTCTTGAAAAGGGTAGATTTTGTTAGCTAGAGGGCAATCCATATAACTCTTTGTTTTATGGTACTGGAGTTTTAGGGCCTCATGCAGTGGCTTTGGATAATGTCAGACTCTTAATTACCACAAGAGAATCTGTGGAAGCAACTTATGAGTTCTATTTTGTAGATACTGATAATTTTCAACACTACCTGTCAAATACCAGAGAATAAAGACTAGGATAGTACGCTTTCTGGACCATTATGACTTGTCAGCATGTTTAGAAAATGCAAGCAAATGCTGTGAAATATGTTTAGCTTTATGAAATCCTGCTGTTGGAATTACAGTTTAATAATATAAGTGAACGTGAAATGTTTTAGTAGTAGTAGTAGAAGTTAGTAGCAGTAGTAGTAGTAATGATAATGTCCCAAATATCCTTATGATAAGTCTTCTATATCAAGGCTTCCAAGAAAAAGGAAGGAAGAAAATTGAATTGGGTACTGGTAGTAGATTTGTGTTCTGAAGAACGGAGAGCTGCAGTGATAGTTTCTCTTTGCTAGGGCATAGGGTTAAGAACTACTTGCAAAGGCTATGTATAGGAATTAACAATTTTGGACTGTGAATGATGGACTTGTTTGGAGGTGATGATTTAGACATTTGTTTGCTTTTTCAAGCAGTGTTTGGCCTACTTTGATCTTAAACCCTCCCTAGGCTTTTGCCACCTTTGATGAATGAAAGAGGCAGGGCTGAATCTTCACTGCATTCCAGGAGAGAACTTTTAATAATTAGTGGTATGGATGAGTGCTGCTTAGTTTCCAAATTTGGCACATAGGGTATCTTTGATGTTGTATAGGCTTATTTGAATTCTTAGCTTTGGACCATAGTTTGTGCCTTCTGTGTTTTCTGTTTTGATTTTTTTCTTTTTTAAAATTTATTTATTTTTGGCTGCATTGGGTCTTCATTGCTGCATGCAGGCTTTCTCTAGTTGCGGTGAGCAGGGGCTACTCTTCGTTGCGGCACCTGGGCTTTTCATTGTGGTGGCTTCTCTTGTGGAGCACGGGCTCTAGGCGTGCAGGCTTCAGTAGTTGTGGCGCGTGGGCTCAGTAGTTGTGGCTCGCAGGCTCTAGAGCGTAGGCTCAGTAGTTGTGGGGCACAGGCTTAGTTGCTCCGCATGTGGGATCTTCCCGGACCAGGGCTCAAACCTGTGTCCCCTGCATTGGCAGGCAGATTCTTAGCTACTTTGCCACCAGGGAAGTCCCTGATTTTTTTTTTTAATATTTTTTTTTCCTATGTTTTTTGTAGGTTAACCTGGATAAGTTAAAGGAAAGAGCTCAAAGATTTGGTTTGAATGTCTCTTCAATCTCCAGAAAGGTAAGGTACTATTTTTGCAACATTAGAGCAGCTTGGGGCTACATAGTTTGGAAATGACTGTCCTAAGAATAGAACTGGCTACTCAGCACTTCATTTAATGCAGTCCTTTGAGTATCACCTCCTCTCACTGACTATTGATTACATTATGGCTATTGTTTAACAAAGTTAATTGTTTTTTTCTACAGATTGTTTGCATAGCTGCCATGCTGGCTGTTAGAACAAGGTTTATATTTCTCTTTATTGAGTTCAGTGACGTTACATCTGCTTTAACTTCTGATATAGGCATAATGGAAATTAAATAATCAGGGGAAGACAGTCTTGTCTTTAGGTCAAAGGTACCTAAAAGTAAAATTTGGAGGTTCTTTGGAACAAAACTGAGAAAATTGTTTCATTCTTTCTGCCCCTCTGCTAACTGATACTGTTTAGTGTAAGCAAGATGACTTTGTTGACACCATGCTGTGGGGAGTGATCAATTCTACAGGGCATTGTTATGTTTGGAGTTTTGCTATGCACATTGGAGAAAATGCTAAGGACTTTCCTGTTTGCCTAGAGCCGGTAGTCTCTTAATCTTTGTTCTGTGAGAATGAGAGCACGTTTCTTGGTTGTTGAAGTGGTGGCAGGATTAAAGGAAGACTATTTCAAACCAGAAAAACCATCATTAGGAAAAAAAAAATTATTTCCCACTAAATATGGAAGCATTTAGCTCTCTAGAAATCCATTAGAAGAAACTTACCTGACGGTAGTTATATTTTTGCTCAGAAAAGAAAAATTGAGTATATAAAAATAAACATTAGTTGTGTCCCTGTGAGACTCATAACCTTGTACACAACTGTGCTTCATCTTCCTTCCCTTTGGGTTACATTTTTTGTGTTTACCAGAAATATAACATCATGTCTTTTTGCCCAACTTGATGCTGAGACCATCGGTATTCAGTAGGAGTATTTGGTGGTTTATGTGGAATAAAGTAAAGGAGTTGAGAGGTAGGCAGAATATATGATTCTTAAACCACAAGCAGCTTAATAGGGAAGCATTATTATAAGCCAGAAGTCATTTGTGTTTTGCAAGATGGTGAGGGGAAAAGGTGCCTTGGATCCGTGACCCTTCTTATCATCTATCTCCTTGTTTTGTATATGAGGCCTAGGTATCTGAGAATCTCATCAATAACTTCACTCCTTTAGGGAATTGTATGAGTTTGTGTGTTGGAGGACGGAGGGAACAAAAGGTACCCACTGAACTGAGAAGGTATCTTGATACTGAAAAATGAGGCAGGCAGCTCCATATATATAATCAATGGAGTAGTTTATTATAGGGTAACTTACTTACAGGGTAGGATGAGGTAGACGACAATCTGGAAGCATTCACAGCTGCACTCCACACTGCTGAGGGGCCATTGGGCCAATTTTATACTTATAGTTAACCCAGGGTTTGGGGGTACATGCTTGGAAACAGGAAGTGCATTCCCAAGTCAAGATTTATGAATGGGTAACTAGTCTTGTGGGCACCATGAATATATCAGTGAAGGTCGTCATTGTTGTTTAGAGACTAACAGAGTATAGAGACCACCCAGACCTAATGATCATTAAACAATATCTATTAACTACAGAGCCCTTGATGACAGAGAAGAGTTGTACTACACAGTACAGCCCTAGGTAGAGTCAGTGGAAGGACAGGAAGAACTGAATGGACACAAGATGGCATCAGTTATGCCAACAGCCATACATTGTGTGTTCTATCAAACTTAACAAAATTGAACACGATATCTCTTACAACTTAGCTCATAGGGACACATTCCTAAGAGGAATTGTCTGTCACTCTGTGCTGCCCACCTGAGTTATACAAGGATATCAGTCTTTTCCCTTCCCTTCCCTGGAATCTTTCTCTATATTTGACCTGTTTTCAGCCTCCACAGGAGGCTGAGTAAAACATGAAGGGATACATTTATTGATTTTGAGCAAATTACTAAACTTCTTTGATCCTCATCTATAAAACTGGGAGTAACACCTAACATCATGTTTGTGTAGAATAAATGTGTATTTGTAGTTCCCTAACATAGTGACACTTTGACCCTCTATAAATTTTATTTTTGTTTTTATGTATTTTTAATGTATTTTTTAATGCTTTAAAATTTTTATTTACTTTTTTTTTTTTGGCTGCGTTGGGTCTTTGTTGCTGCGCGCAGGCTTTCTCTAGTTGTAGGGAGCAGGGACTACTTTTTGTTGCGGTGCGTGGGCTTCTCATTGTGGTGCGTGGGCTTCTCATTGTGGTGCATGGGCTTCTCATTGTGGTGCCTTCTCTTGTTGCGGAGCTCGGGCTCTAGGTACACGGGCTTAGCAGTTGTGGCACCAGGGCTCAGTAGTTGTGGCTCTCAGGCTCTAGAGTTCAGGCTCAGTAGTTGTGGTGCACGGGCTTAGTTGCTCCGCAGCATGTGGGATCTTCCCGGACCAGGGATCAAACCTGTGTCCCCTGCATTGGCAGGAGGATTCTTAACCACTGCGCCACCAGGGACGTCCAGATCCTCAATAAATTTTAGTTTCCTTCCTTGGTTTTCAGTTCTGGTTTTATCACTTTGAGTCAATTAACTTCTGTGTTTCAGTTGATCATTGATAGGATTACAGTTCCCATTTTAAATTCTAAAGGGTTAAAATGAGATAATGGTAATTGGCAGAACTCTAACTGTATGAGCTCTGTTCTCTAATAACATTCATTGTGACACATATGTTCTAGAGTAGTGCTTTGCGAATTCTGTGACGAAAGACTAGTTTTTAAAATTTTCCAATTCATTGTCGAGAGGTACTTTTGCGAAATAAAATAAAAATGTCAAAGAAATGTTAAATTACTTGGAAGTTTCTAAACACTCTCAATTTCTGGACTTATTTCTAGACTGATAAACGGTTTAGGGATCAAGCACTAGGAGGCAGACCACATTTTAAGTAGCACTATACTAGAGTATACACGATTTCTTCCAAGGACCACTTCGCTTGGAGGCTTATGACTTTCTGAGATGTCCTTTTTGAGTATAGGTTCCATTTACATTGATCATAAATCCTGATTTTCAGAATTATCCTAATTTCAATGGTTTGTTCTAAGTTGCCTCACAAACCATTAAAATGTCCCTGCTATTTTGCTATCTAGACTACCACTGTTCAGTAGAACCTTCTGTGATGATAGAAATATTCTACAAAATATTGTTCTATTAAATAATCTGTTATCTAATATAGGCATATCTCAGAAATATTGTGGATTCAGTTGCAGACCACCACAATACAGTGAATATTGCAGTAAAGTGAGTCACAAATAAGCAGTGTACATACCTAAATTGAAAACTACTTTATTGCTAAAATAAAAGTGCTAACCATCATCTGAGCCTTCAGCAAGTTGTGATCATTTTGCCAGTGGAGGGTCTTGCCTCTATGTTGACGGCTGCTGACTGATCAGGATGGTGGTTGCTGAAGGTTGGGGTGGCTGTGACAGTTTCTTTTCTTTTCTTCCTTTTTCTTTTTGCCAAAAATGCATTTTTTATTTTAAAAATTCTTGCTTTTAATGTCCTCAAACAACCAATGCAACCAAGTGGCATTCTGAACCTCAGACTGCCAAGGAGTGACTAAGATGCAGCTGAAATAATTGTGTTGTAAGATAATTTATGCTTATTATTTATTTTTAAAAATTCAGCTTTATATACGAAAAAAGATGTTTCAGTTCCTTCCTAAATTTAGTACAAAATGCAGTGTATAGAAATATTATATCTATTCCTTGTTCCTGAATGTTACTTTCACATAATTAATAGATTCTCCAAATTACTTTGCGTTACAAAATCACTTGAAGTAGAATTAAGGATCGGACAGATATATAAATTACATTATAAAATTAATTTAGAACTATATAAAATAAATCATCTTTGTCCAGGAGTTGTACAAAATGAAGGAAATATTATATGTAGTTTAATATATATGTAGTAAATATAAATCATATGCTGTGTGGAGTTCTAGACAAATGTGTTTCCTAGGCAATTTCTTAAAATAAAACAACAATGGGGCTTCCCTGGTGGTGCAGTGGCTGAGAGTCCGCCTGCCGATGCAGGGGACACAGGTTCGTGCCCTGGTCCAGGAAGATCCCACATGCCGCAGAGCGGCTAGGCCCGTGAGCCATGGCCGCTGAGCCTGTGCGTCTGGAGCCTGTGCTCCGCAATGGGAGAGGCCACAACAGTGAGAGGCCCGTGTACCGCAAAAAAACCCCAAAAAACAATGAAGTTTGCCACATTGATTGACTGACTCTTCCTTTCACAAGTTATTTCTCTGTAACATGCAATGCTGTTTGATATCATCTTACCTACAGTAAGTTCTTTCAGAATTGGAGTCAATCCTTTCAAACCTGGCTGCTGCTTTATCAATTAAGTTTATGTAACATTCTAAATTCTTTGTTGTCATTTCAGCAATATTCACAGCATCTTCTCCAGGAGTATATTCCATCTCAGGAAATCACTGTCTTTGCTCATCTGTAAGCAACTCCTCATCCGTTCAAGTTTTACCATGAATCGTAGCAATTCAGTCCCATCTTCAGGCTCTACTTCTAATTCTAGTTCTTTGGCTGTTTGCACCACATCTGCAGTTACTTCCTCTACTGAAGTCTTGAACCCCTCAAAGTCATCCATGAGGGTTGGAATCAACTCTTTCCAAACTCCTGTTAATGTTGATTTTTTTTTTACCTCTCTCCATGAATCACAGATGTTCTTAATGGCATCCAGAATGGTGAATCCTTTCCAGAAGGTTTTCAATTTGCTTTGCCCAGATCCATCAAAGGAATCACTACGTGTGGCCTTATGAAAAGTATTTCTTAAATAGTAAGATTTGAAAGTTGAAATTACTCCTTGATCCGTAGGCTGCAGAAGGGATGTTGTGTTAGAAGGAGTGGAAACATTAATCTCACTGTACATCTCCGTCAGAGCTCTTGGGTGGTGACCAGGTGCATTGTCAGTGAGTAGTAATACTTTGAAAGGAATCTTTTTTTCTGAGCAATGTGTCTCAACAGTAGGCTTAAAATATTCAGTAAACCATGTTGTAAGCAGACGCTCTGTCATCCAGGCTTTGTTGTTCCATTTATAGAACACAGGCAGAGCCCTAGGATTTTCGGAATGGTAAATGAGCATTAGCTCCAACTTAAAGTCACCAGCTGCATTAGCCCCTAACAAGGGAGTCAGCCTGTCCTTTGAAGCCAGGCATTAACCTCTCCTCTCTAGCTGTGAAAGTCCTAGATGGCACCTTCTTCCAATGTAAGGCTGTTTCATCTATATTGAAAATCTGTTGTTTGGTGTAGCCACCTTCATTAATTATCTTAACTAGATCTGGACAACTTGCTGCAGCTTCTACATCAGCACTTGCTGCTTCACCTTACACTTTTATGTTATGGAAGTGGCTTCTTTCCTTAAACCTCAGGAACCAAGCTCTGCTAGCTTCAGACTTTCGCAGCTTTCTCACCTCTCTCAGCAGCCTTCATAGAATTGAAGAGAGTTAGCACTTTCCTCTGGATTAGGCTTTGATTTAAGGGAATGTTATGGCTGGTTTGATCTTCTATCCAGACCACTTAAACTTTTTTTCACATTAGCAATAAGACTGTTTCTCTTCTCTTTCTAAAGTTCCTTGCAGTAGCACTTTTAATTTCCTTCAAGGACTTTTTCTTTGCATTCACATCTTGGCTAACTGTTTGGTACAAGAGGCCTAGCTTTTGGCCTCTCTCAGCTTTTGACATGCCTTTCTAGCTTTTGATTTAAAGTGAGAGATGTACAACTCTTCCTTTCACTTTAACAGTTAAATAACCCATTGTAGGGTTATTAATTGGCCTCATTTCCGTATTGTTGTGTCTCAGGAAATAGGGAGGCCTGAGAAGAGGGAGAGAGATGGGAACGGCCGGTTGGTGGAGCAGTCAGAGCACACATATTTATTAAGTTCTCTGTCTTTTATGGGCATGGTTTGTGGTGCCCCCAAACAATTATAGTAGTAACATCAAAGATCACTGATCACAGATCATCATAACACATATAATAACGATGAAAAAGTTTGAAATGTTGCAAGAATTATGAAAATGTGACACAGACATGAAGTGAGCAAATGCTGTTGGAAAAATGGCTCCAGTAGACTTGCTCAACATAGGGTTGCTGCAGACCTTCAGTTTGTGAAAAGTACAATATCTGTGAAGTACAAGTCGAAGCACAATGAAACAAGGTATACCTATACACTAGTCATTAGCCACGTGGTTATTGATCACCTGAAATGTGATCAGTAGTCACATGCGGCTAATGATCAGTATAGTCACACAATAGCTAGTGTGACTAGGAACTGAATTTTTAATTATTTTAAATTTAAGTAGCCACGTGTGTATTGGACAACTCAAGTCCAGCTTATATCTCCCACACAGCTTTCATACTTGGAAGTAGAATAGAAATCTTATCAGACCACCTGTTTGGATCACTGTTTCCATAGCCCAGAGTTTTTTAGTACTTGTAGAATATAAGCAGTTTCAGAGTGAATTTGTAGGAGGAGAGAAATTGGAGGAAAGGGAATAAGAGATAAGCAGAGGAACTGTTCTTTTTTTCAAGTAACTTTTTTTCTAGAACGTAGTGTTCTAGACCCAAATCATGAAATTGCAACTGGCTGCGTTGTCAGTAAGAGTTGCTTTGTTCGGAGTCCTGTGTTTAACAGTTCTGTATCACCAGAGATGATTTGCAACCTAGTATTGGCTTGACCAGAGGTTAGTGATATGATTAAATTTGTATTTATGGAACAGCCAGAGCAGCACAATTATGTCCACCTCATCCTGGGGTCCTGGGTTCCAGTATAGCCTCCTCCTGTGTAATTTGGTCATCTGTCTTTAAGTTTTACAGTTGTCCAGGCACAGATTTTATTCGGTTAGATATGGTGCAAATAGTGGAGGTTAACAGGTGATATGAAGAAACCTCTTCTTCATCCTAGTATCCTAAAAGGGGCAATGAGAGAGACCCACTCTCTGTCACCTCATTGCATGGAGTTTGTGTTTGCTTGATCCAGCTTAAGGCCCTCATTGCATCATGGTTTCTCCTCAGTAGAATCTGCTGCATACCAGTGGATATGATAAAGAGAGAGAATGTGTGAGAGGAGTGAGCCGTAGTGTTTGTGACAGATTTTTTTTTTTTAATTTTTATTTATTTATTTATTTATTTTTGGCTGTGTTGGGCCTTCGTTTCTGTGTGAGGGCTTTCTCTAGTTGCGGCGGGAGGGGGCCACTCTTCATCTCTGTGCACAGACCTCTCTCTCTCGTGGCCTCTCTTGTTGCGGAGCACAGGCTCCAGACGCGCAGGCTCAGTAGTTGTGGCTCACGGGGCTAGTTGCTCCGCGGCATGTGGTATCTTCCCAGACCAGAGCTCGAACCCGTGTCCCCTGCATTAGCAGGCAGATTCTCAACCACTGCGCCACCAGGGAAGCCCCCAGATTTTTTTTTTTAACTGTCACAATCTGACCATCTCCTCTTCATATTTTAGATATATGGCTTCAGCATATTATAAATTTGAGGGTATCGAATTTCTGCTGTTCTTCCTTGGCTAACTTTTGCATGACTGCTTATATATTTCACTTTTCAGCTCCACTAGTATACTGTACACATTAGGCAGTACACAGAAACTTCAAGAAATGTGCCCCCCCTCAACCATCTTCCCTCTCTCCCCCTGCCCAAGAAAAAGACCTGTCTGTTCATGTTTCCAGCTCAAGTCTCAGTAAATAGAATCCTGTTGGTTTAGGATAATGGGAAGTGACAGGGCAAAGAATGGCACTGGCATTTATGGACATTTTTTACACAAGAGACTGTAAATTGTCCCCTCCAACTCTTTCGACTATTTGAGGATAGAATGGCATGCCTTTTCTCCTATAAGCTTCATAGTGACAGTGGGCTGAGAAACCTCCCAGCCCCTCAAACAAAACAAAACCCAGATAAATAACCTCTGCCTGGTTGGTTCTGATTGATCACCAGCTAAGTTTTCAGTCTTGTGCTTAACTGGTTGTTTTTTTTTCTCTGTCAGTTTTCCATGCCTCCCAAGAGAAGTAGCGTTTGGGTCAGTCCTCTTGGTGAAGGACTTGGCCTGGCACATAAGAAATTCATCTCTAAAAGGAATGGGTAAGGGAAATAGATGGGAAGCCAGCTCAGTTAATATATGATGGTCATAGGACATTAGTTTTGGTAGAAATTAGGTCTGGGCTTAGAGATGTATTGTTAACTGATGTAGCTAATTTGCATGGATTGTTTTTTTCATTTGTTTATTTTCAAACATTGACACATTTGGGAAAGTGAAACTTGATACTTGAGGAAGTTACAGGAAATCCAGCTAGCTAAGTATTACAAAGAAACACAAACGAAAACACCAGGCCCAGGCACTAAGCAGAAAACTGGAGTGTGGTTTATACTTTTCTCCCTTCCCGAGAATGTGAGGGGCATGTGTTACTGCTTCTTGATTCTTGATTAGTAGTAGTAAATGTTGACATTAGTACATCTTCCTTACTTCTCTACTAGGATATTACTGAGTTTTCCGTACTTGTAGTTCTTCATATAGGTAACTGTCCTAATGAGTTATCTTAAGGGGCCTGTAAACCCTAAAGGCTACGTTTTCCATGTTCATGCTTTTTGCCAGTTTTCTTCCCTGATGAATGTTCTGTGATACACAGTGTTAGAATATATTGATAAAAACGAATTAAATATTCCTCCACTGACTATCTTCTTATTGCTGAGGCTGGTAACTAAAAGAGTCTTGGGTGGCTGCAGTGATTAGTTTCATGAACCTTTCATATAATTGTATATTTTTGCTCACCATTTGTTGGGGATGGACCACTTCAGAGTGAGAGAGACATTGGACCTATTGCTTTTGAGGAGCTTGTCGCTGAAATGTGTTGAGATATCAAAGAGGAAACTGGGACAAAGAGTCAGTTCGAAGCACAGGAGGGCACAAGTGTCTTCTGTCATAACGGGTCCCCAACCTTTTTGGCACCAGGGACCGGTTTCGTGGAAGACAATTTTTCCACGGCCGAGGGGGGTGTGCGTGGGGGGAGGGTGGGGGTGGTTCAGGGGGTGATGGGAGTGATGGGGAGCGGCAGATAAAGCTTTGCTCGCTAGCCCGCCGCTCACCTCCTGCTGTGCGGCCCAGTTCCTGACAGGCCGTGGACCGGTACTGGTCCGTGGTCCAGGGATTGGGGACCCCTGTTGTAGCACACAAATTTCATTATGGCTTGTCTCCATTCACTGTCTTCTGGAAGGCCTATTTGTTTCTATCCAGATTCCCTTCCACCATCTGAAATAAATGAAGAATGTTTCTTCCCTTCAGCAGTGGGTTTTGGTACAGAGGTTAGTCAGTGGGATATGGAAAGAAGGAAGTTCACACTATAGATTTACTTTCTGTTTTTAAAATTATTTATTTAATTCATTTTTGGCTGTGTTGGGTCTTTGTTGCTGCGTGCGGGCTTTGAGCGGGGGCTACTCTGTTGTGTTGCGCGGGCTTCTCATTGCGGTGGCTTCTTTTGTTGTGGAGCATGGGCTCTAGGCGTGCGGGCTTCAGTAGTTGCAGTGTGCAGGCTCAGTAGTTGTGGCTCGCGTGCTCTAGAGCGCAGGCTCAGCAGTTGTGGCGCACGGGCCTAGTTGCTCCATGGCATGTGGGATCTTCCCGGACCAGGGCTCGAACCCGTGTCCCCTGCACTGGCAGGCAGATTCTTAACCACTGCGCCTCCAGGGAAGCCCCCACAGTATAGATTTAGAAGTTGAGGGAATTCCCTAGTGGCCTAGTCATTAGGACTCTGAGCTTCCACTGCCGGGGGGGCCCGGGTTCAGTCTCTGGTCAGGGAACTAAGATCCTGCAAGCTGCGTGGCATGGCCACAAAAAAAAATTTGGTCACCAGCCTTCTCAGAGGGTCTATAATTGGGACTTGTTAACTAGTTTAGGCATGTATATACGAACCTGTTCCAAAGGAAGAACTGTGGGACTGTGCCTAGGACATTGTCAACGTGGAACTGTAAGGACCTGAGGAACCATAAGCTATGGTGAGGAGTTTGGTAGAATATTTTTTAAAGAGGTAGGAGATTTAGATCCCAGGAAAAGTAGCATGCTGAGTAGGTTTGGGTTCTTTCCAACCACATATATTCAAGCAGCGGTACTTAGGCCAAGGGCAACACTTAATTCTCTATTTCCTTTTCTCATGGTGCCCCATGAGACCAAGAAAATTGCAGGTAGTAGGATTGCAGATGGAAAAAACTTCAGTGTAGATCCTCTCAGTCATCGTATTTCATTGATAAAGGGCTTTGGGGGGAAATTTCCCTCCCCTCCTCCTTCATCCTAGATTGTCATTTTCCCCAAAAATGCTTCTTCCACTTGAAAAATTGTATTATTTTAACTTACATTAACCAACAAGAAAAGACGATAAGAACAGGTTATATAGTACATAGAGATGGCAGTTGAGAGTGGCTATTAGAGAAGATGAATTTCAGAAAAGCCAAGACCCAACTCCACATAGTCCTCAGCATTTCTGAGAGCATTTTAGGACCCAACTAAGGTCTAACCAGTCCTTTAAATCCCCTTCTTAATTCATAATAATTTGAAAATAAATATTAGGCTTTTTTTTTCTTCTACATCCTCCTCTAAGATAAAAACACATACACTGCTGTTTCTGTACCCATCCATTGGAACAAACCTTGAGGGAGTGGTGAAGGAGCTGTTTAAAGAGGAAACAAGGGCTTCCCTGGTGGCGCAGTGGTTGAGAGTCCGCCTGCCGATGCAGGGGACAAGGGTTCGTGCCCCGATCCGGGAAGATCCCACATGCCGCGGAGCGGCTGGGCCCGTGAGCCATGGCCGCTGAGCCTGCGCATCCGGAGCCTGTGCTCCGCAATGGGGGAGGCCACGACAGTGAGAGGCCTGCGTACCGGAAAAAAAAAAAAAAAAAAAAAAAAGAGGAAACAATAGGGAAAGCTCTCTGACCTCAGTTTATCCCTTCATCTGGTTCTTCATTTGTCCCTGCTGAGGAACAGAACTTGTCTTTTGTCTGTAACACAAATACATCTTTACCTCCCTCCCTTCCCACTCCCCCCTCCCCCACCCGCTCTTCTCACTCCCTTCTATTATGATTCCAATCAATGATGTCATTATGTGTGCCATTCAAATGCTGTTGAACCACTTGGCTATAGGAATTTGGAAGAGCAAAGAGGCAGAATGGAATTTTTCTCTCCTGCCCAGGGCTGTTGAAAATGGATTCTAATTTTAACTAGAGAAATAGGAATCAGGTTTTTCTTTGCTCAACTTCTACCCTCCCTCTATACCCTAAACCTGAAACACATACTTTTTACCTGGCCATGGTTGAGAAAAAAGTTGGACAAGAAATGTTAGGAATATAAATTAACCACTTCAGAGGAAAAACTTTAAAAATTGGGGGAAGTAAGATAAAATTTTTGGTGCTATATCAGCATTTGTGGCTGGTGTTTTGCCCTGTTCACTGTAAATTGGATTTTTGAGAAGTTTGTGATGGAGGGTTTATACTTCCCTAAGGTACGTGGTTGAGACCACTAGGATCTTGTACCACTTCATTTTATTTTTCTCTCTCTGATTTCATTCATTGAGTTTGAACCTAAAGAACTAGAGGCACAAAAGTTTGTAGTAAGAAAAAAAACTTACTCTCTTTTCTGTTTCCTCTGCTTGATACCCCGCCCCCACTAATGTCTTTGCATTCCTTCTTATAACGTGTCAGAATTGATGACTTCGATAAAAAACAAGTTTTATGCCTCTCTGTGGTCCCCCTTAGTCTTTGCCCCAAGAGTAAACATACCCTGGAAAAGGAGGGGAATACTGCATTCTGTTAAGTCTGTTTTACTTTTAAATACCTTCAGCTGTTTTTGCCAGCCAAGTTCTTCGGGTGGGGTCATTCTCTGAGTGCCAGTTTTTATTTTTTTAAAAAAAATTTTTGGCTGTGCTGCACGGCATGTGGGATCTTAGTTCCCCAACCGGGGATTGAACCTGTGCCCCCTGCATTGGAAGCATGGAGGCTTAACCACTGGACTGCCAGGATAGTCCCTGAGTGCCAGTTTTTAAAAAAGTGCCACTCTTAGACTCTTAGCATGTAAGGTTTTTAAAACCCACCTGTAAATCATATCTGATTGTATATCTAGTTGTATGTCTAATTTTGAGGTGACAGGTAGCTAGCTGGCTCTCTAAACAGAGCAATATCTGTCTGATCACTCCGCATACTCTCCCTAGCTGTAGTGAAATGTGAGCTAACCCTCTGAATCCAAGTCTGTCCATCCTTCAAATCTGTATGGGAGGAAAAAGTGTGGGGTGTTCTTTTGTTGTTTTTTTGGTTTGTGTTTGTTATTAATTTTTTGGGGGGTATGAAATTTAGGTGTTCAAACGTTCCTCATGATGTGAGCAGTAGCAGTATAGGAATGTTTAAGATGTATTTTAATACTTGAGAGACTAATACTTGAGTAATACTGTTTGTTAGGCTGACACTGATAAGGAGAGGTAACATTTTAAAGAATACATATGGGTTTGGTTCAAGTAAGGTTTAATAATAACATGATAGTTCACCCTCTTATGTACTCAATAAAATAGTAAAGTTGCTTTTTACGCCTGAAAGCTGAAACAGGTCAAATAAAATCCTATAGATTTTGAAGTTGCAAATGGGAATGAGACAGGGCATCAGATCATGAGATGTTTTATAGGAAGATACTTGGTAGTGATTTTTGCAAACTAGCAAAATCCCTGTTTTTAATAAAGTCTGAGGCCCCTTGTTAAGATCTAGAAAACGTTAACTCCTTTCCTCCCTTCCTTTTCCTTTGCTATTCTTTTCTCATATTTTTAAAGATAGTATTTTAATCCATTTTTACCTTCTCATCCCCAGAGCAGATTGTTAGGACGGATATAGAAATGTATTTTCAGAGGGTTCCACATTTGGATTTTATATCACATATTGAATCTTTAAATCCCTAGCAATGAAGATACCTTATTGAGAAGGAGATTATATTTGAAATGCTTGGTGTCTGGATGTTAGAAAGTATTTATTGGGTGAAGAGTTTATTTAGGTAGAGTAGAGGGGGGCAGTTTCAGAATTTTCACTGTCATGCTCATCTTGGGTATGAAATGTTTCAGGAGGAAGAGCAACTGGAAATGAACGAGCAGACTCATGAGATGAGAGGTTTTATATGATGGACCTGTTTAGTGCTCTATATGTACAAGTAAAACACATGAGCCTTAAGACAAAAGCCGTCTGTTCCTCTGTCTGTTCTCCACTTTATTGATACTCTCCCTCTTTCTCTATATCAGTTCAACAGAGAAAAAAAATACCTTTGTGTGCTTGAACCTGGTTGCCTCTCTCTTTTCCCCACGTATCTGAGGTGTTCCCAGATCTTGCTTGGGCATGTTCTTCCTGTATTGAACTCCCCTGGTGAAAGAGTTTCTGTTCCTCTATTTGAATTCTAGGAAGGCAGCAAGACCAGGTGTGCCTTAGAGCCAGCTGTGATTCCTTAATAGCTTTCTTTTCCCCTTCACATTCCTGCAGCTGAGATAACCTGTTTGTAGGAAGCATAAGCTTTTTTGGAAGGCCCCTAGTGCTTTGGGGGGAAAGTTGGAGTGGAGTAGCAGCCTATTGGATTTTTGTGAGAGTTTTTTTGTTGTGGGGGTGGGGTGGGGGTTTGTTTGTTTGTTTTGGTTTTTTGGTCTAAACTGTCTCGAAGCTATTTGCAATTATTCTCAACTGTTGCTGCACATAAGGGTCACCAGGGGTCCCTTACAGTTCTCTAGGCTCTTGCTTTTGAGATTCAGATTTATTAGGTTGGGGCGAAGCCAGAAATCTGCATTTTAAAATGTCAGGCGAAAAGAATCTGCTTTCCTAGCACTCATTGTAAATTTCTGAATGCTCAGGTAACTGTTGTCCTTCATTCTCTGTATATTTTGGCTAAGACAGAATTCACCTCCCCTCAGAAGGTTTTAGCTTCCCTCTATTGACTTGACATTTCTGCCAAGCTCTGCATCGCTTATCCTTAAAAGCAGCAGCTTCCTGATGTTTAAGGGAGGGAGGTGGGGACTTTTTAATAGAAACTTGGTTTCCAGGGGTCTCAAGTGTGAAGCCTTCATTTCCTCCACCTTCCTTGCTTTGTCCTACAGTCAGCTAGAGCAAGACCGAGACGACCTCCTCCGGGGTTGGACAAGAGTGGGGGTTGGGGAAGAAGCTTGATTTGGACAAGAGAGAAGAAGTGATGGGAGCTAGTGACTCAGAAGAGTGTTTGGTTTTGAGCTGACTGTGTACTGGGGCTTCAAATACTGTAAAGATAGGAGGAGATACAGTTCCTGGTAGTCTCTAATTCTGGTGTTGCTTTACAGTTCCTGGCATCCTTCTGGCTCTAGAAGGTTGAATCTGATCTCAACAGTTAAAAGGATTGTTGAGAGTAGGTAAGATTGTTGTACTCGGAGGTGTGTTATGTGTATATGTGTGGCGGTATTAGAGTATCTCTTTACTCTGTGTGTGCTAAGATGATGGACTAGACCCTCTGCTAGTCCAGTCCTTCACCTTTAGTCCTGCTTAGGCTCTGTGCATTGGTCTTTAGGACCACCTCGTGTTCTGTGGTCTGGCTGGCATAAATGCTGAGGAATAAACATGTTCAAATGAATTTCAGAAACTGGGGCAGGGAGGTGACAGCTGTGTGTTTAAGCATTAAAGTGTTTCTGAGAGAAAAACCATCAGTTGCTGTCATTCACCCTGAGAGTATGAAATTAGAAGCCCACTCACCCTGGAGTGTTTCATAACCTTTACCTCTGGGAAGTCAAGGCCATGTCATTATTAATCTACCATTGCCTGAAAGCCCCCAGGCACTGCTTTTCATCCTGCCATCAGTCACGTGGCAGTGAAAGTCAGGAAAGTCACCAGAAGGCTCCCTGTCTTCCTTTTTGCCTCACTCTTACCTTACATTCCCTTGGAAAATCAAATTGGCCTGAGAACTATTAACATCTTAGTATGGTAATTCAATTACAAAAGGAGGCAATTATTTGGGTTTTTTTTTTTTTTTGCAAACTGATCATCCGTAGTTCACTATCAGCCTCTCTTCCATCACTCCAGGGAAAAGACTTCTGAGAAAATAACTGTTAAAGTAGGATAAATAAAGTGGCGTGGTTTAGGTCCTGTTGGGAATATATATGAGACTCTTACACATTGAACAGTGTTGGATGTGGGCAATAGCTCAGTCATTAAAACAGCTATAGGAGAAGGGCCAACTCCAACTCAGCAGTACCTAAGCTTCCCTGAAATGTCCCTTTCTACTTGTAAGGATATCTCTGACTGAATTGTTTAGATTGGAATTTCTGCTTCTCATACATAGTGTAAGAAGGAATGATGTGGGTGAGCTCGTTGTACTGACCAGAAAAAATACCTGGCTTGGTTAATTCTTTTGGTCTCCTATAAGAACAGTGAGGATATCTTTTATTTGAATTCAGTAAATACTCTTGCTTTGTGTTTTGGGATTTACTGAGTTCAAATTCCCTACATAAGCCTGGTTACATTTGGGTCACTGTTTTGTTTCTCCTAGTTTATCTCTGTGATCCAGAGTGGCACTGGTAATAAGATTGAAAAAGGTGAATACTTGGGCTTCCCTGGTGGCACAGTAGTTAAGAATCTGCCTGCCAGTGCAAGGGACACGGGTTGGAGCCCTGGCCCGGTAAGATCCCACATGCCCCGGAGCAACTACGCCCGTGCACCACAACTACTGAGCCTGTGCTCAAGAGCCTGCAAGCCACAACTACTGAGCCCACGCACCACAACTACTGAAGCCTGCAAGCCTACAGCCTATGCTCTGCAACAAGAGAAGCCACTGCAATGAGAAGCCCGCGCACCACAACTGGAGAAAGCCCGCACACAGCAACAATGACCCAACAGAGCCAAAAATAAAAACAAATAAATAGGACTTCCCTGGTGGCACAGTGGTTAAGCATCCGCCTGCCAATGCAGGGGGCACGGGTTCGAGCCCTGGTCTGGGAAGATCCCACATACTGCAGAGCAACTAAGCTTGTGTGCCACAACTACTGAGCCTGTGCTCTAAGAGTGCCCATGAGCCATAACTACTGAAGCCCGCGCGCCTAGAGCCCATGCTCCGCAACAAGAGAAGCCATCACATGAGAAGCCCGCACACCACAATGAAGAGTAGCCCCCGCTCGCCACAACTAGAGAAAGCCCGCACACAGCAACAAAGACCCAACGCAGCTGAAAATAAATAAATTTATTTATTTAAAAAAAAAAAAGTGAGTGCTTTAGCACAGCCCATGGGGTGCTAATTAAATCAAAGTAGACTCCTTTTGGCAGAGCAAATAACCCTAGCACACTAAGCTCGAAGCAGTATTCTTTATTGTATTCAGGATAAAATTAGTAAGTTTTGAAAAATGTTCACCTGAATTTGAATCTTGAAGACACAAGTTGGGTTTGGAAGGTAAAGCTGGAACTCCATTTTGGGTAGAGATTTTATTTCATTTATTTTATAAAATTATTTATTTATTTGTTTAGGCTGTACCGGGTCTTAGTTGCGGCACACGGGATCCTTAGTTGTGGCATGCGGGATCTAGTTCCCTGACCAGGGATCGAACCCGGGCCCCCTGCATTGGGAGCATGGAGCCTTACCCACTGGACCACCAAGGAAGTCCCTGGGTAGAGATTTTATCTATGGTGCTCTTTGCTATAAAAAGAGGCAATCACTTTAGAAAGCATCTGTGTGATATTCACGCTGCCACTTGTTGCAGCTGATCTTCCACTTGGGACTTAATTCCTGGCTACAGTGTATATGCCATGGAAACCACTGACAAGAGCCCTTCCTTAATATAAAATTTTGAGCTATAACTTTGTACTTCCATTCCCTCTCCTTTTCCTTCTTGGGGCACTGAGGTTGTTTTGGGTTTTTTTGTTTTTTAAAAAAAATTAATTCCATTGTATTTAGAGAGGAATAAGTTCTTAAAGGACCAGCACCAACCTTGTGACTAACTTTATGTCATCTTGTCTTCTAAGTTTCTACCTCTGGATCTGGGTGTTTGATCTCCATCTCTCTCTCTCTCCCTCTCTCTCTCTCCTCTCTCTCTCTCTCTCTCCATCTCTCTCTCTCCATCTCTCTCTCTCTCTCTCTCTCCATCTCTCTCTCTCTCTCCATCTCTCTCTCTCCATCTCTCTCTCTCCATCTCTCTCTCTCTCTCCATCTCTCTCTCTCCATCTCTCTCTCTCTCCCTCTCTCTCTCTCCATCTCTCTCTCTCCATCTCTCTCTCTCTCTCTCTCCATCTCTCTCTCTCCATCTCTCTCTCTCTCCATCTCTCTCTCTCTCCCTCTCTCTCTCTCCATCTCTCTCTCTCCATCTCTCTCTCTCTCTCTCTCTCTCCATCTCTCTCTCTCCATCTCTCTCTCCCTCTCTCTCCATCTCTCTCTCTCTCTCTCCCCCCCCCCCCCCCCAGCTCCCTAACAGGGATTGAACCACAGGCCTTGGCAGTGAAAGTCCCAAGTCCTAACCACTAGACCACCAGGAAATTCCCTGATCTCCGTCTCTTGATCTCATGTTTCTCTCTCACCTCAATACTTCTGGCCTCTCCTTTCTAATAGAAATATTTTCAAAACCACTTGCCAGGGACAGACCACACATTTTGCTCCAAACTTTATAGCAGTCAGTAGAAACAGGAAAACACAATTGTACTGTTTACAGTGATTTTCAAAAGGTAAAACTAACAAGTTGTTCAGCAAAAGCATAATTATTTGGGGTCTGGGAATCAGAAAGAAAATTTCCCCATGAGTCCTCAATATGCAGTAATGTAATGAACAATGGCACACATCTTTATAGTCATTCAGTTGTGAATTCATAAGCCCTGTGAGGTTAAAGATTTTTGTCTTATTCATCTCTCTATTCCCAATGCCAGAAAACAGTGCCTGACCCAAAGTAGGCTCTCAGTGGTTATTTGAATGACTAGTGGATGAATGGTTTAATTTTATGGTTTCAGTGTTATTGACAGTGTTGATAGAAGCTGATGTTGTGTAATTCAGTGAAGGCAATTCCTCAGGGGCCTTTAGAGTACCTGGAATTGGATCTACAGAGTTAGAGGTCGAATCCTTGCTCAGTTCCCTTGGACATTACCTTATATAGATATCTGTTTTTGTAGTCATTAATTGTTAGGGATGTTGATATCAGTTAAAGCCTGACGGCATAGTTTGTTTTTTTTTAGGGTCCCAAAAAGAGAAGGTGGTTAATAGTACCTGATGGAGAAGACTGTGGTTTTGCTGAGTTACTGTTCTGCTACACTTTAACCTTAAATCTGATCCTCTTTCCAAATATCATTTGCCTTGCAACTGAAGGGAATTTCCTTGTTGCCTTGGTAATGTCTGTTTCTTGACAACTTTTTTTTTTTCTTGACAACTTTTGATGACTTCACTTGTAGTGTAGAAGAAGAATGAATGGCATTGTTAGTTTCAAAATTCTGTTGATGGTCTCAGACTTTGTTTCAAGGACCAGAAGGAAGCAATAGAAATAATGGCTAACGTTTATTGAATACTTATATGATAGTTCCTATGTACTAAGCACTTTCATACATGTAATTTGTATCTTGGGGCAACCTGGAATGTCTCCGTCTTTTCTTTCAGCAGGTATCATTTTCTTTATATTGTCCAAGAATGTGCCAAAAGTGAAAGGGAAACAAGAAAAAAAGTGAATTTTGAAAAGTTGAAGATGTCTTCTGAAAGGTTCAGTTAGGAACTATCTTATTCCATGATGGAAAATACAGTGATAGTGATTCATGGGGGCATTTGGCTTTATTAAATATATATCATGCTTTCTCCCCTGTGCTTCTTTAGTAGGTTTTTTGTTTTTTTTTTTTGCGGTACGCGGGCCTCTCACTGTTGTGGCCTCTCCCGTCGCGGAGCACGGGCTTCGGACGTGCAGGCTCAGCAGCCATGGCTCACGGGCCCGGCTGCTACGCGGCGTGTGGGATCTTCCCGGACCGGGGCACGAGCCCATGTCCCCTGCATCGGCAGGCGGACTCTCAACCACTGCGCCACCAGGGAAGCCCTGCTCTGTGCTTCTTATATGACCTCTCTCCTCTTTTACACAGTTCTCTTTCTTGTTTTTATCACCAAACTTCTGAAAAGAAAAACAAGGCAGTTATTGGGAGACAGGAGTGAGGATCATGTATGCTGAAGTTGTTGGCGTCGGTCAGTTAGTTGGCTTGCTCTTTAAGTCTTGAGTGGGAGAATGAGGGAAGTGAAGTACATGGATCAATCTGAATATCCAGTGCCTGTGTTTAGTCAGTGAGGACAGGTTTCTCTTCTGATTTTGGATGCAAGTGGTGTGTTTTGAAGAGTTTTCACTTGATAGCAAATAAGGGCGTTTCAGATTCCAGCACTACTCTTCCCACACGGGAGCAACCCTGGGAAGAAAAAAGATTTGTTAGTGGTTGAGGGTTTGTGGGAGGGAAGTGGGGGAGGGATGAAGAAGGGAAAGGTTTGCAAATGCATACGGCACTGAGCTAGAGGGGTCAGTGCTGCCTGCAGATGCACAACCCCATTTGTGCACTTGAGCATGGCCTGGGGGAGCATTGGCCTGATGAATGCAGAGGGAGATGCATTTTGATCGAGGTAATTTCCTTCAGATGGGTCTCACCATCCCATGAATCAAAACCTGTCAGCAAGGAGCTAAAGATGGAGTGAAGTTTATTGTACGTTTGTTTCCATGCGACACCGTCACGCTAGAAGGGTCAAGTGAGAGAGATCATTAGAACTGTGTTGATTTACTGGGCCTGTTGTGCACTTTCCCTGCAGGGCAAGGAGGAAAGAGGCTTTAGGAGGGGAGCTGAGGGGCACTGGGTAGGAGAGAAGGGCAGGCATGCACAAAATAAATAAAACCCTCGCTGGTCTCTGCGGGTGAGGGGTGGGCAGGCTCTTCATAGGGGGTGGGAGGTGGGGGCATCTGTATTGTTTTTTTTCCCCCTAGAGCCCCTGGTATATTTGGAGCAGATGCTCTGCCTAGATCTCCAGGAGAAGGCACCAGAGGATTAAAAAAGGAATCTCAAGGGGAAATCTCTGATACTAGCCTTAGTGGCTAGAGAAATATATCCATCTGACCCCGCCCCTTCTTTTCCTCCCTCGTTCTTTCCTCACCTTTGAGCTCAAAAAGAAACACAGGAGATTTAATTTAGAAGTCAAACTCCCCATTTTGGGATACAGTGAAGTAGAGAACCAGAGGAAAGGCTGTCCCACACATTCCAAATGGATGTAGGCTTTGTGATGAGATTTGTGAAGGGAATGGCCCCAAGATTTGTGCAGAGAGAGTAGATAGGTTTCAGCAGTAACATCTCCCTCTGTGATGTGAATGTGCTGAAGTATCCCTAGCGCTGAATTGAATGAAAAAAGTAAATAGTGGTAGTTAAGCAAGATTCGATCTAGTCCTGCCTATCTCCAAGAAGGGTAGGTATGATATGCTCCTTTTATTTCCCTTAAAGCTGTTTCCTCCTTGGCCTGGAGGCTTAATGAAATGGAGAATTTTCCATCTAGAATGTTCTATAGAGGTTCTTATTTTGAAATCTCCATTTATATCCCTTATTCATTTTTTATCTTAGTGGTGGTAGACAAAATCAAGAAAAGCTTCCTAGTGACTTTGGTAAGGAAAAATATAGTGAGGCCTGTGTTCATTGGAAACCCTAATTCTTTTCATACAGTTCAACAGATGGAATAGCCAATTAGCCAAAGTTAGAAACAAATTGAGTTGAGAAAATCTTTAGTATGAGACTACTAATTGGAGCCCTAGTTAGTTATGAAGTAGAGGCATATGGTATGGTAGAAAGGGGGTAGGATCCTTGCATTGACCCAGTCATTTGAGTGATGTAGAAGTTGTTGAAGTAGTTTACAACTACTTTTTTTTTTAATTTAATTAATTAATTTCTTTTTGGCTGCGTCGGGTTTTCATTGCTGCGTGCGGGCTTTCTCTAGTTGCGACAAGTGGTGGCTTCTCTTGCTGCGGAGCACAGGCTCTAGGCACGCGGGCTTCAGTAGTTGTGGTTCGCAGGCTCTAGAGCGCAGGCTCAGTAGTTGTGGCGCACGGGCTTAGTTGCCCCGCGGCATGTGGGATCTTCCTGGACCAGGGCTCGAACCTGTGTCCCCTGCATTGGCAGGTGGATTCTTAACCACTGCGCCACCAGGGAAGCCCTACAACTACTTTTAGCTAAGGATCCTAGTGATCCTTCTTCCCTTGGAAATTAAGCACTACTTCCATTCTGCTACTCTTCTTCCAAAGAAGTGCTTATGTAAGATACCTAAGGTTTTGGTAAAGTTAAGAAAGTGGGTTCTCGAGTAAAATGTCTTGGGTTCCATTTCTGGCTCTGCCACTTAACTATTTGTGAGACTTGGGCAAGTTACTTACTCTCTCAAAGCCTCAGTTTTCTTATCTATAAAATGACCTGCTACGTATGTCATGGTACCTGATATGTTTAAGATGGTTAAAACAACTAAATGAGATACTGAATGTAATGAACTTCATATAGTACCTGGCACATAGTAAGCACCCAAATGTTAGTGGCTATAATATAATCATTATTATTTTAATTTATGATTATTAAAGACAGGAATACTCTTTTCCTTTGGAACCTGGCTCAGTGTTTTACAGTAGTTTAGATTACATTAATTATGCACCTACTATGGATTTGCTGATGGTTATAATGAAAAAGGCAGAAAAAGTATGTAGGCAGTATTCTATTCTAGTAATACACTGTGATTAAGGGATAACTTGTGTGTAGGATTCTTCAGTCCTTCAATAGCCACCAACCTTTCTTAGCTTCTTTCTTACTTGCTAGAAGGCAGGTGGCGCAAAAGTGAGAAAATGAACATTTCTCAAGCTGAAAGAGCCAAAGTAAGACTGAGAAAGTACTCCTGACTACTGTGTTCAGAGAGCTGCGCTAGCTAGACAGATTGAACACAGAAGGCTGTATAGCTGCCCTGCTTTTGACCAAGAGGTGGTTCCTGTGGTTGTAGGGACAAAGGCAGCTCCATGGTCGGCGTTGAGAGTAAAGGTATTTTAAAAGTTCTTGCGTCTCTGTAGGCCTCTTGGTTGCCTTTCCTTTTGACTCTGGTTTTTGGGACACTCAGAGACACAACCTGCCTATGTACGTCATGAATATGAACTTCTTGGGTTTTTAAAAAAAAAAATCCAGCTCAGGAGCACCACACGTAAGCTTGCTCAAAAGTTTGTTTAAGCAACTATACCCCAGTTTAAAAAAAAAAAAAAGTTTGTTTCAGCACGTTTGACCTGACCTTATGTTGGTTAACTTTTGTAAATAAAGTCAAAGAAACTGTCCTGGCTCGTGATTAGGGTGTTACGTGTGTATGGAGTAGAGGGTCCCCTGGGATATCTGAGAAGATAGGATCTTTGTCTAGATGTGTCAAGTTCTAGGAAATGCTTTTGGGGGAGAAAAAACACCCAGGAAGCCCACATACTTTTAGATGTTTCTAATCCTAGGGCTGGGCTTTTGATGGCTGGTGACAGGGTATTAGGGGAAGGTGGAAAAGGAGAAAATAAATAACTGTTAAAGTGGGATAAATAAAGTGGCAGGGTTTAGGTCCTGGTGAGAATATAATATATATGAGACTCTGACATTGAACAGTGCTGGATGTGAACAGCAGCTTAGTCTTTAAAATGCTATAGGAGAATGGCCAGCTCCAATTCATAGTATGCTGGAACATTCTCTCCAATTACAGGGCAGACACCATGAGTCTCTTGGATGCTTGGAAAAGGTCCAGAGCATCTCTCTCAGAGAGATGACTGCAGCTGTTTCCTTATTTCAAAATCATTTCAAACTCTTCAGAGCCTTCTATGACTTTGCTGGGTATTCATAACACTTAGCTTTCTTTGTAAGTTCTTCAGAAACACCACTCTGGCCCCCTTCCCCTTCCCTTTTTTAGCAAGAAAATGGAACTTGAAAGCAGTGTTCGACAAATAGTTTGGGTGCCTTCTACCAACCTGCTCTCTGCAGGTATTATTAGTAAAGCCTCAGTTTTCCATATCTCTGAACTACAAAAATTTCTTTAGCACAGAAATTTGTTTTATGGGTGTTTCCTACTGTTTTCTTGACTCTCCTTGTCTTATGAGTATTGAAGCCCTACTTAACATTAAGTTCTTAGTCATTCTAGGGACAATATGCTAGCTTATTCAGTTTCCTGTTTTTTTCTGTGGGTGTGATCCTTAGTTCTTGACACAAGGTTGGCTAGCATATTGTAGCGAATAAGTTATAATTTCATTCCCATTTACCTTGTGAATGGAGGGATAGCTTGTTTCAGCCCTTTTCTTTGTCCCTGAACAGTCTGAGGATGACGAGAAGCTGAAAAAGAGGAAGGAGCGATTTGGGATTGTCACAAGTTCAGCTGGAACAGGAACCACAGAGGATACAGAGGTAAAATATACCTGGAATGCTTCACAGGGCCCTTGAAGGGAAAATGAAGACAAACAAACAGAATGAAGAAACATTGTTATTTCCCTGGCCTACTTCTTAAGTGCCTAAATGACAAGATTTTTGGTCCTTTGCTTGATATCTGTTTTCTGGATAAAGTGGCCCCACTGAATTCCATCAGTATACTTAAGTAATTCACTATTAAGAGCCAGTTAACCTAGTAGGAAAGAGCACAAGATTTGGAATCAATTAAGCTTGGATAAGTGACTGTGCCACTTAGTATTACTATATTTCTTACAAGTTATAGTAATTTTCTGAGCCTCAGTTTCATCATCTGGAAAGTGGAGATAATAAAACCTACCTCGAAGTGGTATTTTAAGCATGAAATGATTCTGTGTAAAATGTCAAGTATTCAGTAAGTAGCAGTGTTTCGGATTATCTGCCAAGCAAATTTCTTACATCATTTAACGAAGGCCATATCCAACCCAGACACAAATATAGTTGTGCGGCATGTGGGATCTTTTAGTTGTGGCATGTGGGCTCTAGTTCCCTGACCAGGGATCGAGCCTGGGCCCCCTGCATTGGGAGCATAGAGTCTTACCCACTGGACCACCAGGGAAGTCCCTGGAAGTGCAGAGTCTTAACCACTGGACCGCCAGGGAAGTCCTCAAATGTGACTTGTTCTTATCACTTTATTTACAGATAGTTTCTCAAAATGAAAGAATGGCTTTTTGTTTGTTTGTTTGCTTCTTTAAGACTTGTGTGCATCTATATCCCAGCATTTTCTGGAGTAACATTCATTGAGACTCTGAGCATTGGCAGACTTCTCAGAGCATTGACAGACAATATTGATTTGCTGGTTTGAGAGTATCTATAATGGAGACCAAGCATTAGCAGAGGTGTACATGAACAGTTGAAACAATGAATGTGTTTAGGGACTTCCCTGGTGGTCCAGTGGTTAAGACTGGAAGCTCCCAAGGCAGGGGGCCTGGGTTCAATCCCTGGTCAGAGAACTAGATCCCACATGCCGCAACAAAGATCCCGCACACGACAGCGAAGATCCCGCCTGCCGCAACCTAGACCCTGTGCAGCCTGTTTAGAATTATAGAAATTTCTTAGGTGGTGAGGAATTTGAAATGTTACTTCTTCCATTTAATCCAAATTTACTTCTTTCCATCTACTTCTAGAGATGGCCTCTGAAACTCTATTACCTGACACACTCAAAATCTTTTAATTATTTATTTATTTTTGGCTGCATTGGGTCTTTGTTGCTGCACGCGGGCTTTCTCTAGTTGCGGCGACCGGGAGCTACTCTTCTTTGCGGTGCGTGGGCTTCTCATTTTGTTGGCTTCTCTTGTTGCGGAGCATGGGCTCTAGGCATGCGGGCTCAGTAGTTGTGGCACACAGGCTTAGTTGCCTCGCGGCATGTGGGGTCTTACCGGGCCAGGGCTCGAACCTGTGTCCCCTGAATTGGCAGGGGGATTCTTAACCACTGCACCACCAGGGAAGCCCTCAAAATCTTATAGTCTCTTTATGAATAAATATCAGAGTCAATCTTGTAATAAACCCTGAAAATTTCAGAATCTGATCAGTTTACATTCTCCACTATGAAAAAACTAAAGGGTTTTATATTCTTCTTTGTGCTACTAATTCAGAATAAAGCATTACCTGTTGTAAGTAAATGTCTGCTTACTTGCTGACTTGCCAGGATGAGCTAGAAGTAAACTTAGGCTTGTTTTAATTCTAGTTAAAATTTCTTCCTCTTTGCCAAGGAAACTGTCATTAGACCAGGCATGCTTACTGAGTTGGTACATTTGACCTCCAAGATAAGGCAGATGAGGATTTTGTTGAGTAGAAAGGAACAGTGGCTTTTATTGGGAGAGTTAGTATATGTAGTATATGTAAGGGAGTAGTAACTTTTGAGGCTGATGGAGTTTATATGAACCAGATGACTTTCATTTGATTCCAAAGAATTGTGTCAGTAATCCAGGTGGAAGTGAGCTTGGCTTGTATGCACTCAGCTTTTCTTTTCTTTTTTGGCCGTGCACAGTGCGGCATGTGGGATCTTAGTTTCCCCAACCAGGGATCAAACCCGTACCCACTGCATTGGAAACGCAGAGTCTTAACCACTGGACCACCAGGGAAGTCCCACTCAGCTTTTCTTTTTAATATAACTTTAACCTCCTCTGTGAATGGAATAAAAAATAAGCCCCCTCTTTTCTGGGGGCAGTGGTTAGAGTGAGGACTCAGTAGTGTTTTATGAGTCACTCCCAGAACAAAAATCTCTTTCTCTCTTTCTCTCCCCCACCCATTTTGTGCCCTCTCTCCCACACTGCCTCCCTTAAGAGATCCATGTTGGGGCCTCCCCACCCCCCATTTATTCCGTTGGCATTGAAGATTTATATGCCTCTTTGTGGATTTGGAGGCCGAAGGAATAGTTGCTGATTGGGCCTAACTGCCCAGAAGGGCATCCCCTTCACCTTCTCCATGAAATAGCATTGGTCAACCTTTTGTCCTTTGAAATTTCCCATCTCCCCATTGACTGGAAGACTTTTCCCAGCCTGTTTAAGGATCCATTGTTTCCAGGCTAACTTGCTGTAAGGCTGAGTGGCCCTTTCTCCTTCAGGAATCTTTCCATTTTCTACCACTATTCTCTTCCTCCTCTCCCTCCCCCACCCCCTACTCCCCACAGTATTCTGCCCTCCTTATTCTCCTTTCCCATCAAACCAGCTCTAACTGGATAACTAGAGAGATTCAGACATTAAATCTCTGGCTGCCAAGCATAAGCCTGGCTTTCCCTCCTTCTTGGACCTTGTGACAGTCCATGTGAGTTTGGATTAAAGCAGCCAGGAACCCAGGCCACTGTTGTCTTGCAATCTAATTTTTTTCTTCTTGCTTCTTCCTTATAGGCAAAGAAGAGGAAAAGAGCAGAGCGCTTTGGGATTGCCTGATGAAAAGCTTTTGATGCTTTCTATTCTCCAGTGGTTTCCATCTCTTCAACTCTTCCTGGTCACATATATACCTAAATGCACAGTCATGTGCCTAGGTCCTGCCTTGCAGTGAGGGAGCATGTACCCCAGGTACATCTGTGAACTCCAGCAGCAGTTTGACTTACTGCAGTTCTAACTTTAAGGTTTTTGTTGTTGTGTTGTTGTTTTTTAATTATTATTTTGCTTGTTAATAAAAAAAATAGAAAAAAGAACAGTGTGTTTTATCAGGTGCTCTTTTGAGTTCTTAGTGCCAGATTAGACCAGATAAGGAGAGCTTCAGGGGCAAATATTATAGCGAATTAGCCATAATGCCTTTATCCTTTAGAAAAGAGAACAAGGAAAAGGACTGAGTATGTCCCTTTAAGCCTGTTTATTTCCTTCTCTCATACTCACAGGCATCCTTTTACTTCTTTATCCTCCATAAAGAGGCCAAGTTTCACCCTGAATCTTTGCTTTAGCAGGTTGACATGACCCACTGGAATAAGATAGGGAAAACACTGTGGGTTTTAGGAGGTGCAAAGGATATAAACACAAGGACTAGTGATTGGTAGTCTGTAATGGAATGGAGTCCAGAGTCCGTCCCTATTCTGGAGTCTGGAAGGGCCCTATTTTCAAGAGTGACTTGTCTGGTTTCAGTCGAAGCCAATATGTGGGATCCTGTTGGTTATGCAGTTCAGGAAAGGAGATTGGCTGGGTACCCCTCAGAGCTAGAAGTATGGGGATGCAGAGTATGACAGGATGTAAGAGGTATTAAGCATTATTACCTACATCATTGGGAACGTAAGCTGTGGACTGGAGGCTTCTATTTTCTAGTCAAGCCTTATGCTAGTTTAGTTTGTCTTCTATTGCAGAAATATACTTTTGCAGTTTTGGTGGCAGTGTTTCTTAGATACTACTAAAATCCATTTTCCTTGCTGAGCCTCCTATTTAGAAAGATTTGGCTCTCCCTAAGCAGGGTTGCTTGTTTGCATTTGAAGTTTCATGTAGATGTGAGACCTGCTACTTAATCTTTTTGGATATGTTGGTATAGGGTTTCTCCTCTTAATCTTTACTTCTGTATATCTTTATAAGGTTGGGTTTTGTTTGGTTTTCTGATAATAAAACTTAAGAGCTTGGCACCGTACCTGAAGACTTTGGTCTCATGATCAGATCCCACATTGCTGTGGTGTAATTCCTCGTTCCCATTTCTACTAACACCTCTGTCTGGTTTTGTAATTAATAGAAAAGTAATGGTTTGATCACCTTCCTAACAAGAATCTCTTTCCACAAAGTCTCTTTGGTTGCTGGAGGACAAGGACCTAAGTTTAGAATGAGGAGATCCAAAGATTGCCCATTTGTCGTGAATTTTGCCCCATTCTGAAACTTTGGAGGAATGAACAAAAAGGAATGCCGGTTAAAGTTCTTCCTCCTATCATCTCTGGCCTATACTGTCTGCCTCCCTTTTCTTCAGGCCCCGATTCTGAGGCTAGCTTTTCCTTTCTCTTACTCTGTCTCTCCGAAAATGGAACCAGAGAGAATTAGTTCAGTTTTGTAGCTTTACAGAGATCATAGATTCAGGAAGGGTTTTCTACCCAAAATAAAAAAGAGGTAAAGGAATAGAGCAGATGCTGGTAATGGAGTGGAACACTAGGTCCTTCAGAAGTTTTCTTCACTTTGTCTCCTTATCCTCTATAATGTTCCAGAAAGGGATTCAGCCTCCCCACCCCCAACCCCTGCCCCCAGGATTCTCTTCCTGAAGCCTAAATCAGTCTTTTCCACACTTAAACTGGCCTTCCCCATATCTTTGACACAGTGTTTCTCAATTTGTGTGGATTTTTTACTAGCCCTTTTCATCCCATCCCAGCAGCTGTTCTTAAGTTGGTCAGAAGTCTCTCACCTCCAACTCCTCTTCCTGTCTCATTGTAATCATTCCACACATACTTTTTGAGTGTGAATAGTTCAGGATGCCTATGTCTTTTTTACTAATTCAGTCTTAAAATAGTTAAGTCCCTTGAACGGCAGAACAGGCATCCAAGCTTGCAGTTCTTTATCTGGGATCCAAGTACCCTTCCTTCCTATCCCCCAGTCTCTTTAGTGTAGCTAATCTGAGATCCAGATGTAGTTAGCTGACTTCAGGCTTCTTTTCCCTGTTCTGAAGCTGTGACATTCTCTGCATACCTGGAAGCTCTTAATGAGGGAGTCTATAAAGATGCGGAGGGAACCAGCTCCGTCAGCTGTAAATCTGCACCTTTTTATGGCTCTCTAGGATCATTCTCTTTTTCTCCACCATCACTCTAAACTGCCCTTCCCCCAACCCCAAATCCTGGGAACTTACTTCTGAAGATACAAGGCTAGAAGCTTCTGTGGGGATGAGGGCTATAAGGAAGGAAGATGTGAATAAGAGCAACACTTCTTGGTGTTGAGTCCTGTTGCCATATCTGACGTGAGAAACAGATCAGGGGGAAGGAAAGACCTTATATAAATAGGTGAGAATAGCTATTTTTCCCTGTTCTCTTTTATAAGGGACTCTGACAGTGTTACTCACCTCTGATTATTGGAATCCACCAAAATCTAATGTCCCCCCTCTCTTGCAACATGTCCACACTCTTCTTGTTTTCCCTTCCAAAGGGACTGAAAAATGTCAGGTTTTACAACTTTGGGGATCCTTTTTGAGCCCAGAGTACTCCCAGCTTTCTCTTTATTTCTTTTCCTTTCTCAGTTGTCCCAGCCTTTAATTTTTCCACCTCTCAGATCACTATTAATAGATTAGAATGAAATATTGTATAGCAACTACTTTGGTGTAATTCCTTGTTCTACCACACTAGCTCAACTGGGTCCAAGACCCTGGGCGAATTACTTAATCATTCTTGACTCTTTTTCTAGACTCTGTGCCAGTAGCACCCCTACTGTGAAAGTTGCCGTGAGAATTGATATTATCATATTTATGTACGGAGCATAATTTTACCATAGTTTGCAGAGTAATCATTCAGTAATTATTGGCTCTTAATTTTACTAGGTGATTTACAATAGAAGTATTTTCTTTTCCTTGAGTAGGTTCCAGCTAGAGGGTATGGGTCTGAGTGGACTAGTTTGCAAGTGTATATGTGTATTGCATACCACATATACAGATGCATTTGGGGGTTCAGAGAGTGGGAAGAGGTAGGAGGAGTCCCAATTGCTCCCTTACCCCCAGCTCACTGGCAGGAAAGCTGACGTTGTGGCTGGGGGCATCGACTTCCCTGCTTCTGCCTCACTACACACCAGAAGCTCTAAGTGCCACTGCCTGCTGGTTCTTAGCTTGGGGCCCCTGACACAGGCAAAGACCGAGTATAGGTCAGCTCCTCATCCATTAGGTTGCAGGATGTTTGGGGATAAACGTCATCTTGCAGTCTCTTCTGTGTGTCCTCTCAATGTAGGAAACAATGAGCAATGGAGGGGGGGAACCTATTTTTAGCTCAGGCCAAAGTTAAGGGTAGATGTAGATAAAGCAGTTCATTGGGGAGAGGATACAATATGTAGCACTTCAGTCCTCCCTCAACTTGTAGTTGGTCTGAGGTGGGGTCAGTCTGCTGACAGAACTGACAGGACAGGGAAAGCATGGTGGCACACTGAACCCACATTGTCCCCCATTCTGGATCAGATTGATGTTACAGGAACTTTCCTGTCTGTTCAGTTATAAAGCAAGATTCTGGATCAGACTGATGTTACAGGAACTTTCCTGTCTGTTCAGTTATAAAGCAAGATTCCTTTGCTACCCCCCACTCTCATGCCCTGGGAAGTGTGCCCTAGGTATATGGGCAACATTTTTATAGTAGGATCAAATACTTAAGATGCTTAACCACTCTTGGTACACTGGAAGTTCAAAGTTGGGTTGGTTTGTGGATTTTGTTGAAATTTTGCTGAGGAAACCTAGGGTCAGGGAACTGCAGGAGAATAGGATAGATATTAGCTGGACCATCTCAAGAGGACTTTTAGATCTGTTCTGTGGAGGCTGGGAGAGGGTTTTGTAGTCTTTGGGACTGGTTTAGGATCAAGCCTCCAGTGAAGCATTGTACTAGGTTCCCTTTCTTTCCCATCCTCTGCCCAACCTCCCTTGGGCTGCATGTCCCAGCCCTCGTCCCAAATGACCCTAGTGTTCATTGCTTCCAAGACCCCCATCTTCTTAGTCCTTGAGCACAAAGTTTCATTCTCCCTCAGATCCTCTGCTTCCTGGTCTCCAAGGTGTAAACATGGCGCTTGATTACGGAGGAGAGCTCATCACTGAATTCTAAACTCTTTGACTGCTTTTATTTTTCTTTTTTCAGGTTCAAGTGCTGGATTGTGTCATGTGACCATCCCAAAACTCAGAGCACCCTATGGCCATCTTTGCCCTCTGTCACATAACTTGAAAACTGCCTGATGGCCTTTTTGCAGTGGTTTCCTCCAGGAAGCCTTGATCTCAGTGAAGAAGTCCTTTCCCGGCATTCCAGTGCCCCTGTCAGCCCCATACTCCTCAGACACCCTTAACAAACAAAGGCAATCACGCACACGGTGTAACAAATACACAAATAATAATTACACTAATTATGATCAGAGGGGCACTGGCCAGGTCCACACACATCATAAGGTGGGAGAGGGGAGTACTAGTTCCCACTAGGTTGCTGGGCTGTGCCCCCAAGCCTCTTTACGCCATGCCTCTTTGGGGGTGAGGAGGACCAGGGGAATGAGACTTCAACTCATAGATTTATGTTCATAAGAGAAAGACCCTCCCCCAAAGGTCTTTATTTGGTGGCATTAAAGGGGCATATTCTAAGTGTTCCCCAAGTCTAATGCCCCAGCTCTCTAGAATTTGTAGAGGGAAGTCACCTGATGCCTATTGCCCAGCCCCCACCCTGTGCCAAGATCAAGAGACACGGGCATTTGCCCTTGGAGGAGGCGTCTTCTGTTCTTCACTTCTCTGTTCCTTTCTTTCCACCAATGGTGTTGATGGTCAGGTGTATCTTGTTCTCCAAGATTGGGGCATAAGGAATGATGAAGAACGGGGCCAGAGAGGAGAGGCTGGGGGTTAGTATAGCTGCTATCTGGGAGGAGGCAAGTTGAAACACTTAACAGCCCTTGCCCGTTCTGGTACCGAAATATCTTCACTTTTTCACTGTGGGAATGGGAATAAGATGCCAAAACTCACCAACATCACCTTTCCAAGGGTGGCCACATACCTTTGCCCCTTCCACCAGCTGGGCCAGGCAGGAAAGTCATGCTCTTGGGAAGAACAAGCCTTCCAGGTCAGCTCTCCAGCTTGGGCTTACTTTAGTTCAGTACTGTTTGCATCAGACCCACAACTGCTGGCTTTACTTAGAGTGACTATTTTGCTGAAGGTTCTTTCTCCCTCCTCTCCTGACATGCTCTAGGCTCTTGCCTGGAGCCAAGAGGTCTGGAGGTGAGATATGGATAGGGTATGGATCAGGAGGTTCTCAGCTCCTTGTCTTCAGGCACTGTCCAGCTGGGAGGCAGAGGGGAACTTGTACTCTGAAGCCTGTGACTCCTCTAAGCCTCACATCTCTTCACCACTACTCTGGTGCCCTGGTTATCTGTCCCACAGCGAGAGGTATTTTATGTCCATAAAGTGCCCGTGGTAAGTGCTCAGAATTCATCTCTTGGCTGTGGCGGGTGCTGCTATTTCTCATTCCATCGAGGGGAAGAAACTGAGGCACAGTGAGTCCAGAGGAGGGTGGGTCAGGATTGTGGGAGGAATGAATAGGCCCAGCTAGTGACCTGGAGTGGCAACCAGTCCCTGCCTGCTTCCTAGCTTTCCAAACCAGGGAGTCTCCATCCTTCCCAACCTCTGCCCTAACTGGCCTTGTCAGGTGCTTTTCCCCACTTGTATTCTCCCCTCCCTGCTGCCAGGTACTGCTAGATTCCAAAAATAAAAGATAAAAATAATTATAGACACTCTGCTCCTTTGTTCTACCCCCTTCCACCCTGAGCTTTGGGGTTGGGGGACTAAAATGTCCCCCTTCCAGAATCCCTTCCACCTTGGTCTGCTGGCTCTATTCCCTAGCCCAGAGCAGTGATTTGGATTCAAATGCCCTGTAACCTTCAGCCTCCTTACAACTCCTTTCTTGACCCCTCCTGACCCTTCCCAGACCTGGGGACTCTGGGCTCTCTCTACTCTTCTTTTTATTGACCTGAAGATAGAGGCTGGGAGCAGAGGCATTCCACAGGCTCTTTGGTCTCTCTCTTGGCTGGGGGGAATTTGGGCATAAGCAGGCCACACCTGTGCCTAAGTCAGTACGATGAGGGTAGACCTGAGGGTTAGTTTCGTGGCTCTCATACAGATACTGGATGTTGAGCCCCTCCCTCCCACCCCCCCACCCCCCCCAGCTCCTAAACCCTAACCTCTTACTGTTTCTGTGACTGCTGGAATTCAGTTCAACCCGTTTGGCTCAGGAAGGTTAAGTAGGGTGATTTTGGGTTGGAAACTTCCATGTGTCAGCCCTCTTGCCCTCTACTCCCATTCTCAACCCTGGAAGCTTTAAACAAGTGCTTAAGTAGGTGAGTATTGAGGAAGAACAGGGTTTGGGAGATAAGGGACAAATAGGGCACAGTGGGCAGGGGCCCATCTATTTCAGTAAAGCCAAATACCAAAAAATGAAAAGTCATAATAAATAAATAAATAAAATTCCCAAATCCTCACTTTTGCCCCTGCCCTCACTTCCCTTCCCCCACCCACTGCTGGAGGGAGAAAGGGCAGAAGCTAAGAATGGGTTTTGATTTCCTCTCTTACTGAGAATGGTAGTCAGGGGATCTCCCCAGACCATACCAAGCCCCTCACCTTGCCAGTGGAAGAAAGGAGGCTTGGTGTGGGGCTTTCTCAATACTGCATTTCTGTCTCCTTCTCAGGGTTTATCTCTGCCTAGTCTCTGTCTCTTCTGCATCTATCCCTTTGCCTTCTTCTCACTGCTGCTCTTTTTGTTCCTCTGTCTCTATTCCTCTGCACTACCTCTGTCTCTACGTCTCTCTGTCTTCTTGCCAAACCTTCTCACCTCAAACCTCAAAAACTCCCCACCTGACCGTGCCCCCTCTTCTTCCTCCTTTCCCCCAAACCCCTCACCCCTGAATTCCCCACCTGCCTCCCTCGGTTGTATTGCACACTGCTTGGTCAGGGAACAAGGTGTGATGTTCATCGGAAGAGGTGGAGGGAGCTCTAGGGCCTGGGGGGAGGGGGCCAGGGCTGGGGGGTCTAGGGGTAGGGTCTGCTGGGGAGGCATCCTCTGTCCCCCACCTTAGGAGCAGCCACAGCGGTCCACCACCATGCCAGGGATCTTGCCGTAGATAATCTGCTGCTTGTCGTTGAAGTAGAGCATGTTGATCGGGGACATCTTGGTGGGGGTGCAGCAGGGCCCGGCAGAGCCTCTTGGGTTAGCCTGTTGCACCAGGTGGGTGTGCGGATACTTTTGCATGAACATGTACTCGCACTGGCCGGAGCAGTAGTTGGCCTTGTAGCGTTTAGGCGCGATGATCCAGTCCCAGCCAAAAGCCTCAAAGTCCACAGTGAGGGGGTATCGGCAGCAGCGGGACTCACTTGAGTGCTCATCGCAGTCCAGGCCCAGGTTCCGCCGGGACCGTTTTGTGTTCTCTAGGACTCGAAGCTCCATGAAAGGATGCTGGGGGTGAGGGAGAGGAGAAATAGATGTGATAGAGCCTTGCAGAGCTCTTACTCCCTGTTTCTTCTCACCTGCCCCTCAACAGGGGCATCAGAACAGAGACTATTGATTTCTCAGCTTCTCCAACGCTCCCATCCCCAGCCTGCCTTTTACCCACTTTTCTTGCCAGCTAGCCACCTCTCCCAACTCACCTTCCCCAATTCTGTCTCTTCTGGCAACCTGATCCTCATCAGCCCCTTGGCCCAAGGTCTCAACAACAGCCCATCTTTGTTGTCCCATGAATCTATTTACTCAAATAGATTTACTTCACCCCAAATCCAGTTTTCAACTGTTGCCCCCTTGGATCTCTGAAAAGTGATATCACCCCATTACCACCACCTGACTCTCCTCTAGAATCAGCTCCGGGCCCTAGAAAAATAATGCTGGTCCCTAACCCACTTTACGTTTCTGGTCTACCATTTCCAACACCCCACCTCCTCAGGGCCAGGTTATACATATCTGCCAATATCTCAGGCTCCCTGCTCACCAGCCCCTCGGCTCCCGGCCCCAGGGAGGTGACAGCCAGGTCTGTGCCACTGGGATCAAAGGCGTTGATCTCGATGCCCCAGTTGCTCTGTGGCTGGCGGAACCAGCTATGTAGTACTTGCTTGAAGTCGATGCTTTGCCAGTGGCCGGAGCGTGAGTGCAGGTCAATTTTGAGCGAGCGGATACGGATGTGACGCCGGCCTCCGCCCCCTCCCCCTGCGGTCCCTTCCCCAGTTAGGGGTTTCAGTCGCAAGATCTGCAGGTAGACTGTGGCTGGACGGGGCACAGGCCGGAGATAAACCCACAGCTGGGCCTTCAGTACCTTTGTGAACATCACCTTGGGGCTGAAGTGGAAATGGCAGCAGAGAGGGCTGCCATCTGTCTGCACCGCAGGGTCAGCTGATGAGAGAGAAGGGGGCACAGTATCAGCAAAGGGTGTCTGTGGAGGGGGACACTGGCAACTCAGACTCCTCAGCCTGTGTTTTCCAGTTCCTTACCCTTCTTCCCTGCCTGTCTTCTTGACTACCATGTCACTGGTACCTAGAACAGCACCCCTGCTCTCCCTGTAAGATAACGGCTCTATCAGGCCTTACTGATCTGCACCCCTTCCTTAATCTGTCAGCCCTAATGCAGAGTTTCCTCTCTACCAGATAACCTGCAAAGATAGTTGTTAGGGAATTCTCCCACCTGCAGTCTTCCCTTCCTCCAACTTTCCCTAGCATGTAGGGCTCCAACTTTTCCTGAACCTTTGATGCTCTCCATAAAAGCCAAAGCTCATATCACACCTGCTGTCCTCAGGTCACCTTGCCCCATTTCTGCTCTGTTTTGTCTGGTGGCCAGGTGGAGCCCGGCACACCCCCCAAAACAGATGGCCTCAGGGAATGGATAACCCAGGGTCCAGATAGGGAGTGTGGGCTAAATTTATTCCATGAAGTAAACCAGAATTCAAATCTAGGCTTCTTCCATCATTCCCAGCAGAAATAACACACCCAAGAGAATGGAACTACTCAAACACTCCCCATGCATCTGACTGCTCAGTCCCTTGACCCTGAGAAAAGTTCCCTCAGCTGCTGCTTCCTCATCACCATTAATGCCTCCACTTTTAAGAAAGGGAAGCACTACCTCCGTGTCTTTTTTCTCCTACTTTCCCAAAGCATCAGAAATAGTATTCAGCACATCAGATCAACTTTAAATCAGTCTTCTCTCCCCTAAGCTTCCTTTGGTTTCTCAGTCCAGTGCCAATAAGTCTTTACAAAGGTTTAACATCCCAACTTTACATTTTGGCCAATTTCCCCTTGTTTTGGATCGTAAACCGACCCTTCTTGAGTTTAAAGGATGATTCGCAATATCTGCCTCTGCTTCCATTTCATCTCCTCTCAGCTCCCCTTTCTAATCTCTTAAATCAGTTGGGGGTGCCCTAAATCATGTTTCTATTGGACACTAATATCCATTCTCACGCTAAATAGCCTGAGGAAGAGTCAGGAATGAGCTTCCAGAGCGATGTAAGGATGATCAGGAAGTCCAAGCCCTTAGTATCATGCCCAGGTCTGCATAATCATGGAGAATTTCTCATCTGTTGTTTCATCAGCCCTCCCCCACCCCCACCCTAGGAGAAGGAGGATACTTCAAGCGACTTGGGGAGGAGTACTTAAAGATCTTCACATATTCGGGGCACAAGACAAAAAGTTCCTTTGCAGCTTTCCCTTGGTTCTTTTCCAAAGTCCCAGGGCACTGGTAGTCCAGTTATCCTCCAGCTGGAGCTTCAGTGAGAGTGTGGTGGGGTAGGGTTTGGGGAGTGGAGAGTGGGGGTTAGGAGAGTCCCTGGGGCAGGGTAGCTGCTGGTGAGATGGAGAGTGGCAAGCAACAATCCAAATAGCGTGCTATCCCTAATTTCAGTATAGGGGTTGTTTTATTTCCCTGCCTGTCTTCACCATTAGGTACTAATCTCCATGAGAGTAGACACTGTGTCGATGCTGTTTCTGTTTCGCTCACCATTGTAGCATTACTGCCTCCCATAGCACCCGGGCAGTGTTCAGTAAGTGCATGCTGAATGAACTCCCTAAACTCCCAATCTTAAATTATATAGGCAAGTGCCTGAAAGTTCTTCCTGGCATCTAAACACTGTTCTTTGACTACAGTTGCAGTGGGTTTAATCACTGCCTGACTCGTTAACCAGCATCTGACCTTATTCACCAAGCTTCTCAGTGCTGCCGACAATAATCCTTGCTTCACAGGAGTGCTGAGCATTAAATAAAGAATGTGAAAATAGCAGTAGTTTCTCAGTTGGTTTATCGCTAGTTTTCTAAACTCTAAACATATGTCCCTATGTAAGTTGACCCAAGGCTTAGTAATGGGGGACTGGGCTCCAGGGCCCCATCTCTCTAAGTCTTTGGTTCCTTCAGGCAAAGTCCCCCACCCTCACCCCCGGGAATCACCATACACTTCTCCCCCACTGGATATGAGGACAGTTGGTATCACAGGGGGACAGGATGAAGACATTTGGAGAAAGAAAAGGGAAAGGAGAAGAAACAGGGGACTGGAGATGGTGAGGGAGATAAGAATAGAGAAGAGACAGAGATGAAGGCATGTTAGAAGAGACTGGCAGAGAAATGGAGAAAAGAAGG